>NW_017731738.1:1486111-1500034 GCF_001890085.2 Hipposideros armiger | reverse complement strand
CGGTTGGAGTCCAGCCCAAGCTGAGCTGCTGCTGAGCTGCCAACAGGTGGCAGGATGGCTCAGCTAAAAAAAAAAGAAAGTGAAATGCTACCTATGTCCAGAAGGTGAGAGGACTAGAAGTACTTGGCAAACAGCACTAAGTTAAATTTTATCCCATGCCAAGAAGAAAAAGTAAAGCCAAATTCTTGAGTTTGTTCTTAAATCTGGAAAAATACCAACCTTGTGGGTAGAAGGGATTTTTGCAACTGATTATTAGTGATCTTTAATGAAGGGGAAAAAAACAAAACTCTGGGACCTATGCAAACACTGACTTTTATCAAAATCAAGAGTTTCTTGGGATACATTAAAGGAAAAAAGTCTATCTAGAACAATAGGACAAGAGAAATAAATAAAAGGCATACAAATGACAAAGAAGAACTAAAATTTTCTCTGTCTGCAGGTGGCATGACGTGACATAGGAGATCCTAAGGAATCTAAAAAGAAAAAAAAAACTACTAGAACTAATAAATAAATTTAGGACAGTGTAATATATAAAGTAAAAATAAAAATCAATTATATTTCTATACATTAGGAGTGAACAATTAGAATAATATTAAAAATAAGTACCATTTAATTTATAATAGCACTCAAAAACATCAAGGAGTTAAAGATATAAATTTAACAAAAGATGTGAAATTCTATGCTGAAATAATAAAACAATGCCAAAAAGAATTTAAAAGATCTAAATAAATTGAGTAAATTAAAAATTGAATGAAAAAAAAATCCTTGATTGGAAGACTCAATATTTATAATGTCAATTTTCCTCAGGTTGATCTAAAGATCCATTGTAATCCCAATCAAGATGATTTTAAAATTTATTTGGAAAGGTAAAGGATCAATAATAGCCAAAACAATCTTGAAATGAAAGAACTTAACCTACCAGATTGTAAGATTTACTATAATGCTATAAAAATTTAAAAAAGTGTGGTTTTGATGAAAGGATAAACAGATAAATCCATGGAACAAAATAGAAGGTACAGAGATATAGGTAAACACATGTATCATCATTTGTTTTTTTTTTAACAAAGATGCCAAAGCCATTAAATGAGGTAAGGAAAATGTCTTTGACAAATGGAGCTAGAACAAATGGATATCCATATGAAAAACAAAGAATCTTGACCCTCTCACTATACACAAAGATGAATTCAAGATAGAGACCTATAAGTAAAAGTAAAACCAAAAAAAAAAGAGAAAACAGAGAAAAATATCTCTGTGACCTAAAGATCTTATAGAAAAAAATGCCGAAAATATAAATCACAAAAGAAAAAACTGAGAAAATGGACTTCATCAAACTAAAACATCTGCTCATCAAAAAAATGCCATCAAGAAAATAAATAGGTAAACCATAGAATGAGAGAAGATATTCACAACATATTTATCTGACAAAGGACTTGTCTTCAGAATATATAAACTCCTACAACTCAGTAATGAAGACAAGCAGCATAACTTTAAAAAAAAAACGACAAAGACTTAAGTGGGCATTTCACAAAAGAAGATATACAAATGGCTAATAAGTACATGAAAAGTATTTGAACACCATTAGTCATCAGAAAAATGCAAACCAAAACCACACTGAGCTATCACTACACACCATCTGAAATGATAAAGGCGACAGCACGAGAGGTTGGCGAGAACGTAGAGCAACTCTCACGGGTTGCCGTTTGGAGTGTAATATGGTTCAACTACTTATGAAAACTGTTGAGCAGTTTCTTTAAAAAGATAAACATCTATCCACCGAATGGCCCAGTAATTTCACTTCTAGGTATTCATCCAAGAGAGATGAAGACATATGTCTACAAAAGGGCTGGTATAAGAATTGTCATAGTAATTTTATCCATAATAGTTAAAAACTGGAAACAATCTACAATGAAAGAAGTCAGACACAAAAAGCGTATAAGATTCCATTTATTCTAGAGCAGGCAAAAGTGACCTATGGTAATAAACTCAGATTAGCGTTTGCTTTGGGGGTGAGAGCGGAGGTTGCCTGGAAATGTTCTGTCTTAATATACACCCATGAAAACTAATGGCAAGATACACTTAAGATCTGAACATTCACCGAATGAAAATCATACCTTATGGGTCGATCCCTATCTACATGGGAAGGTGGGAAATGTTGTCCCCTGTTGCTCCAAATGAAATCATGGCTCTGTCACTAAGTAAAAGGGGAGAATGGAAATTGGGCAGGTGCCAGTAAATACACACACACACACACACACACACACACATACACTCACAATTACATATGATGTGCCTGACTTGGTCTCAGAGCATCATACATTAGTTCATGTAATCCTCACAATGACCGTTATTATCCCCATTTTAAAGATGACAGATCTCTGCTACAGAGTATTGAACCTCAGTGCCATGGCATATAGAGACAGGTTGAAGGAATCAGAATTAGTGTAGGGAATACAAAATTGAGAAAACACAAGAGCTGATTACAAAATTCTGAATATCATGGGGAAAGGGGATCAGAGTTCTTCTGGGTTGCCCCACAGATGAGGCTAAGATCAGTGGAAATAAGATACAAAGTGTCAGGGTCTAGGTCCTTAAGAGGAAAAATTGTTGTACTAAGCACAGCCACCCTTTCCTCAGAGCCCCTGCAGAGTCCAGTGAAGGAGATATGGCAGGTCATATCCCCGTTCCATGGAATGGGAGGCTGAGGCTGGAAGAGGTGACATGACTCATCACACTCTCAGTGACAGAGCCAGGGTGAGAGCCCATTGTTCTTCCTTGTCCACTCTGTCTGCCCCATTTTACTGGCATCTGGGAGGCAGTACCGCTCAGTGGGTCAGCAGGGAGAGCCTGGAGTCACACAAACCTGGGTTGTGTCTCCACCACTAACAAGCTGGGTGGCTTCGGGTTAGAGAAACTTTCTGAGCCTTTGCTTTCTCATCTGTAAAATGGGAATGATAATAATAGCTCTCTTATCAGACTGATCTGAGGACTCACTGAGATGATGCACGTGAAACAGCACAGCATCTGACACATAGTAAGTGCTCAGTAAATAGTGGTTACTACTGTTCTCCCCGGAGATCCAATCGGTGGCATATAGTACCCAGTGCCAGTGGCTTGACCCAGGCTTAAGGTCGCATCCTACAAGATGGAAAACAGCTGGATCTTGTGCAGTGTTTGCTGTGCCAAGGAAGATTGGAAGCCTAATTAAAATTGCTACTCTGTTTGCATTATCAAATGTCAGGTTGGTTTTTTTTTTTTCTTCCCACAGAGCAAAGATTTTTCTTATCAAAAATCTATTCACTAAAATGCTAATGATCGTCAGTGATTAGAAACTGCTGCTCAAATTTTGAAAGTTCCCAGTGGGCCTCTCAGACATGGCTTGTAACTTGTCAGTTGAAGAAATGTTCTCAACAAATCAAACTTTGCCGTATATGTTTAAAAAAAAAATGCTTTCATTTCCTTAACGCTTCACTGTGCGGGTCCAGGAGGGACTTTTGAGTTAAGTGACAGAGACCACATTATTAGTTGTGGAGTCAGTTCTAATAGAAATCTCTCAAGGCAAGATATTCTCAAATAGGCCCCAAAACTGCTAACAAAAGTTTGCCAAGCTTATCTTCATTTCAATAAGCATTTAGTTTGCCAAAGAAAAGTATGTTGAGCAATTTGCTTTTCTTCCCTTCTTTTTGTCCTTCCTCTCTACAAGGCTGTGAGCTTCAACATGCAGCCAAGGATCCCAATACCACCAGTTGTCCTCCCTGGTCAAACCTGGGTACCTGGGCCTCCTGGGCTGGGTCTATGCAACCCCAGCAGAACCAGATGGACCAGCAACGCAGTGGGTCAGCTCCTCCAGGGCTCTCAGCTGCCCTGCCACACATGGGCACAATAAGAAACTAGAGGTCTTGCCTTTCACTGTATCCCCACACTGCTCGCCCAGCCGCTTGGGTTCTGGGCTTTTCCCAAGGTATACATGACCAGACAGTCACTTTGGACACAATTAAGAGTTTTGGTGGCTGTTTACACAGCAACAACAACCCAGCCCAGCTGAAGGGCGTGAAGTCACACGGTACTGAGTGGTGTTTAGAAGAGACTTGAGTCAGACAAGCTTGGGTTTGCTCATTCATTCAACAAATATGTATTGAGCATTTATTATGTGCTGGGCACTGTACTGGGAGCTGGCAATAGAGAGGTGAGCCAAAAAGATATTGTCCTCATCTCCCTGAAATGTACAATTTGGTGGAGACAAGCAATTAAGCAAAGCAATAAATTAAATAATTACAAATTCTGATTAGTGTTTCAAAGGAGATAAACTGAGTCCTATGATCAAAAGATGGTCAAGTCTGGTCCCTGGACCAACAGTATCAGCATCACCTGGGAACATGTTAGAAATGCAAACTCGCAGGCCCTACCCCAGACCCACTGAATCAGAAACCTCTAGAATGGAGCCCAGCAACCTGTGTCTTAAGCTCTCCGGGTGACTCTGGTACATGCTCAAGTTCAAGGACCCCAGAGATAGAATGATGGAGTGTGGGAGCCTCTCGACGGAGGAAGGTCAAGAAGGCTGGCCTAAGAAAGCGATATTGGAGACTGAGGCCTCAGCAATGTGGAGGTTCCACGAGAGGAGCCAGAGGACAAGCCTCCCTGGCTGTGTGGGTTTGGGCCTCAGTTTTCTTACCTGTGAATTGTGAGTGACAATAGTTCTACCACCATAGAGTTGTGAGGAGGCTTTAGTGGGTAAAGGGCTTAGCAAAGATATCGCTAAATTGGAAACTGACCATCAATGATTATTTTTATCATTTGGAGTGTGACACCACCAGGTCCCAGCTCTTGGGCCTCCAACACTAAGAAGGTGGCAAAGAGGCTTCTTAGAAACCCTCAGGCCAGCTGGGTCCCATCCCCCCAGGGCTCTGCTCTGTCCTGTCAACGGAGTCAGGGCCACAGGTAGGGAAACAGCATCCAGGGGTCTGTATTGCAGGGGGTGACTGAGCAGTGTCTACCTAGCACTCCCTACTGACCCCCTATCACCTTTTCTCTATTTGTAAGAACTCCAAAGTAGCAGTGCTTCTGCGCATTTAAGCCGCACACATCCTTGTAGATCTCCCCAACAAGATGGGGTGGGACGCTTGGCTGAAAATCAAAGAAGTTCTGTCCTCCAGCCAGCCGGCAGCCACACCAGGAATCTCACCTGAGAACCTACTACGTACATCGTCACTGACCTCAGGGGGCTTGGGACCCAGTTGGGGAATAAGACACAGAGCATCCACTTGAAATATCAGGTAGAACATGCTATGAGGGAGGTGTTGGGCATTCAGGGGACAGGGAGCTTGATTCCTGCTGGGGGACTGGGGACACCTTCCTGGATGTACCTTCTCTTGGGGACATCCATCATTTCTTGCAGGAGTTTCCAAGTCTAAAGAGCTTACTATTCCCTCCTGCACCACTTTGCTCTTGGGACTGTAAATCAAAAAGTCCAGTTCATAGAAATCTTTGACTCTTGAGCAGAGGAGGGAGAGACTCACAGTTGGTTTAATCTCCCCGACAGCCCTTTCAAAGAGGAAGATGTTTGAGAGCCACCCACTCTGTGTTTTAGAGCTGGGAGGCCCTTAGGGACTATCTAGACCAGTTCTCCCAGTGTAGAGAGAGGAGCTGAGGCCAGAGAAGGAAGGGACGCTGTCCAAGCTACACACTGAGTAAGGGGCAGCACTGGGACTGGAATCCTGGCTTTGTGAGCCCCACTTCCATGGGAGTAGGAACTCGGGAGGGGGGAGGTTTGTCTGGACTTACTACCAGGAGCTCCTGGGACCCTTGGCCTGAGTCTTTTTGCTAATCCGTGAACACCAATTTCTTGTCCTTGCATCTAGAACTGATGTCCACCAACCTGGGACTGCCTCCTGTCCCAGGGAAGCTAGACAAAAATCCAGAAGTTGAGGCAGGGGCCATGTCTCATCCATACCATTCCCCCTGAATCTGCACCACTTCACGTCTGACCAATTCCTTCCTCTGGCCCTGGGCTTCGGCCCCAAAGGGCTGGAGCCCTTTTGTGGGATTACTGAAATTTCTTTGGCCGGCTTCGCTGTACCCTCCAGACTCCCAAGCTCGTCTGACCTATGTTCCTGTCAGGTCTCCCTCACCCACAGCCCCGTTCACCAGGCAGGTCCTTGGCCCCTGTCTGGCTTTCCCAGCCCAACACACGAGTGACCATTGCCCCCACCCCCGCCAGCTTCTGATCTTCTAATGGCTGCACCAAGAAGGATAAAACCCTGCAGAGTATCAAGAAAAACTACCAAATTCAGCATTGCTTTAAAAGCCAGGTAAATTAATAAAGCTAGAGAAGGAAAACATAAAAATGCAGGTTTGACTAATGAAAATTATATTACTTAGAGTCGATGAAGTGAACTTAGGTTAATTGATCGTTCAGGTAACAACAATTATTTGCATTATTATCATGTGTCAGAGTAGCTTTGCTATGAGTTTAATTTGATGACAACACTGAGCTCTGGAAAAGTATCCTGAGCCTTCATGTTTGCTACTCAGGAAGCTAAGTCATCTGCTCCCAATTTTTTGTAGGGAGAGGATATATGAGCTTAAAAACTTTTTGCCATATTCAGATGCTGGGACAGTTGTTGTGTTCATAAAATGGTCATGTCAAAAATCACAGAGGCCATTTAAGTAAATCTTGAGGAATCCCACCCATGTTTCTCTGGAAGAGGTCATCTAGCCTGTTCTTGAGGATTTCTGGTGATGGGGAGCTTACTACCTACCAGGAACTCTGATCTCTGAGCAGCATTCATTGAAGGAAGTTCTTTTTTAGGTGGCTCTTTGTGGCTTATACCCTTGGTCCTGGTTCTGTTGATCTAGAAGTTAATAAAAAGCCTTCCCGTCATCATCTTCCACATGACAGTCCCTCCAGTAGTTTAAGACATTGAGATTGCTAGATCCCCAAGAGGCAGTGTGATATTGTGGTTCAGAGTCTAACTATTTGGGTTCAAGTACTGGTTCTACCACCTACTGGCTATTGTTATGTTAAGAGAGTTATGCAATCTCTCTATAACTCAGTTACCTCAGCTGTAAAATGGGGATAATAGTATCTATCTCACAGAGCTGTTGGGAGGATTGATGAGTTAACACACAAGAGGCATTAGGACAATACCTGGCACATAACACGCTCTATAGACATGCTAGCTACCATCATTTTCTTAGTCCCACAGACCAAACACTCTCCATTTATTCACCACTTTCCCTTAAAAATTACTTATGACTCCTTCATATGGAAACAACTCAGGAATCATATGAGTTTCTCAGATCAGGTACAAGAAAGAAAAGGAGGTTGTTATGAAAATAAAATGAGTCATTCCAAGTCAAGTGCAGAGTATAGTTACCTAGCACATAGCCTCAATAAATATTTGCAATTAGGGTTCTGGGTGCTTATTTAACTATTCTAAAATAGAGAAGAGAGATGGTTGGATGATGCACATGTCTCTGATCTGACTTTTGAATAACTTCCATGTGTACCTAAGTGAAATGTCTTAAATAAAGATTAGGCATGTGTGCAGAAAACTGCTCTAATTACTCAGCTCGTGCAGACACATTCTGGTCTTTGGAGACTCGTGCAGTCTCAGTCACCGGTCCCCCCCTAGGTATCGTGCTTCACGGTGATGAATGGGAACTGATTCTTGGCATAGAAATGCTGTTTCCATGGGGCCTCAGTGGCAGTCGCGAAGGCGTTAGGTCGGTGTTTGAAATGCACCGTCTCGGAGAGGAGGCCTGAGGCTGCCTCGGAGAGCACACCCCAGCTCAGCCCTGAGACTCATGGAGAACTGCAAACCTCTCACAGGCGGGAGTTCCAGGAGCGTCAGGGACTCCTGGGGTCACAAGCAGAGCAAAAACTCCAGCTGCTGCTGTTCCAGGCATAGCAGATTTTTCCGGGCAAATCAAACATGCTGTCTAGAAAACTCCAAAAGCAACACATGCCTCATTTTATTCTTCTTTTCGCTCACACCTTCCCCCCCCCCAGCTGTCAATGTTTGTGTGCGACTGTATTTCACCTAGACTTTTGCATGCATGCTCTCATTAGACACACAATGCTCATCTGAGGTTGGTGGTTTTATTCTCATTTCACAGGTGAGGAAATTGAGGCTCATCATATGCAAATTGCTCCCCATGCCCTGTGAAGTCATAGGCACAGCCAGACAAGATTGGCCAATGAAATCAGAGTGGAAGTGAGGTGGCTCATTTTAAGAGTCAGGAGGTGAGTCTTCACATTACCCTAGTCATTGCTGAAGCAGTAATAAAAATTTTTAAAAAGGCTCCATACACCCGGCTGCTGGAATGACTCTTATAAGTCGTCTCTGGCAATCCTTTAATGAACATGTAGCGTGAGCAAGAGATAAACCTCTGTCATTTAAAGCCACTTTGCTTTTGGAGCTGTTTGTTATTGCAGTATAACCTAGCTATGCTGGCTGATACAGAAATGTTAAATAATGGGCTTAAAGTTATATACGTGTGGAGTTGGAACTAGAAGCCAGGTTTGTCTGATTTCAGAGTTTGTGCTCCAACCACTACAGGTTACACAGCCTCTTTTCTTCCAGTCCCCCTCGTTTGCCGCCTCACTGCCTTCCCCACCCCAGCAGGCAGAGGGGATAATGATGCTCCAAGGATAAAATTGTCCCATTTCCAGGAAGTACTTCCCTGCTCCCTGGGAATTCTCCTCGGCTCCCCATGTTTTTGGGGGTTTTTTTTTTTTACAAAAATGGCCTAGCCTCAAGGGCAAAGGGAGGAAGTGAACGGAGCCCTCTCTGACATCATTCCTGACCTAACCACCCTCTTGTGTCCGTTGCCCCCCCCCACATCCCAAGGGACCCTTTCCCCTAAAACTCGAACCTCACTAGTTGCTCACTTTATTAAAACCTTTTCATGTCTCCCCATTACCCTCAGGAGAGAGGCCTGGCATTCAAGGTCCACCATGAACCGGTTCCTGCATCCTTTCCAGTTTTTCTCCTGTCTTTCCTGTGCATGAGACGTTTGCAGTGGCCACTATCACTAAGAAACGCTTTTTACCCAGAGCTTCCAGGCACAGGAGTGTAGGAACCCCCTCCTCCCGAGCCTTTCCATCTTCTTCTGCCAGGAACACACACATACATGCGCACGTGTACATACCGACATGCACACGCACACACACATGCATATCAGTTGCCCCCCCCCTCCAGCCCCTTATATCCCCACCACCACAGCTTGAGTCACACTGCATCACCCTTGTCTGTGCATGCTCTGTCTCTCCTCAGACTGAGATGCTCAGGGCAGAGGCCACATCTGACTTTTTTTCTGAGTCCCCAGCGACCCCACAAGGCCTGATCCAGAATGAGGGCTTCTGACATTGAAGCATAGGATGCTAACCGGCAGCTACCCAAGGCCTGAGTTTCCACAGCAGACCATAAAGGGTATTTTGCAATATCCCTTCCACTTCCCTTGAACAAGATCCAGCTGAAACAAACAAAAACAAACAAACGTGCTCTTTTCTCTAAGCCCCAGACTGGTTCTCCCCCGGCGCTGTGCTTTCAAACATCATCTGCTCTCCCCTCCAAGGTCTATCTATCATCTTCACCAGAATCTGTCCCCATGGGGCTGTGGCACAAGAATAGTCAACATTTAACACAATCAGAGCTTGTTCCATTGTGGAGGAGGTGGGGCGGGAGGCTGGCAGGGCTGAGCACGGCTTGTCTCCTCACTGAGCACAAACGCCTACAGACGGAGGGATTCTCTCTTGAGACTCTCCTCCTCCTCCTTCCTCCTTTCCTATTTTCCTTTTATCAAAGAGTGGGGCGGGACAAACGCAAACCTTGGTCCCATCCAAGTGCTCACCTGTCCCATCCTGGCCATATGTCTCTGCCTCCTTTAAGGGTTCTTAACCAACCTGTCACTACACAGCAGTCCGTGGCCAGGGGTTGGGGAATCCAGGTCATTTACACCCCTTCCTGCCTTTAGTAGCAGCTGTCGTACTTGAATGTTCCCTTTATAGAAGTAAAGCTCATGGTGGAAAATCCTAACTGAAAGACTCCCATTGAAACTTCAGGTGGACCAGCATGTTTGAAAATGGGGAGAGAAAGGAGAAAGAAGATTGTGAAAGGACATGTAAAATCATTTCAAACTGCATTTATATTTGGAAACTCCTTTCAAGTTTCTGGTTTCAAACCTTTACTTATGGGCCAGGGCAGGAATGACAAAGTGAGTATTGGAAAGCCAGTTCTAGATTCCTGTATGGCAAAGTCCCTGTCCAAAGAAATAATATTTCTGTACTTGACCATGGCCAGGTTAGGTGTTCTGAAACAGAGGTAAGAAGGAAGAATCAAGAGAAATAGTGGCTGCTTCCTGGAATCCCCCTCCATTTCCCCTTTGCCTTTCCTGGATAGACATGTCCCCATTCTGTTTGGGTGTTACTCTCAAGTCATTGAGCTAAGGCCCCAGGAGTAGTCATCGGATGCCCTCATTGACCCTCTGCAAATGCCCCCCTGCCCCCGCCACACACATACATGAGACTGAGACACCTTCTCAAAATTACTCCTTGCAGGGGTCTGATTTGCAAGTCCAGAAAAAGACCAAGGCAATGAATGGCTAAGCATGCACTCTTCCCAATTCACTGCAAAAGCAACCAAGTCACTCTGCTCCAGGCGGCACTGAGCCTCCTGAGCTTTCCAGAGAGGGTGGCTTCATCCAATGCGCCCAGGAACAGGCTGATTGATTGAGCTGAATTCATTTTTCCTGCTGAATACAGAGACAAGTGCTTACAAATTGAATGAAATTGATGCAACGTCTGCAAGTGAAGTTATTCAATTTTCAGCAGCCTCATTCTGAGCCTTTAGCATGCTCCTCACAATTTTAGGGCCAATAATATATGCTTTCTCCCTGCACAAATATAAAAACGCTTCCGGCACACTGAAATCCCCTCTTTTGGGTATTTGCATTGAATTCCATTTCTGTAAGCATTAGCTGAGGCGTTATTGGTCTTGATACCCAGCAGTTGGCTAATGTTCCAACTTACTATTTGCCAGGCATTTTTACATTTACATTTCACTTATTCCTCACAAGAGCTCTCTGAGGAAGGTGGGGTATTACCCCCACTTCACAGATGGGGAAACTGAGACTAGAAGAGGTGAAATGGCTTGCCCAAGGACACACAGCCAATCAATGGTGGACCTTTCTCTAAAGACAGGACCTCTCCTACAGTTCCTGTCACCCATGAGACTACAAGGCCAAGAAGCATGTCAAACAGCTCCAACTTGAGCTGATGGTGAGTCATCAGAGCCAAGTTCAGGCCCTGGCAGAAAACGTTTATGAATGAATGCATGCATGAATGAATGAACGAACAATTGAGTGGATTTCTGCCACTCAGGATAAGTTTCCCGTCTTCTCTCCTCCATGCTCCATTATTCTGCTTCTCTGACCCTGCTCTGGGAGCCCTAGACCCAAGATGTCCTCCTAAGTCACATCCCTCATTCCACGGCCACGTGTGGTTATGCAGCACACAAAACCTAAACATCAACAGCCCCATGAGGAGGATATCTTTGAAGAACTATCTTGACTCATTGGGGAGCTCATCTCTGTGTGTGCTGAGGGGCAGTGCCCAGGACAACTGGAGCTGTCCAGCTGGAATGGCAGCGCTCTGCAGCCTTGGCAAGCTCCTCTAGCTGGGACCTTAACCATCCGCACAACAGCCTCAGCTGGTACACTAAGAAGGAATCCCACTTGAGCAAAGGGGGAACCAGGCTCAAAGAGGAAGATCACAGCAGAACCGGGGCCAGGTTTCCTGATGCCCTGCCTTGTGCTCATTCCTCTGCCCACGATGCATCTTCCTTTCTGACTCTCAGAGTCATGGAGGTCCGTTTACCCTGGGCCCTGGTTTGCAAATAGGCTTTGTTTTGAGTTAATAGGAAAGAGCATATGATTGATTAATAATGTGTGCCATGAGTGACGGTAAGAGTGAAGCCAGAGGTGAAGTATATTTATGGCTCCTTCGCCAGACCCTACCTAATATGCCTTTTCCTCTTCAAAACAAAACCACTTTGAAATTACCTCCTTCTTCCTGTCTCTACCTCAATAAAATTTTCTGACCTAATGGCCAGAACTTGGGAAATTTCACCTAATGCTACCTGGGAAGGAAGGGTTTGATAAACAATTTAACATAGACTTTGAGATTGCAAGGGGAGTGTTTAATTTGCTCCAGAGACCCACTGTCCTCAAGGACTCCAGTCCATTAGTTTTTGTCCAACTAATGACAAGTGAGTTTTCTATATTCATTAAACCAGGCTTGGGATTTGGCTTGAGGGGCAGTGAACTGGAGAGGAAATAGCACTGGACTCAGGAGGCATGTTCTTGATTACTTGCTGCACGTTTTGAAAAAGAATAAAATGGTGTTTTCTAAAACCCTTTTAAGTCAGACTTCTCTCTGATACGGGCAGGTGCACCTTCCAGTGGAAACCAGGGGTCTGCCCAAAACGAGATGTTCAGGTCAGCTCCAGGCAGCTCAACTCAGCTAGGGTAACCACCAGCCACGCCCTGTCCGCTCCCACTGGGCTGTGCCGACAGAGACAGAGGTGTTACAAGCACAGCTTGCCTTCGAGGAGCACATAATCTAATCACAATCTAAGGGGCACCTGCAGGTGAGAGCGGTGAGGGACCAGCACCTGGGGTTCACTGTTATTGATGCTGACTCTTCTGCCCCAGCTTGTAGAATTCAACTCATCTCGGCACAACACATTCACAGGGATGCTGCTAGTGCCAGGAGTCTTAAAAACAAACGAACAAACAAACAAACAACAGATGTCACCACACTGCCCCTTGCTCTGTCCCTGCACTTTTGTCTCATGAGTGATGGAGGCTGGGTTCCTCCCTCATGCACCTGCTGGGAACAATTCCCCACATGCGGTCAACTAAAGTCAGAAGGCTTTTGAAGCTGCTGCTAGTGAAATGGCATCTTTGTGTCAATTAGGAAAGAGCCCTGTATTGGCAGGAGACAGATGGCTCACTCAAAAGTGATTGGGGAGAGTTGAGTGAAGAGATTGTTTACTGAGGTGTGGCCAAGAGTAAGAAAAACCAACAAAAGGTGGTGAAACACCCTAGCCACAAAGGGAGCCAGTACCACCCTGGGACCAGAAGGCACATCAGGAGAAAGCAGTTATGAAAACCCCACCTGAGCCACAGTAAGGGGTACCTACCAGGAACGGGGTCCTTGATAGAGGGACCCAGCCACTGACCAGCAAACAAGGATAGAGCTGAGAGAATGAACACCCCACCTCTCTTCCAGCTGGCTATCTCCTGCTGGTGTCTCCCATTGGCTAAACAGAAAACGAGACAGTAGGAAGCCTTGTGGCTGCAGACCATCGAGGTCAGCCTTCCAGGGCACAGAGAAGGGTAGAGAGAAGATCTGCCGGCAAACAGAGACGGCCAGCACAGGAACCCTTCTTCCAGACATTTGCTGCGATCTGCAGAAATGTCATGATAAACAGTCTAATCTACGTCTGCAAGATGAATGGGCGGCCCCCAAGTTGGTCTGTGTGGCTCAGTGGTAGTCCTACTGTCATCAGACCGGATTCCAGGTCTCACTCTTCCCCACACAGCTCAGAGTCTGACTTCCCGAACATCGTCCCACATGGCTCCCTCCTCTGCAGCTTCTCCCCCATTGCCAGTTGTATACAATCAAAAGCACAGAAAAAGGCCGCCTCCTCCCGGAAGCCTGCCTGATTCCATTAACTGGAAGCCATGTCGGCTTCCTCACAGATCTTCACAGAACTTCCCCTGTACTTCTCCCTTAGCAAGTTAATACCATGGTGATTCATGAGCTCTGTTCTCTCTCTCTCTCTCTCTCTCTCTCTCTCTCTCTCTCTCTCTCTCTCTCTCTCACACACACACACACACACACACACACACACACACACA
>NW_017731738.1:1475531-1479646 GCF_001890085.2 Hipposideros armiger | reverse complement strand
GGCTATTAGTAGTTAAGTTTTTACAAAGTCAAAAGTTATGCATGAATTTTTAACTGCACGGGGGATTAGTTCCTCTAACCCCTGCGTTGTTCAAGAGTTATATATATATATATATATATATATATATATATATCCATATAATTATGTTAGATACAGATATCTATCCATCTAATTTGTATATATGTTATATAATACTTATATAGAAAGGGAGGGGTTCATGCATCATAACCCTGAACCCTTTTAAAGGTATTTGGAAGTCCTTTAGAACCTCATGAAAGTATTTGACAATCATCTATTATCTAATTCACCCTACCTTTTCTCAAGCATTAATATTCAAGATAAACAACAACCTTTTTCTTACACGGGTCGGTGCACTTAAAATTTTGTTTACTTACTAGTAGTGCAGCTACAATGTTAGTTCAGCTGCAATCCAGCACTGAATAGCTGTGTGTGCATACATCCCTCACACTCCTGGGCCCCCCATATGAGGCAGGATCGCAGAGGATTACTAACAGCATCCTAGTTTCAAGAAAAGTTTTGCTTCTAGATTTGTTTTTCCATCACATGACTATAGAGAATCTCGTATTAGATGGCCATTAGGGTCCACAAAGTGTTTATTATATAGCTTTTGTGGGCTGGCCTCAGAGTGAACGACCACCCTGTCTTTTCTCAAGCATCAATATTCAAGATAAACAACAACCTCTTTCTTACACAGGTTGGTGCACTTAGAATTTGTTTACTTATACTGTATACAAGTGGACACTCTGGTCAATGTTTCTCAAGCAGTAGTTTGCCATAATCAGAAGTGTCTGGACACTGATGGTAACCACTTTGAGCACTTCTTGTAATTGCAGAAGTCAAACGTGACTTGTATTCACCTTTTGTTATCGGCATATATTGAGTATTACAATTTTAATATTTTTTCCCTTTTTAAAAATGTGTATACAGTTTTTTTTGACACCCGCTGTATTATACAGGAAGCTGCATTCTGAGGTCCAAACTCTGGCCGTGTCTTGTTAGGGCGGTCAGTGCCTAGAGACCAGCTCTAACTCCAGGAACCTAGGAGAGCTGTTAATGACGAGTAAAGTCTTGGCGTAGCAGGGAGGAGGGTGCGAATAATACCTCCCGTCATTCCTTCTTGCAACACTGTCATAAAACGTTCTTTTAAAATTGCTTGACCAACTGTAGAGAGAAACGCCAGGTAGACTTTATTAGACAAAAACAACTGTTCCTGCACTTGTTAAGCTATTCATGGCATGTTACTAGTATCACACTGATAATGGCAGGAATAACACCCAACCTCTGTGTAGTTCAAGTCCTTAAAAGGCTGGTGTGCGTGCCCACACTATAGGCAACAGCCCAGCAGATGGGTCCTCTTCCTGCTGGAGAAACCTATCATTTCCTCCACCTTTTTCTTAAAAGAACAGCTGGGAAGGAGACAGTTACAGTGTGTGAAGACCCACCCTGCCCCTGCTCCCAGCTGATGGGGCTGGGGGCAAATCCTAGGTAAGCTGACCTAACAGAGGCTCTCCCCTGAGACTTTGGAATCAGGACACTGTGACACTGGCCAATGCCACAGGGAATGGAGTANGGGGAGGTACCCCTGGGCACCTTCCTAGGCCCATACTCTCTAATCACCTGCATCATGTCCTAATCTTTCCTGATTGACAAAGGGTAACATTATCAAGCATTCCATTTGTATAATGCTCCGCAGTTTATAATGAAAACGTTTTCCTTCTCTTTGTATACTCAACACCCACTGGCCACTATACTAGGCTGATATTGCTACCTCCACCAACTCACAATTTTCGTAACAACAGCAATAATACTAGCTAACCTTTTGAATGTTTGTTCTGTATCAGGCCCATGCTAAGCACTTTACATGAATTATCTCATTTTCAAACAGATGTGTGAGATGGAGGCTAGGGTTATCACCATCATTTTACAGATGGAGAAACTGAGACATGGAAAGATTGTAACAGGACTGAAGACACAGCTAGAAAATGGTGCAGTCAGGATTCAAAGCCAGGTTAATCTGGCTTCAGAACCCCGGTGCCCCAATAGTAGTGGATATGAAGGGTTAATAGGCAGAGAGAAGAGTTGAGATCTCATTTACTCCTCACAACAACCTTATAAGGTAGGTCTTATCATCCCATGTTGCAGATGGATTTGCTAAGGACCAGAGATGTAAGGAATGTGCACAAGATCACACAGCAAACAAGCCGGGGAAGAAGCGTCATTCTCAAGCATGCATAGCGCCAAAGCCTTCTCTGTACAGGAACTCGCCAACCATGGAAAGTGGAAGCAGGTCCATGATGCAGAAGGGCACCACAGACCAATAACACATTTAATGAGCACATAAGCAGAGGAGGAGGACAGAGGTGGAGCACAGAAGAGGGGTAATCAAGGAAGGCTTCCCAGAGGAGATGGCATTTGAGTAAAGACAGGTGAGAAGAAAATCCCAGAAGAATGATGCAAAGGCGATGTGCTGTTATCCTGGGGGTCCAAGGTGCAGTGAGCAAGGTAGCCTGAGGCTGGCATTGCCCGCACCTCTTGAAGGCTGTCATGATAAGGTCCTCTTGATGAATTTCTCCTTTCCTAAGTCAGGGTACTCAGACCACGCCATCGAGAGGGGAAGTTTTGGTTACTCTAATTCCCCATTCCCAGACCACTGGGAGGACTGCCAGGCGGGAAGTGGTAGTGGTGGTAGCCTGTGAACTCTCAAGGGACACACACATAGGGACCTGGACAGATTTTCCAGTCACATCCAATTTCCCCACTGCATCCAAACCTGTCTTCATGCAATTGTAATTCCAGGTTCATTTATTTTATACCCACCTGTCCCCATCTGGAAAGAAATTGAGTGAGTGTAAGAAGGGAATAAAATAACAGGAACTTTTTAGTCTGAGGCAGTCATTAAATGCTCTCTTTTCCTCTCAGACTGGTATTTAAATGGAGGAGGGGTCTGGGGTGGGCAGAGGGCATTGTTAACAACTGCCTCAGTGTGGCAGCAGGAGACAGGAATAAATAGACTTGGAGAATGTTTTCCAGATTGTGCTGAAATGACGAAAAACAATGGGTCCCCAAAATGGAAGTAATGGGGCACAGAGCCTCTCCATGGATCCTGCAGGCAGCAGCAGACACTCTGCCTTGCTCCTTGTCTAACAGGACTGAATTAATTTGGGGACCTCGCGAGCCTTGTACTCCCATTTCGATTACAGACAGACCTAGTTTTTGCAGAACTCATTAACTCCCGGGTCTGTGGGGACCTGGGCTTCCAAGCCTTGCTGGACAGGCCCCGGGAGCTGGCTTCCCAGGAATCCAGGCACCCGGAGCGTGGGCAACGCCTGTGCTGAATGGTGGGCCTCAGAGGGATGCTCTCTCTGTTCTTGTAAGTCTGAAGGAGGTCAGTGTGTGGAGGAGGCAGAAGGAGCCTGAATAGCCTGCTTCTCAGCAGCACGCCAGGTCATGACCTCCAAGGGACTCAGCACCGAAGGGGTTGCTGGACATTAGACAATTTGAGCTCTGACTTTCCTGTAAAAGGTCATCTTCCCAGGAGCAACATACCTTGTCGGCATGTGGCATAAGTGTGTTGAAACCCAAAACGGAGACATGTGGACGTGTTCAAATGCTGCCTGGTCCTCAAGGTTCAGCTCCAGGGCCCCCTCCTCCAAGAAGCTTTCTGGGATATCCCATGATCAGGCCCCCCTCTCTCCTCTGCTTGGGTCCCTATCTCAAAGCAGCTCCCCATACCCTGTGTAGCAGGTATTTCCATCCGTTTCCTATATCTTGTGCTGAGCTCCAAGTCCCCAAGGGCAGACTCCTTTGATTTTTATATTCCCAGCCTCAGCACATAGCGTTCCATGTTTACTTGTTGAACACATGAATGCATAAATGAATGAAAAGTGTCTGTAGGCAAAAAAAGTAAAAAGGATACAATATTTCATGTAAACTTTCCAAACAGCTTAATACTATGAGATGAATGAAGATAACTGAATTTAGTGGCAAAATACTTACACACTCTAGACAGAGCTCTAGGACCATGTCGAGGCAGGCTCCCACGGGAGCAGCAGATCATAATAGTTAACCCAGATTCTGGAGCCAGACTGTTTAGT
>NW_017731738.1:1448736-1471926 GCF_001890085.2 Hipposideros armiger | reverse complement strand
GTTCTCTAGAGTGCCAAGCCATGAGTAAAGGACAGAAGAGTGTCCTTCTCCTTCCATTTCCAAATCCTAACCAGGCTTCAGGTCTCTGCTCAGTGCCACCATTTCCTTGAAGCCTTCCAAGATCTGTGCGCGCGCGCGCGCGCGCACACACACACACACACACACACACACACACACACACACTCCCTTTCCCAGACTCCCGTGTGATAGTCTCTGCACCTCTATTTAGGAAGTCCTGCTTTCTGCCTGTATTACAGTTCTATGCATCCTGAGCCCATCTCTTACTAGTATGTGAGGTCCCTAGGGGTCACCTAGCTCACCTGGCCAGTGCCCAGGACCCAGCAGGTTATAACTAGTTTGGGTTGGGTGACTAGATAAATATTTAGACCATGCTTTTGGTTGTCAACATGTCTAAACTCTCATAGCTGCTCATACAACGCGAAAAGGAGTTAAAAACCCAGTCTCCGGAATGCTCTGGAGTGTGATTGGGATTTTACAAAAGAGGACGCCACAGCTGAGAGAAGCAGCTAACTGATGGATGCACCTTGACATTCTGCTTTCCCAGTCCAACTAAATCTCCCTTCTCCAGAAAGCCGTCTCAGGGGTCTTCCCAACACACCCCTTGTCTTTGAGATGTTATTCTGAGCAATGGTGGCCATGGGGGGCATCCCAAATAGAAGTGAGGAGAAGCTCCAGTTAGCTCTGGAGGACAGCTTCCACAGAGGTTGCCTGAGTGAGGCGAGTTTGCCAGTTTCACTGGTTTGACTGATTTGCTCACTGACATGACTGATAGGATGAAATTATCTACATGTTTGGACCTCCAATGTGAGGAATTCAGGTGTTTGTCCATATGCATTTTTCTCATGGTGTTAAAAGGCTAAGAGGTGGTTCAGCATGGCTTCCAAGAGGAAGGGTTCTCTGTTGGCCCTTTAAGTGTAAGCCGTCCTAATTAAGAACACAGCACACACTGATCAAATGTTCATCACCAAACAATTATGAAAAACTTTGTCATAACAGGGATCACCAACTTCTGATATCTCTGGCATAGGTTACATGTTAACTAAATTCCAATATCACTAAGACACTAATGCTGGTTAAATTTTGGTTCCCTCTTCTAGATCAGGGATGGTACACATATTTCCTCTCACTTGCTCATCGTTTGGTGGTAGTTGCTTAGAGCCTGTGTTGAGAGGGATTCTGAGGTCCAAAGTAAGGTGCTGACGAATGACCTGAATTTCACAGAGTGAAGGTCAGTCCAGGCAAAGGAGCCAGGACAGGCGAAGGCTCGGCCACATGGGAATCTCCATGGGAACATCCATACCAAGTACCCTGGGAGTCCAAGGAACAACAGCTGTGGAATTTGGATTGGAACATTTGGACATGAGAGGCACGCATTGAAGGCAGTAGTGGCCCCAAGGCCCCTGTCAGCTATGACAGCTGGGAACCCTGCAGAGAGCCTGCTGCAGTGCAATTGTGCAAGGTCACTGTGCCCCCCCCCGCTCCTTCCAGTGGCTTTCTCTCCTCACCCAGGGGGCACAAACCCGTGCCTGCCTCATCAAGGAACTCAATGTTCATTAAGGCTGCAATTCCCATCCTGGCAGTCAGTGCCAATGTAGTGGTCCCTTAAGCCTTTCCCACGTCTGTTTACCAGCACATCCCAGACACTGTCTCAGTCCCCAGACCAAAGGAAGCCCCGGGACATGGCACCATCCTGACCCTATTCCCAGAATGCTCCCGCAGCAGGGGGTTCAATCCTGCCTTTGGCCCACAGCCCCACCCCTGTTCTCCTCATCTCCCACCACTCCCTCACCTGCAGGTGGAGGTTCAACTCCAGGATTTGAACAAAATAAAAACTGACAGTGTGGAGCCATATTCAGGACTGAGCAACAAAGGATTCATGCAATTATCTTTGTCAGAATTCATTTTGTCAATGCCCCTCTCCTCTTCAGGTTGCACACTACTAATATCTTTCGAAAGTTTGAGGAGACTGAGGGTACAATAAAGGGAAGTACCAGAAGCATCTCGAGATTAGAATAAACTGGCACAAAGCGGGCAAGGGCAAGGTATACGAACGCAGAGGAGTGAGGGGAGATGAGTCCCTGCTGCGCCACAGAAAGTCCCCAGATCGCAGTGAGAAGGCACCGGAGAGTCAGCTTGTCCAGCTCCGCCCCCCAATATCAAGTCCTCACTCTTCAGCCCCCTATTCAGGGACAGGGACCCGTCATAGCTCAGATCACTGTGGCAATCTAGAGGGTGTGGGCAGCCCCTGCCATGTTCTCTCAGCACCTGGCCTAGAAAAGTCCAGGAAAGGGCAGCCTTGGGTCTAGGATAGCCACACATAGTTATTGCAACCATTCTCCCATAGCCTTCATACATGTGTGCACGCACACGCACACCCACCAATGGAGAATCTATGTGCTAATGAGCCCCAAACTGATCAGCCCAGCCTGTGCTTCTTCTGCCCAGCCCTCCAGACCTGGGTTTCCAAGTCAACCGGCTTTGCCTGCTGGAGGGCTAATGGGATCTCAGACTTAAGAAGATCAGAGCTGAGCAGACCTTCCCCCAACCCGCACCCCGGGCACCTCCATATCTCGGCTTCCTCATCTCAGGTTATCACAACTCCACCCTTCGAGTTGCTGACGTGAAATCCTCAGAATCATCTTTGTTTCCTCTATTTCTCTCAAGCCCCACATAGACTCTGTCAGCAATTCCTATCAGCTCTCCTTTTGAGACCTGTCCAGCGTCTCACTACCTGTGACACCTCCACTGCGGCCACCCCGTCCCGGCCACCTCCATCTCTCGCCTGGATAGTCGGCTCCCTGCTCCCCACCCTGCTTCCTCACTGATCTACAATTTCTTCTCCACACAGCAGCCTGCGTGGCCCTTTACATGCATAGGTCCAGTAATGTCACTCCTATTCTCAAAATCCTCCAGCGTCTCCCTGTGTACCTCAGAGTAACAGCGTGGTCCTCACGTGGGTCTACAAAGCATGGCCCCCAGACTCTATGCAGGAATGAGGGGCTCATCTCTCCAGGTGCTGGGAGTAGCACAGGCTGACAGCCCAAGCCCACAGCTGTCACCGCCTCAGGGACTGCCTCAGCTGAAGAAAGCCCACTCACCTAGGGTCTTCCCAGGGTGGTCTGCACCCAATGCCTGCTCATGTGCATGCAAGATGCAGGCATCTCACCCCAACCCAGGACACCCGGCATGGTCAGCTGAGACCCCCACGGAGACTGTTTTGCTGCTCACCTCCTGCCTCCACCTTGTCCTGCTTCCTCTCCTCTCCTCTCTCCGTCCCCTTCCCTTCCACCGGTGTTGATTCCAAGAGCACCCCCTAATCAGCCTTCTGCACTCTAACCTCTATCTCAGGGTCTGCTTCCTGGATAAGCCAACCTGTGGCAACCGTCCTGAGGAGTTGTCCCCCTCCCGTCTCCCTCGGTTCCCGTCCTCTCCCCGCATTCCCTCTGCTCCAGCCCCACTGACCTCCTTGCTCTTCCTTGAACGTGATAGACGTTCACCTCCCTCGGCCTGGGAGGCTCTGCCTGCACATGTCCACACAGCTTCTCTCTCCTCTCATTCATGTCTTTACTCAGGAAGGCCTGCTCTGGCCCTCCCTCCTACAGCTGCAATAGCCCTAACACTTCCTAGCTCCTTCTCTGCTTTGTATTCTCCTTGCCCTTATTACCATGCAATGCACCACATACTGTATTTTGTTTATTGTCTCCTCCAGCTAGAGTGTAAGCTCCAGGAGGGCAGGGATCTTAGTCCGTTTTGTTCAGTGTACTGTCCCAGCACCTAGAACAGTGCCTGACACACAATAATTTGTAATGAACGGATTAGATTCAGCATTGTGAAATCTATCCAGCCATTTATCCGCTTATCCATTTTGTAAGCAGTTTCTAAGCATCTCCTCTGGGCACACCAGACTAGATATTGTGGGAAACTCATAAATACCACAACCCTCTGTGCCAGTGGTTTCATGGTCCAGTAAGAACAGGAACAACACAAGGCTGAAAGGACTCAGAGGAGTGGAAGATCCCTGGCCGCAGGGGAATGGGCTGTGGGGGATTCCCAGAAGGGCAAGGCACTGCCACTGAGAGGACAGGAAGAACTTGGAGAAAGGGAGATGGAGGGAGGACTCTCAGGCTGAGGGGAGTAAGAGGAGGGTGGGGTCGAAGGTGTGGGTCTGGGTATGGGGAAAGGGCAGCTCAAAGGGGATAGTTTTTGAGAACAGTGGGAGAGATTCCTGGAAAAGTGAGTGGGGTTAGCAGGTGAAGATATTGGACCTCTGCTCTGTAGACAATGGGGGAACCCCCAAAGGTGTCTGGGCAGAGGACTGATGTGGTCACAAGTGCTCCATTTCACAGGCTGACAGAGCAGTCATCCAAAGATAGAGAAGAGGGCCCAGAAGGACCATCAGAAGCGAGGCTGCAGGTGTGTGAAGGGAACACTAATTTGGGTGTCCAGAGAGCGGGACTCCAGCCCTAGTGTCACCATTAATTAGGCAGGTGATGTTGTTTAGAATACCAAACTACATTTCCTTCCTCTTGGCCCAAAGGTACGTGTCACTGAATCCCTGAGTCACTGAGCTGCCAGGGACCTCAGAGGTCATTTTGCCCACGTTTCCAAACTCCAGGCTGGGAAATCAATTTACTGAGCTGAGAGTGTTTTTAAAATGAAATAGAAGAAAACGGACTATGTCAGAGTGCATCACTTTGTAGTAAAGGTAAAATTGCTTTGCAAAACTTTATTTCGTGTGTGTGTGTGTGTGTGTGTGTGTGTGTGTTCAAAATATAAATCCATTTCCGTGAGTCACAGTAATAAATGTTGGAAAGCCACTGGCTCCGTCCACTCCTTCTGCACTATGTGAATCGCCTTTGCAGCAGTCTCAATCAAATGCATGCCACTCTTGCTCCCTCTGGGAACAGGATGCTGACCCCTCTACAGGCAAAGCTCCGTGTGGGAGGTTGGCTGACTGCTTTGTGCTTTGGAAACACTTCCTCATGCTGAACTCAAATTTGTCTCTGTTCTCCTGACCATTGGTCTTCCCTAGCTCTCTGACCACCCTGCCCCAAATAAGCCCAACTCCACTTGAGATAACAGCATTAAGAGGGTTGGAGGCAGCTCCAGGCCTCTTGCCATGTTCTTTTGAGGCTTTAGGCTCATCCGCTTCCTTGCCTGGCCAGCATCCCTTCTCTAGGAAGCAAGACCCCTGCCTTCATTCTGGGCAGCTGCCTCTGGCCAACTCACAAGCTACATGCTTTGAGTGGGCCTGTCTCCAGCCCCTGGCTCCAGAGGTGGCCCATGTGAACACCACATGCCCTTAGTCACACGGGCTGGCTCCAGGGTGGGCACATGGTTCCAGCTGAGACAATCAGGGACTTTGCTGAAACTACTAGAAAAGATATTGGGTTGTCGGAAAAGTCATGACGCATTTTTGCAACAAAAAACATAGAAAAAAATACGTCATGACTTTTCCGACAACCCAATAGTATGATGCTGAGTTGGTGGACTATAAACCCAGAACTGCAATGACAGTCTGTGTCAAAGCCTATGGAAAATCTGTCATAGAATGAAGCCAACACAGGGGGAACAAAGGTGGGGGAATGGAGAGGGAAGGGTGTGGGGTGGCGGGGGCGGGGAGAGAGAAATACCTGATGTCTGATGTTATGGGCTGAATTGTGTCTGTCCCCCCCTCCCCCCACACACACACAAATTATGTTGAAATCCTAACCCCTAGTACCTCAGAACAATGACTTATTTGGAAATAGGGTCTTTACAAAGGTAATCAAGTTAAAATGAGGTTATTAGGGTAGGCCCTAATCCAATATGATGGGTATTCTTATAAAAATGGAAAATTTGGACACAGAGATAGACATCCATACAGAGAAAAATTCTCTGAAGACACACAGGGAGAATGCCCTGTGAAGATGGAGGACTGCAGTGATGATCTACAAGCCAAGGAACATCCATGAGTTCTAGCAAACTACCAGAAGCTAGCGAGAAGCAAGGAAGGATTCCCGACAGGTTTCAGAGGGAACATGACTCTGCCAGCACCTTGACTTTGGACCTCTAGCCTCCAGAACGATGAGACAGTAAATTGCTGTTTACTATTGTTTTAAGCCCCCTGGTTTGTGACACTTGGTTATGGCAGCCCTAGAAAAAAAACCATTACAGCTGCTTATACTCACACAGCACTTCCTGCGTGTTCCACACTGATCTAAGTACTTTCCATGTACTGACTCATTTACCATTCACAGTAGCCCTTAGGACAGTACTGTTTTAACCCCCATTTTACAGAAGAGGAAACTAAAGCACAGTGATGTTAATTAACTTGCCCAAGGTCACACAGCTCATAAGAGGTGAGGCCAGGGTTCAAATGCAGGCAGTGTCTAACCACTAAGCCATACTGCCTGTCAGGAGAGATGGTGTCCTGATGATGCTGTTGAGACTCTGAATCCAATGGCCAGAAGCCAGTTACAGGAGCCAATAAATACCTGTGTTTTTGCTTCAGCTCCTTTGATTTGGGTTTCTGTCACTAAGCAGCCCACACTATAGGCATCTAGCTCTGTAGAGCCTTGCTCTTCGTTGGTTCCCAGAGGCTTCGTCATCTTGCCTTGTCTCTCTCCCCCACTCCCATACACTCCCACTGGGGGGTGTCCTTGATTCTTTGCCTAGTAACCAAGGATCTTAAAAATGACCCGTGGGCTACCCATGGACTAAAAGGCAGAGAGTGGCTAGCAAGGAGCAGCAAGAGGGCTGAAGGCAGTTGTTTTTTTTTAAAGATTTTANCTGAATTCACCTGAGTACCTCGAACAGCCAACTCGTCTCCTGTGATAGCGTCTGAGAAGCCACTGGCCATGTGCCACAGCGCCGCAATGGAGGGAACCCACAGGCTTTCGAGTCCAACACGCGGAGTGTAATTTCTGGCTTCACTTTTAATCAGCCTTGAGTTTTGGATAAATCATCTCACATTTCTAAGCCTCAGTCTCCCCATCCTAGCCATGGAAATAATAATCCCTACCTCGGGGTTGTTGTGAGAACTCAACAAGACCATGGACGTGGCTCTCACTAAATGATAGCTTCCCTTTTCTTCCCCTAATAAACTGGGTATTCCTCCAGGGCACATCGTGTCCATCTTCACCCAGCCTCGGCTCTCAGAGCAGGCCTGGAGCTCCGGGGGTGGAGTCATATAGTACACTGGTTAGGAGTGCAACCTCTAGGGAATTGCCGATTCCTAACTGTGTGTCCTTGGGTGAGTTACTTGGCTACTCTGTGTTGTGTTTACTCATCTTTCAAACAAATAATAGAAATAGTATTGGTGGTTCTAACTAATATCTATGGAGGGCTTGCTGAATGCCAGGCACTGTTTTAAGTACGTAATGTACATGAACTCATTCAATCCCCAAAACCACACCAGCAGGTGACATGTTAGCCTTTTGCTGTTCACCAGATATTTTCCGTTCTTTCAGTCACTTAGTTGGGTTACAATCGCCCACCCCCTTGGAGTTAGATGTAGCCACATGACTCGCTTTGGCCAATGAAATGTGAGCAGCTGTGCTGTCAGTCACTTCCAGGAGTCAGTGCACGATTTGCCACCCTGTCTTTACCTCTGTTAAGAGATTAGAGTTTTCCATATAATGGCTGTTCTGTCAGTCTGAGCCCCAAAGT
This sequence comes from Hipposideros armiger, assembly GCF_001890085.2. Classification (NCBI taxonomy): domain Eukaryota; kingdom Metazoa; phylum Chordata; class Mammalia; order Chiroptera; family Hipposideridae; genus Hipposideros; species Hipposideros armiger. The sequence continues at coordinate 1,464,255 of NW_017731738.1, read as the reverse complement.
GACAGCAGCACAGACCATTGCTCTTGGCTGATCCAAGACAGACTTTGCAATGTGGCTGATGCCACTTTAGGCCACTGAGACCTGGGAGGTTCTCATTACCGCAGCATAAATTAGCTGATCCTGACTGATAACTGTGGGGCCTGTCATTGTCCTCATTTCGCCTTGAGGAAACCATAGCATCCATGTCATGAATAAGACTGAATATTGCATAAGCTGGTCCATGTAAACTGGCACATGATAAGCCCTTATTAGATGCTAGCTATGAGACATACAGACATAGGCATAGGTACAAACATGGACATGGCTCTGGGTCAGTAAGTCTTTCCAGAGGATGGCTTAGGGCAGCTTCAAGCCATCGCAGCCTGGAAGGAAGGCCAAGGTCTCCACAAGCACATTTCTGCTGCTCCACCACTGGCCAGAGCTTGGAAATTAGCAAGCTCAGCAAATGCCAGTCCTTCCCTTGGTTCTTCCTGCCTGTCTGGCCATCGACCTTGATTCACTAGCAATTGTTCCAGGATGCCTGTGAGCTGGCAGCCATGGATTTTCTTTCCTTCTGGGTTAAGTTTCTGGCTATCAGTGGGTGCGTATGTGTCACCTCCAGCTCACCTGGATCTGGCAGAGCCTGGGAGAGCTGGGAGGCTGAGGGGGGTTGTGACAGCCGGGGGTGGGGCTCCTCCATGCTCCATTATTCTGCTTCTCTGACCCTGCTCTGGGAGCCCTAGACCCAAGATGTCCTCCTAAGTCACATCCCTCATTCCACGGCCANGCATCTTAGCTGTGGAGGGCAGTGTCACTGGCCCTCATGTGGGATCCGAACCGGGGCCCTCTGGCATCCCAAGCCAGTTCTTAACCAACATGCCACTCAGCCAGCCCTGAAGGCAGTTTTCTGAAAAATGTATCAGGGAAATTCTCCCTCCTAAGTTTGAAGCAAAGAGAATTAGAGAAATGAAAACAAACACACAAGAAATTCGTGTGAGTATTTAGGGGACTGGACATCAGGTTTGGGGTTGACTGGGAAGATGGGAAGTAGGGAGGAAGAGGAGGAGGAGGAAGGAAAAGGAGGGGGAGGAGACGGAGGTCCCTCTCCAGATGCCATCAGCCATTTCTCTCCAAGCACCTCCCCAATCTGGCCCTTCATCTCCTACAAGGACCCCACAGCTAACAATGTCTCAGGGGGGCTTCCTGATGAGTAGAACTTTCTAGATTGGAGCACCATGGGCTGAGAGAACACAAGACCACTTCCTAGAAAACACAGAGGGCCAGAGAAGAGACACAGCAAACTCACCATCAACTCCCAAGCCAGCACCTAGGGGGCAGCCTGTAGTGGGTGAAAGGCAGTTCCAGGCCAAAAATAGGGGAGCAGGGGGTGCTATGAGTAAAAACTGGGTGACAAACTTTAAGGACCCAGGATTGTATGCTGTCAAATAACAGTATGTTGAAGAAGGATTCAGAGAGTTTCAGAGGCCTCTGATGGGACACAGCTTGTTAATGTTTGTTGGTCTTAATGTTGATGACAGATGAGGATGGACACAGACCAAGCAAGAAAGAGGCAGGAAATGAGAAGGGAGGAGACAGAAGGGATGGGATAGGAAGTAGAGAGAGAGAGGACAGGAGAGACAGGACAGAAAATGAAAGGGAATGATAAGACACAGAAGGGTCAGGATGGAAAGAGAACTGGTGGGGGCCTGGCAGGGTGACAGGTACTACCATTTATAAGGGCAGAGATGACCAGACGAAAGAAAAGGCCACTCCAGCTGCACTTAAGGCACATGGAGAGAGGCCTTGTTCCCCTGTGGAATTGGGGCGGGGGAGTGAGGGGGGGCGGGAGAGAGGGGTGCGAGGAGGCCAGCTAACAAAGGACTCTCTCCATTGATAACCCTCATTAAACAGAACTTCACAAATGGCTTCATTTGCATTTCTCATACTGGATAGATTTCAAACCCAGAACAATCATTTCTGATATAAAGGATCAATAATACAGTTTCCTGGGCTGAATCCCAAGGAAGCAGGGATCCTTCCAACAAAGTTGCTAGACTTAAAACCCCTTAAACATTGACTAATCTCTTTTAGAGAACTTTTTTGTAAGGCAAAGGTTCGCTTTGGAAAGAAAGGCAGGATGGAAATTAATCTAACTTACTGTGACCTCCTCGGGCTGGGTGTGAATTACATTTCCACATGGCCTGGGAAGATCTTTCATGTCTCTCGCTCCATTAGTTGGTGTACTTAGCAAAGGTCGGGTAATGAGCAGGCGGACTTTCTAGCCCAGAACATGATTCTGCCACAAGGCCCTGTCCTGCCTTCCCAGTGTGCCTCTGTTGGAGGTCACCAGTGTGGGTGGGAGCCATCCCTGCGAGTCCTCGTACTGAAGGCACCGGAGAGCGATGGACATTACCATTGTCACCACACCCCTGGGATGGCACAGTCTCACATGGTTCCCTGTGCTCTGGGGCGAGAGAAAGTGTAATAGAAGCCCTCAGGTTTTCTTATACCCCCAAGGGGACATTCACTGCTTTATTTCATGCAAACCTGCTAACTAAAACTCAAGGAACGGAGGGAGAGGGGGAGGAAGAAGAAGGGGAGGGAGAGAAGGGGGAGGAGAGAGAAGAGAGGGGAGGAGGAGCTTCAGGCCACCTGCACCAACAGCCCAGTGAGGAGTGAAGGGCAGCCTTTGCCCAAGTCACCTCAAGGCTCCCCTTGAGGGCACCTCCCTACGGCGCCCCAGGGGCCCAAGCATATAGTGAGGAAGGGCTCCCACGCTGTACTTTGGGGGAGGAGCTAACAACTGAGCACCCCAGGCTGGAATGGCCTAATTGATATCCCTGTTTCACCCACTTAAACGTTCTTGGCTCTCTCTTGCCCCGCCGTTCTTTTCCTTCCATTTGAATGGGCCAAGAATCATGCCCGTGACAAACCCTCGCAAGGGAAAAAGACACTGGGAGATGAGATATGAAATCAGAAAAAAATTCAGAACTAGAGCCTCCAGCCTTGGCAGCCCGTCCCATCCCAGAAAGCCCTTCAGAGGATCTGCCCAGGGCTCCCCCACCTTGCCAGCCTGCCTACTCACATTTGTTCTTCTTCTGAAGCCAGCTATTAAAATGAATAGAATATTTTTCATTCTCTACCCAGAATCTAGAGGGATCTTTTAAGAGTGTAAATTGGATCATATCCTTCCCTTTATAAAGCCATTTGATGGCTTCTGGTCCCCACTTAAAATCCAAATTCCTTGCTATGCACAGGGCCCCTGTGTAGCCTGGCTGCTGGCTGCTTCTCCCATCTGGTGATGTGTCATTCTTCCCTTTCTCGCCCCCTCCTGTCCTACATGGCAGCCTTTCCATTCCTTGGAACTGCCAGCCTCATTCCCAGGTCACGTCCTTTGCGCAAGCCAGTCCCTTAGCCTAGAACACCCTCTCTCTCCCCTCTTGCCCTGACTTGCTCGTGGCTCGATTCTTCTCATTCTCCAAGTTTCAACTTAAATGTCACCTCCTCAGAGAAGCCTTCTCCAGCCACCCATCAACATGAAGTACCACCACTCCATTTATTTTATTTTCACAGAACCATTTTTCCTCCTCTTTGTGGCATCCCTTCCATGCCCAATTATTTAGCCATTTGATTATTTTCTTGTTTATTGTCAGTCTTGCTCCACCAGGCTGCAAGTTCTAGAACAATGCCAGTACATAAAGGCTACTCAATACTTATTTGTTAAATGAATTGAACTGATGGATTAAATAAGCATTTATTGATCATTCCAAGGTTGTGGTAAAGATCAAGTGAAATAACGCTATGCAAATATGAAGGGTTATTATCAACAGCATCAACTGTTTCTACCCACAATAAACTTGCAGAAGAGAGTGTGAGCCAACCACCAGCCAGTTTTGCCAGGCTGGTTATTTCCAGCACAATCTGAACAATAGCAACCATTGAAAAGGTCAAGGCTTCGCCCCACTTTGAACAACAAGGATCATTTACAGTCCAATCATTTCGATTAATCTCTTGACTTGGGTTTGATCTGTTTTTGTCAGGCAAGCAAATATATATTGATATTTGCAAAGAGCTTCATGCATGTGGTGCCCACTAAAATATGGCTGCATTTTCCAGAGTAATTGTCTCTAGAAGCTCATTCCCAGCTGCGCTGGCTCATTTAGCTAATCTGCAGTAAGTATGGTATTGATCCAAGCAGCAAGGGAGGAGCACATTAGCCTGGCCCACAGAAGGGTGATTACTTCAGCTGCATGGTCACTTCATAGACTTGGATGAAGTCTAAAAGCCACACTGAGATGGTCTGGAAGTAAGCACTCTGACAGTCCCCCACCCCCACGGCCCCCTCCAAAACAACATATATTCACGCAGGTAGTGGGATCTGAGCTGGCCACAGGAGAGTGGCAGTGTGATGGCAGTATCACAAGGAGACCTTATCATTCCCATGAAAGGGCTTCATTCCTTCATTCATTCATAACTGACAATGTCTTATAAAAATGATAATACTCAATGCTCACTAAGATGCATTGAAATTGATATTCTTATGCTGCTTATGGAAATGGAAATGAGGATAATTATTTGAAAAGCCAACTTGACAGAATATATTAAAATGTCCATATTCTTTGACCCTATAATTCCACTTCTCTGAGTTTGCTCTTAGCAAATAGTCATAGATGCGCAGTATTGCTTATAATTATAAATGTCCAAAAACAGGGATTGGTTAACTGAATAAACTATTGTACATTGTTTCAAAGAATACCCTTCAGCCATGGAAAAGTATTTGCAATTTATTAAGTGGAGGGGTTGTGGGGAGCAGCTTTCAAAACAGTGTGGACAATTTGTACATCATCCCAACTGATGTATTTAAAAGGTAAATTTGCATATATACATAGAAAAACTACTGGATTGATAAAAGGGGGGGTGGGTGCACAGGGGAATGTTAAATTATTCTCCATTCTATCTGTGTTTGAAATATTTCACAATAAAAACATAATAAAAGGGCGCCAGCCGAGTGGCCCATTGGGTAAGAGTTGGCTTGGGACTCCAGCTCTGAGCAGCAGAGCCTCAGCTTGGATCCCACATGAGGGCCAGTGACACTGCCCTCTACAGCTAAGATGGTGAACAACAGCTTGATCTGGAGCTGGGCTGCCGTGAGTTGCCGACGACAGTGTAGGCTGCAGCCCCTGCTGCAGTGGGCTGCCATGAGCTACCGTGAGTGGCTGGCAGCCGGCATGAGCTGCCAAGAGCAGCCGTGACCGGCAGTCCAGTGGCTGGTGACAGATCTACCTCACCTGGGAAGAGCGCAATGATCATAATACCAACATGGGCCGGTGAAGCGACATCCTCCACAATTAGACTGAAGAACAAAAGGACAGCAACTTGTCTGTTCCCCTTCCCTGATTCCCCAACACTGTTCCCCTCCCCCAATTCCCCAATAAAATCTTTTTAAAAAAAATAATAATAATAAAAGGAAAAAGATTGAAAAGGTATACACCAAAATGATGACAGTAGTTATAGGATTCCAGGCCATTTTTTATTTTGTTCTGAGAGATTGTCTATATTTTCCAAATTTTCTAAAATAAACTTGAATTCTTTTTAAGATCAAAAGAAAAAAAAATGAATAAAACTTCCTTTACAAAGAAAGCAACATTCAGACACAGCACACAGTTGGTGAGCACCTGCCATATGTGAAACCTGAGAAGGTGCAATAGACGAAAGAGCCACCTGAGGAAAGAGAACAGGCATTCCAGGCAGGGGGGAGGCTGGGATAAAAACCTGGAGGGGGGAGAACACCCTGTATGGAAAACGTAGTGAATCCTTCTGTTGGGTTGTGAAAGATGTGGTGGGAGGCCAGACTAGGAGGGTCAGGAGAACCCAGCATCAGACAACTGGGAGCCATAAAAAGGGGCTAGGGAGGGACAGGAAGGGAGTGATGTGTAGGAAAGCTGTCTGTGGTAGAATGGTCCCTGCAGGCTGGAGTGGAGGGGGGTTGAATGAGCCACACCACAGGCAGGGTGTCCAGCAGAGTGGCTGAAATATGGCCAAATGAGAAATGAGTCGGCCCAGCCCGGGGCAATGGCAGTGGAGCCATCTGGCAAACATCCCCCAAGACCCCGCCGGCATTCATCCCTCTGACCCGAAGTCCACCCACAGTGCCCTGAGCTGGGTCTGTTGCCTGCAGGACCACCTGTATCAGCGAGGGCGTGAGCCACACAGTGTGGGCTCTGTCTCTCCAACTCTCCTTCAAAAAGTTGCTAAAGAGTTAAAATGTTGACGAAGTCAAAATCAAGGAAAAGCTAGAAGGATGTTGTAAGAAGTGTCAGTGACCCCCCTCTCATCCCAGCTTTGCTATCGACACCCAGACCAGAAGTCAGGGAGAAGATCACTGTCCTAAGACAAGATTCCTAGGTTCCCAACGGATGATAGTGGCCCTGGGCATGGCCTCCTCTCCTGGGTCCAGGACCCACTTGTTCTGACTGCACCATCAGCCCTAATGGGTGCGGTTCCCCTCATCTAAACTGACCTTTAACAGCCCCTGTCCTACGGCCGAAGTCCATCCACTCATAAAAAAATACACAAAAACTCCGGTCCCCTGCCACACACACCCTGCACCCACCAGTCCCTAACACAAACAAACTGTAAGTGGCTTCTTTCAAAATCAAAGATGGAGGCCGAGCTGCCTTTGGTCAGAGCAGGCAGGGGAGGTTGGTGGGAGGAGCTGTGCCCCCATCATCCCCACCTCCTCTCCTATTTCCAGCCCCACAGAAGTGATAAACAGGCTCTTCTTTCTAAGGCAAAGGAAATGCACAATCAATCCACGCCTTTAGGGCTGGGCCACAATTTAAGGAGAGGAGAAGATAAATAAAAAGGCCTATTTTCAAGAGAGCCATTTAAGCCCAGAGAGAGGCCATACTAATGTGCACACTAGCTCTGCTTAAATTCATCCCCGGCTCTCTGAAAATTGCCCTGAGATAATCAAAAGGAAGTGAAGAGGAACAACACAGACTCCAATTCAGGAGAGGATGTAGAAATTAGCACCCAACGCCTGGACCCCGCTGTCAGGCAGAACAGTTGGTCACCGTGGGGCCTCCTGTTGTGTTCCAATAGCAGAAGACACTTCAGCTCTTCCCGTCTCACACTGAAGTTGGAAAGCACAGAACTGACACATCTATGACTGTATTTTTAAAATCATCTCTCAAAGAGATAAATGACTTCCTCCAGCCAGCGATGTCCGACTTGGGTCTGGGAATAGATAAATTCATTTACTCAGGAGTTTGATCTCCATTTTTCTCCTAGTGCCATCCGTAATCCCATCTCTTTCAATGTTTGAGACACTCAGTGTGATGAATGTGCCCCAGTTAAGGGGCGAGCGGTGAAATCCTCACTGGGCGGATTGAGCGTCCTATCTCAGGCCAAGCCAATGTGACGATCTGTTCTCACGGCATGCCGAGTTCAAGAAGCCACCACACAGATGGGTCCCCTGGAAGGAAATGCATTCAGTTCCAATTTGGAATTCTTTCCTCTCCATGCCAGGCCTGTCTACCTGGGCTGGACAAGCTGAAGTCTGTATCAAAGAAAGGCCAGGCCCCTTCTACCTCTTCTGCAGCAAGAAACAAGGGATGGCTGGGATAGAGAAAGGCAGGTCAGGCAGCCTGGCCCCTGTGAGAGAGTCCAAACCCCTGGTGCCTGCAAAGAGCTAATGGGGCCTAGATTCTTGGTCTTGTCTCAGCCTGTGGCTGCATGGTGGATGCAGTGGCTTGGCACTCACCATCCTTTCCACCGCGCTTTCAACTTGCCTTCCTGTGCTAGAGCCAAGAAGGCCCAAAGTGACATTTCCCAGGTGCCCTTGCAGCAAGGGTCCAGATGTGGTTTGGGTTCAGCCAATCAGATGCACTTGTGTAAGTGCATGTGGCAGGTGAAGGTGAGACAGGAACTGCACGTCTGCTGCTTCTGCTCAGAAGCAGTATTTGCAGGAGTCCCCATATGTCAAGGAGCCCAGGACTCATCTCCCTACTGCAATGACTCTAGCTGCTCTCGCATTCCCACCCCCCTGATTGTGGCAGAGGCTGGGGCCCCTTTGGCAGGCCAGTTCTGCTCTGCTGTTATGGGAGTCACTTCTGGAGACCCAGCCAAGGGTCTATTCTTCTCATCTTTCTAGTGATACTGTTAGCACCTAGTTCCCTGTCTTAAATCCCTTTCTTCTTAAACAGCTAAAGTTACTTCTATTATCTGCGATGAAATGAACTTTAATTTGTACAGATATACTCCCACCAAGTTACCTGGCCTCAAAAGTGGGATTCACATGAATAAGGGGGGGACAGCATTGCCATAAACCAGGGGCCGGAGATGGAGACCTCTGCCTCCAGCCCACAGGGCATACTGGGGTGAAACACTTGCCTAATTTGAGCCACCGTCTCCATATCTATAAAGTGAGGACAGCAGTACAGACCATGCCCATCAGTCTTCGAGCAAATACTCACTGGTCCTTCAGAAGCTTAGTCTAGCCAAGGAGAGGGGCTATTCATAGGGAAAATGGGGCTATACAGTGTCTTGGTTATCTTGAAGATGCTTCTGCAGCACAAGGGGGCACAGAGGAGGAACAGTGCCTGAGGGGTCAGACACTGACAGTGCCTGAGGGATCAGTCCCTACAGAGGGAGGCGCACTGACAGGCTGGGGCCAGGGAAGGGGGAGTTATACATGGAAGAACCATTTAAGCAGAGACTCAAGTGTGCAAAAGAGTGGGAGAATTTGTGAAACAGTGAAGAGTGGGGCAGAAGAGGGGAGAGCTGGATGGGCAAGAGTCCTCAGGAGGACAAAACCAGATCCTCTGGGGCCCCGGTGGCACCTGGTCAACCCTCCACACCCGCCACCTTCCCAGCTCCTGCCTCTTCACAACCTATGAAGCGTTTTGAGATGCACAGCCAACCTGTGAAAGGGGAGACAGGTCATGTTTGTGCCCATTTTATAGATGAGGAAGTGGAGGCTCAGGGCCAGGAAGCAGACCCAAGGTCACACAGGGAGTTCAGCAGGGAGCTGCCCCCAGTCCTCTTCTCTGCCACAACCCTGTCATTTCTGCGGGGCCCAGCTCGGGGGGAAGTGCTAGAGCTGCTGATGGAGTAACTGCAAGCCGCTGCTTTCACCTGGTTGGCAGGGACCCCATTTCAGGGCTAAAGAAGGGTCCTGGGCTCCTGCACTGAAAGCCAGGGCCACAGAGACAGAAAGGCCCAGAGCGAGGGCAGCATGGGGCTCAGCCTGCCCCCACCCCAAAGCCCTGCCAGTTCTCATGGCGTTAAGGAAAGAAGACACAGGACCTGATCCCATCCGATCTCAGCTCTATCACCGACCCTGGGGAAGGCTCATCACCTCACTGAGTCTCAGCTTGTTCATCAGGAAAATGGGGATCATAAACCTCGCTTTGGTTACCCCAGGACCTTTGCAGGAACAAATTTGCTAAGGGATGTAACAGCCCCTGGTCACCCATGAGACCCAGCTGCCTGGGGTTCTCACCTGAGGAATGGGGGGTGGAGGGGGCTCTTCCACACACTCACCCCAGGGTGGGCATTTTTCTCTCTTGCCCCTAGTTTTCTAATGGGTCCCCCCTTTCCCTCTCTGCCCAGCTGGTGTGGCATCTCCCTGTCCTTGTCTTTGTCCTGGGGGCAGCAGAGGCAGAGGGAAGGCCCTCAGCATTGAATCTCATTCCTGCTCTCTGGGCAGCTGAGCTGGAAATCCCCACAAGCTGGGTTTGGCTGTGACCCTGCGAGGCCAAGGTGCTCACCCTTTTGTTTGGGGCCTCTTAACACTGTGCAGCCACTGTTGCCATCCCACCACCAGCCCTGTGAGGAGTTCCATCCCATTAACTCCTCCACATCACCATGGCAACACAAGCTCCCAACTCTCTTAAAGATAGGAGATAAGAGTACAGATGCCAGGGGTGCCTGAACGCCCTTCCCAGGCATGCAGGAGGGCGAGTCAGGGTAGCCACAGTGCCTGAGCTCCTACTATGTGCCCAGCACCTCCCTCCAAACACTCCCACCCAGAACAGCCACAGTCACTGAGTGTGTTAGCAGATGGCTGTTGCCTTGTTTAAGGTTAAGCTTCTCCACGACTATGTACGTACCTGCCTTTTCTCCCCACAGCACGTAAATCCAAGCTGACTCATAGCAGAGCTGGAGCTGACACAGTAATAGTATGCAGCAGTCGTACGTGCCCATTTTCTCATTGACTCCCCAGTGTAAACCGCGGAAGTATGTGTAGTGGTTCCTCCCGTTTTACAGAAGAAGTTGAAGCTCAGAGAGGTTAAGTAACATACCCAAAGTCACACTGCCACTAAGTAGGAGACAATATTTTAATTCAGGGCTATTTTTAACTTGGTATATTTGACATTTATGTTGTTCTAACAATATGCCAGACACTGTTCTGTGCTTTATGCATATTAACTCTTTTAATCCTCATAACAACCCTATGAAGTAGGTACTATCGATCCATAGCTCCCTCTGCCTTATGGAAAGGTTAGGTAACTTGTCCAGAGTCACACAGAAAGAGACGGAGCGTGGATTCAAGCCCAGGCAGCCTGATTCCTGGGTTTGTGTCCATAACCACTGTCCTGTGTTTGATGTTAATTCTAGGGCTCCTCACTCCCAGCTGCACCTCACCCCACCCTGAAGTCAAGTCCTTGACCACTTGACCACCCCCGGTAGCCACGCCTGGCTTCCCTCCCTGAACTGACTGGCCTGTTTGGAGGATTTTATCTCCCCCACCATCCTGCAGCTTTCTTTTCCAATTTCCCTCGGTCTCTCGACATCATCTCATCTTTCCACTCATTGCTCTGGGCTTTAAAAGGCTCCCACTTGGAACAGCTGGGAATGTCTTCCTTCAGAGAGAGAAGCCTCCAGTGCCCTCACAAGAGAAGTCCCCCTTCCTCCCACACTCAGCCTGTCTCCAAAGACCATTAACGCAATCACTTAACAAGAGGCCAGCTCTAATAGAAAGGAAGAGATGAGGAGCATTGTTCGTGGTTTGAAGGGGAGAAGAAATCATAAAATCCATCAAACCTGTATTTGTCTCATTAAAAGTGTTTCTAATTTATAATGTCCTGGAATGAAGATGCCGCCCAGCTGTGCGGGCCTGGTCGTGCTGCCTGGTGCACCCCCCCACACACCCCCAACTCCTGGGCCCCCTCTCCCACCTCGCTGGGACTGCCATCAATTTCTGCTCATCAGCGGCACTTACAGTAAATGGATTCATTTGTGGCAATGGTTGCTGAGAGACAAAGGTGACAATATAATTAAGGTTTTTAATTCTATGCCTGAACAGTTAAGTCCAGAACTCATGATAATTAGCCGGCTGTAATGAAAGATCTTTAATCGTTATTTTCCCTTTGTTTCCTATAATTGTTCATTTTGGCCAACTACATTTTGTCCTTTCGTTTGAATCCGGCTTGCACAGTTTTATGTCACTCCCATTATTCCTATAAACTCCAAAGAAAATACGTTGTGGAGCTGGTCATTTACAAAGTCGGGGCGAGATGGCGCAGGGAGCTCATCTGTGCACAACTGCTGACGAGGGGCTCTGGCTACTTTCTGGAGGAAAGGAAAACTGGGCTCGAGAGAGCCATGGGCCTCGGGGTGTCTACATAGAAGCAGCACTGGCAGGAAAATGAAAAACAAGGGGCCCTTCACAGCTCAACTGGCCACATGAGTCGATTTACAAACTGTCTGGTTCGTGGAAGGATGATGGTTATCACACAAGTTCTTGATTCTCAAATGCATGTATTGTTTGTTCACATTTTAGCATTCCTATTATCAGGATGTATCTTATAGTTGCTGCGCATATTTAATGTCATGTCTACCTTTTGTCTTTCCTGAAGGGTTATACATGAATCGACAGTGTTTCCTACAGTTGATGGGACCTTAGAGTTGAGGAAGCGTGGTAAAAGCATCACCCATACAACAAATATCTATTGAAGACCTTATTACCTTCCAGGGAAGGTGCTGGGAATACAATGACGATGAGTAGAAAGTGAACAGTCCCTGCTCTCGTGGTCTCCACAATCTGAAGGATCATCATTAACTCAGTCTCCTGTCCGAGCATGGCCGGCCAGCTGGACAGGACATTTCTCACGTGCTGTGGCCTATTTGGATCCTGTTTCAACTATGGGTCCAGGGAGCCAGATTTCTAGGAAGGCAAATGCTTCTCAGAAACCAGAACATCAAAGCCAGAGGCCGGGGGGCTTACAACAAGAGAATGGAAGGACCTAGGAATTTGAGTTCTGTATCACAGGTGCCCAAGACTGGAGAAGAACGCAGCTGGGAAAACGGGGTGGCAGGATTGTAATATAAAAAGAAAAACTAGCCTCAGACAGGAGATAAGGAATGCATAGGATGTGGGGGGGCCCTGGGCAGAAGGCCTGTGTGGCTTGTGACACATTCCATGTCCTTTCTCTCCTCCCTTCACTCCAGAGCTGTCCTGAAAGTTGCTTGGCCCAGACCACATGGCGAGTTCATATATTTGGGAGAGGATTAGAGCTAATCTGTGTCTCCTCAGATGCACTGCCCTTCAGCTCAAGGTTCTGAACCTTGCCTGGTCTCAATCAAACTCTTTAGTTACCAGTTACCACGAAGAGGAAACTTAGGCCACCACAATGCGAATCTTCTTGCTCTTCCCCAATTCGTTCTCCACACAAGTTCAGAGTAGATCCTTTATTATTATCTGCCCTATCACACTCTGCCTGCCTCCACAGACGCGGAGACTGGCTTGTCCACCACTGTATCCCCTCTGCTAGGACGGGGCCAACCCAGATCAAGAAACACTTGTGATAGAAACAAATGAATGAAGACAGTGAGGACCTGGCCGGTCCACAGGCAGCAGGACCCCAGCCGGCTGGGCTTTCCAACCTTCAACAAACACCTCGTGAACCACCTCTCTGTGCCAGGCCCTGGGCTCAATGATCACTCAATTAAGAGAACAACTCTGCTTCAAGGTTGTTCACAGACTTCTGAGCAGCCCATGAGGCACAGTGGTTAAGATCACAGGTTCAAATCCCATCTCTACCAATTACTAGCTGTGTGACTTTACATGAGTTTCCCACTCTTTCTGTGCCTCAGTTTCTTTATCTATAAAATGGGGCAATAACAACAGCTACCTCCAAGGGTGATGTGAAGAATAAATGAAGTCGTGTGTGAAAGCAGCTGTCTGGCCCATTATAAATGAGCAGATAATGTTAGGCCTCCCAGCCCTCTGTTGGTCTCTGCCCTTGGGGCAGCCTCCCTCAGGTCGACACCCACACATAGCCCTGTGCTCCTGGTCTCTCAGGGAGCCAGTGAGGCAGAGGCAAGAGAGCACAGGCTGAAGAGTCGCCCAGATGGGAATGCAAGACCTGGCTCCACCAGCTAGCTGCGTGACATTGAGAAAGATACATGTGAAATGGACCATTTCCCCCAGAACCCAGCCGAGCCTCTGTTTTCCCTTAGGACAAGTAGAGACGGAAAGAATAACTGCTCTGCCTGCTTCACGGAGCGTTGTGAGGATAGAGCAAGATAGTGGATGTGAAAGTCCTTTATGGGCTGCAGAGGGATTATTCTAATCAGAGCACCATATCCAGGGGGGCAGCTGGGTGGGCTGGACCAGGCTTTTGTGTGTGTGTGTGTGTGTGTGTGTGTGTGTGTGTGTGTGTGTGTACATATTTGCTACCCCCAGGGACAGGAAGCCCCTGGCAGAGGCGAGGATGAACAGAGGGTGAAAGACACCTTCACAAGCAGGAATTCAGTGAACTTTTGGGGTAAACTCTGGGGAGGCCCCATTCTCTGACCCCCAAGGCTGATGTCTGGGGCCCTTCCCCCCATTCCTTGCCCCAACTCCATGCCTGCCAAGATCACCATGACAGCAAGTGCCACTCCTGAGGACTCACCCTGACTGCAAGGCTGTTCCTGTGCCCTTGAATCTATTATACAGAGCAAAGTGATTAATTATTTTACTGTCTTTATGGCATCAACTTTAACTTGCTTCACATCCAGATTTCCAATTACATAAGCCAGAGCCTTAAACTCAGGAGGACACGTATTATTGAACTATTTATAATCAGAGTTTTTCAGAGCAGAAAAAGCTCTTCCAGGCAAGAGCTACACAACCAAAATGAACGATTCAGAGACCAGACGACAGTCTTTCCATAATCGGAGGGGTGTGGGATGCAGGCAAGGAAAGAATAGAGAAGTTGAGTCTGACTCAAGGATGGCAGTCTATTTTCTACTGCTGGGTGCATCCCCCCAAAAGAAAGGCAAGTCACTGGAGGGATGGGAGTCAGGAGGACAAGCCCACGCAAAAAGCAATCAAATTTAGTTGGGGGGTGGGGGGAGCTATTCTTTGAAGCAAATAATTTAACTTGGGTTACCCCAGCCACACCAACTCTTGGTTTAAAATCGGGTCGCATCATTACTGATAACCAGTGTTTTGCTTTCATTGTGCTCCCTCTACCTGAAAATTCTGAATTTCTAGCTGTTTCCAGCACCTCCTTAACTAATTCCAGAGAACTCATGTATTTTTCCCAGCAATTTCCATCAGCCAGCAATTCTTCTCCTCCTTCAGCTCCTGCCAAGTCATGGGAGAAAACCCAGTGCTGCCATGGGGCCACCTTTAAGCCACCTTCCACCTGGCAGTGCCATCTTCACCAGAGATGTGTCAGAGCCCTAGGTGATCCACAGCCAATCTTTGTCCCTATAGGGACTGTTTCTCCCTCGCTTTGGTGTTGTAGGGAGGCTTGTGTTCCAATGATTTGCAGAGGTTTGAGTAAGGGTGGCCTTTCCACGTTTACCCACTGCAACCCCCTCCCTGCAGGCCCCAGACATGAGTCCATGATGAATTTGGACCAGGAGAAAAATTCTCAAATACTCCTTCTTACTAATAACTCCAGGCTTGTTGCCAAGCTGAGTTTTTGGGTCCTGCTCTCCTCTGTGCCACAGGCAGATTCCTGGAGGACCCCCCCAACCAGTCCCCAAGAGAATACCAGCTCAGGATCAAGTTGGGTTGGATCCCGGGTACAGAAACGTAGAGGGGACAGGTTGGAGAGGTCACTCCTATTTGTTGAATTTCAGTTACATGCCAAGTGTTGGACCAGGCTGTGTCCTCACAGAAACTCATTAGATAAATGCTATTAGCCCCATTTCACAGATAATGAAACTGCAGTTCAGAGAGGTTAAGTAACTTGTCCAAGGTCCTACAGCTAATAGGTGGTACCAGCTATACCAGGATCCATCAAGGTCTGTTGGATGCCAAGATTCAAAGTTATGATTCTCTCTCCTGCTGCTTGTTTAAGAACATAAAACTTAACAATCCATTACCAGGCCTTTGTCTAGAAAAAACTATTTTCAACACAGAAGAAATAAATGTTTTGTTTGTTTTCTGCAAGGGAAGCAGAGCAAAGGGCTATCATCAGGAAACAGAGGCACAGGTTTCGTTCCTGGAGTGCATGTTTGCTGAAGTCAACTGTAGTCTTAAAAAGATGGCACCGGGCCCGCTGAGTGGCGCGATGTTTGGGAGCTGGCTTGGGA
>NW_017731738.1:1438131-1447000 GCF_001890085.2 Hipposideros armiger | reverse complement strand
ACGGGACATGGAGTATAGTGTGGGAGTGGAGTCAAGGGAATTGTAATAGATATGTATGATATGGGGGAGGGGAGTGGGGCAGTGGATTGGAGAAGCGGGATTGCCACTTTGGGGGGTAAAAAGTATAACTATTGTACTATGTTGTACAGCTGAAACTAATTTTAAAATGTTTATTTCACAAAAAAAGATAAATAAAATTAATTAATTGATTTTTAAAAAAAGATGACCCTAGGAAAGGCAGTGTGCTTTCTTTCTTTCTTTCTTTTTAATTGTAGAGACTGGCCAGCTGTTCATGAAACCTCTTTCAACTTCACCTGAGCACTGAGCTAGACTACATTTCCCAGTCTTCCTTTCAGTTGGGCGTGGCCATATCCTTGGTTCTGGCCAATGGAGTAAGAGCAGAGACTTTTTCTAGTTACAGATCTGGTCTATAAAAACCTCCCCATATGATCCTCCATGTTCATTTCCTTTTCATAAGTTTGATGCCAAAAAGCACTACAACCTTGGAAACCACAGGTTGAAGGTAGTTTGTCCAGAAGATGACCGAGCCTGGGTCCCTGAACTAGTATGGAAGGAGGACCACTCTCCTATCTAGAGTTGCCAGAATTAGCAAAAACTAAAACTAAAACAGGACTCCCAATTAAATGTGAATCTCAAATTAAGCAATGAATCATTTTTTAGCATAATATACTGGGGACAAATTGGGGACAGCGGCAACCCCAGTTAACTTTCTGGATCAGCTCTGGGCCCTTGGGATCACTGGGTAGATAGTTATCAATTGGGACCTACTTATACTAAAAAATTATTTGTTGTTTATCTGACATTCAAATTTAACTAAGTGTCCTATATACTTCCTCCCATGCGTGTCTGGCAGCTGGAGAGAAGAGGTGAGGGGTAGCTCACATTCTTTATCACTCCCCAGTTTCCATTAATATGCATTTCCTTCCTTCCCTCCTCTCTACCCTCCTCTACCCACTGTGGCCCATGAGATCATGACCCAGAGACCACTGCAACCAGGGTTGAAGAGGTCTGTTTCTAATGCCTCCATCTTTCCTTCCAGTCAAGGATCACGGAGGTCCCATCCCCATAGAAACAGGGTTCCAAATAGAAGTTGGGCTCCAGGCCAGCCCCCAACACCAGCCTCTCTCATAATACTGCTAGAACTCTGTCCCTTATTAGCAGAATGGACCTTAAGTGGGCTAGCCCTAGGAACCCAATCACTACTTCAAGCCTTGTTGCTCCAGACCTGAGCCCCACTCCTTCAGAAGAGACGCCCTTGTGAACCTCACACTCCAGGGATGGCAGGTGAGGCCTGAGCTCCAGGGCCCAGCTGCTCATTTCCAGCACGCCCATCACTCACCTGCTCCTGAAAATACTCCCGTTGGCTCCTCTGGAGCCATTACCGTTCGTCATGTTTATCTGCACTTTGGTGCGGTGGGGATTCACACACTTCAATCTGTCTTTGCTCATGAAGCAATGGCCCAAAAAATGGTAATGAGGCCTCTGACGCTGCAGCATCACTGCATTCTTTACATACAGGGCTGCCTGGTTTAGCAAGTAAAACCACAGGATCCCCAGTTAAGTCTGAATTACAGATATACAATAAATAATTTGTTTTTAGTATAAGTATGTCCCAAATAAGCATGGGCCATACTTATAATAAAAAATTATTCATTTTTATCTGAAAATCAAGTTTTACAGGGTGTCCTGTATTTCATCTGACAGACAGCTCTACTCACCTGTCCTCCCGGTGCAGCTGGAGAGAAAATTCCCAGCTAGAGAACTTTCAGTCAGGCAAGAACTGGGAATGTGGGGGCATCTCTCTCCTTGGCCAGATTCTAACCCATCTTTCTCTGACATTTACACCCACTCTACCTTTCTGCAACAAGATTCCTTGCTTTCCCTTAAAAACACTCTCACTTTCCCACCTCCAGACCTTTGCCTACACTGTATCCTCTGCCTGGACTATCGGTTTCTCTGCTTATCTCCTGTCTTCCTGTTCCTTCAAAGCCAATTCCCAGGCCACCTTCTCCAAAACATGCCAAGCTTCCCAGCCGATTGATTCCTCTTTCCTCTGCCCTTCCACAGCCTGGTGTCTGCCACACTCTTAGGACAATGAATACTTCATTGGAGCAGCTGCTCTGTGCCAAGCTCTGTGCCAGACACAGTCTCGAGTCTGTGTTTCTGCAGATGTGTGTGTTTGTGTGTGTGTGTGTGGGTGGGTGGATGGGGATGTTCACAAGGGCACATCTTGGAGGTGGGAACTATCCTCAAATGTTAAACTAAACATCCCTGTGTATTCTGAGGAAACAGAGCTCTGCATGAGGATTATGTCCAAGGAAACTCATCCCGGCATCTTTTTCTGAGAGTAAAAAATGAAAACAATCTGAACATCCAACAATAGGGAAATGGTTTGATTAGGAAACTTGCATATAATGCAGGTATAGTCATCACAATGATATTATAAAAGAATATATAATGACAGTGGTAAATATTCATGATGTACAAAAGACGTTAATAAACAGTATATACGATACTGCTCTATCTTTTAAATCTCTGTGATAGGACATGAATTTGAGATACTAATTAATTTGTCCTTATTGTCAACCCTACATCCCTTTTACCCCATGACCATCATCCCTCATGAGAGCACGTCATGCCCCATTCCACTCCCATCATTACCCCAGAGGGTAGTTGTCAGAATAAGACCAAGAATAAAATTCTCAAGTTCTTAGGTTTTAAGTTCAGGAGCCACAGCCCAAGTGTAGGACAAACAAGTTAGGAGGTGGGCACGATCTACCAGTTACCCACTGCCTACCTAGACTAGAGAAAAGACACCCAGGCTTAGATGGCGGAGAGGGAATTTGCAGATTAGACCAGTTGGTGGTGTGGGCTAGACCTACGACCTACCCACTTTGGGCCAAATCTCACTGGAGGGAAGAAGATGCTAGAAGCCTCCAGATAAGTGTAGAGACCCCAGAGCAGAAAGTCGCTATGCCTACATCCAGTGCTGTTGAGAAGGTGGCTGCTAGACAACAGAACAGGCGATGTTCTAGGTCTAGACATGAAAGGGCCAGTGCTGCCCACCCCTTCCATAGTTTCCTGCAGCCCCAGGCTGGATGGTAGGTCATTCAGAAAATTATCATGGCTTCCAGTTGGGGCACTGAGGTTGGTTAGGAGAGAGGGCCATGGGCCAGTCAGTTTCATGGCCAGGATGGCCTCTGCAGGCAAGTGCAGCCACGCTCAGCAGGTTTCCAGCTCAAAGGGGCCCGCCCACCCTGGCCAGAAAGGACAAGGGCATCTGGACCAGGGAGATCAAGGTAGAGCAGCGGCGCCTTCTGCGCCACTTAGACTCAAACCAGAGAGGAAACCCTGACAGGGGAGCAATTCTGAGTGTGACAGAGCTCTACAACCTGGTGTCACTGAGAAGTCCCTGAATAATAATGACTTTAGTAGGAAATCACTAGATTGATTTTTCTGCATCAGGCAGGTCAGGGGCACAAGATAGAAGAAAATTTCGCTTACAGATATACCAAAGTTACATCTGGGGGTATGCACCTTGAGCTATAAAATCCCTTCCCCTGTGGCACACATACGCACCCACACCAAACTGGAAGACCTGGCCTAAATGGTAACTGTGGTTAGCTACACCCAAGGGAGGGCAGGACTCCTAATTGATTTGATGTTTTTCTGTGGCTTTTTCTGAATTGCCAAGACTCCTCGGTAGCTTCCCTGGAATTCTCCAGGGTATGACATCAGGACAGACCAGTCTGACTGTCCAATCCCAGTCCCCAGGAGTAGGTGTGGTCATCCTCAAGGCCACCTTCCAGGAGTGAGCTTTCTAGAAGGGTTGTCCAGGCTTAATTTCTCTCTGAGCAGTGCCATCTTTCCCACCACTCACCCCTTACCCTAACAACCTACATCCTATAATAAGCAACGGGAAGTATTAGCAGGAGCAGCCAGGGGAATAAACCTACAGATGTGACTTTCATCTCCGGTTTGGAGATGTTTGCCCTCCAAGGTCTGGGTCAGTGACCTTGTGTGACCACATATAATTTAGTTCCATCATGATCAGAGGCCTCCAGGAAGGGACACTTCCGAGCCATCAGGATCATTTCCAAGGCTCAGACTTAGAGAGAAGTCAAACACCAATATTGTATAGAATTATACGTGTGCAGAAGGTGAGGAATCTTAGCTCAGACCATTTTATTCTCCCTTGGTCTCAAAGAAGGTCACCAAGTGTCCCAAGATGACAAATGCACAGTAATAAGAGTAAAGCTGTCTTATATTGGGAACTTGAACTCTAAGCTCTGTGCTAGTTACTCTGTGCATTTTACCATCTCGTCCTTACAACAACCCAGGACAGGCACTCCTCTTACCACTAAGTACCTGCAGATCCTGGTTTGCCCGGACAGTCAGTCCTGTTTTAATGCCTGCGGCCCTGACTTAGTGTCCCAGTCTGGATGACCTCAACAGTCACCCTAATTATTATCCCCTTTTTATAGATGGAGAGATGGAGGCTCAGCGAAGTTAGATTAACTTCCCCCCAAGTCACAGCTAGAATGCGGTGGGGCTGAGAGTTGGACCTGGTCTGCCTGATTCTGGGGGGTGTAGGTTGTTGGTGAGGAATAGAGAAGGGCCTGGCTAGGGAAAAACAGGCAGGGAAAGGACCACCAGCCAGACAGAGGAAGCAGGGGTGGGATCACCACCACCCCTACTTCCAGCTTTATTTTCCTAATACTTTAAAATAAACATATAAATATTTTACAGATCTTCCCATAAAAATAACACCCAATATACTTCATGATAGGAATGCTCTTGCAGACAAAGAGAGAGCTCATTGGAGGAACACTGCCTCCCCCAGCCCTGCTCAGGGAGCATCTGGCCAGGTGCCCCAGAGCCCTGTGCATCAGGGCAGCCCCTTCTGCACCTGCTGTCGGGGGAAGTTTGGGCAGAGACAGCAGAAAAAGCCTGCATGAGGGCCCTGCAGCCCAGGTTCTGCCCCCCTCCACTCTCCCTCTGAGTCACAGTTCCTAATCTGTGAAATGGGCATGATAATCTGGGTCCTACCTGCCCCCCCGAGTTCTGCCAATGAGGGGAAGATCTGGGTTTAGGGATACTTTCTAGAAGTGCAAGCCATAGCGGCCAACCAAGCTGTCAGCATTCCTCTACCCAGTGGACACTGCCCAACTCCTTTGATATGGCCACCGGGATGCCCATCCCCAGAGCAGGCTTAGCTCACAGCTGTGAGGTGAGTAGCAAGCAGAACTCATTGGCTTGGGTTGACAGGTTCTTTTTTTTTTTTTTAAAGATTTTTATTGGGTATTGGGGGGATGGGAACAGTACTGGGGAATTAGGGGAAGGGGAACAGACAAGTTGCTGTCGTTTTGTTCTTCAATCTAGTTGTGGAGGACGTTGCTTCACTGGCCCAAGTTGGCACCATCATTGCGCTCTTCCCTGGCGAGGCAGATCAGTCGCCGGCTTCTGGACGGCCGCTCACTGCGGCTGCTGGCCGCTCACGGCGGCTGCTGGCCGCTCACGCTGGCTGCTGGCTACACACGGTAGCCCACGGTAGCCCATGGCAACCCACTGCCACAGGGACTGCAGCCTACGCCGTCGCCAGCGACTCACGGCAGCCCAGCTCCAGGTTGAGCTGTTGTTCAGCATCTTAGCTGTAGAGGGCAGTGTCACTGGCCCTCATATGTGGGATCCGAACCGGGGCCCTCTGGCATCCCAATCGAGTTCTTAACCATCGCGCCACTCGGCCGGCCCAGACAGGTTCTCTTTTTAGTAGCAAGGTTCCCGCTCCATTCTTTATTGTTCATCCCCCTCATAGGACCTTCAAGTAAATTTGAATATAGTTCTCTCCTGGGAGGAAAAGAAAACTGCAGCACTTAGCTCAGGGTGTATTAATCATATTTCAGGCCAGGAACCCCAGCATCCAATGTGGAAAGGGAAAATGGAGCTGAAAGGAGGCCATTGACAAGGGACCCGGTGGTGCAGAAAAAGGGGATGATCCCACTTGCAGACCCTCCATGGAACCTGGACCAGCTGAGCTGATGCGACGCACACACAAGCAGCCAAACCTCCTTGGGGAAACACCCTTTCTCAAGGGGTGCTCTCTTCCCTTCCAGCAGAAGTCAGCCTGACAACATCCTGCGGAAACTTTGCTCTGAAATGACGGAGGAAGAGAGAGGGGGGCCTCTGGGTCTCAACAGGGGAGGACCCCAGGAGATTGTTTATCTTGTAATTTCTATGAACAGCAGGAAAAGCTGGACAATGGATAGAGTGCTGGGTGGTCCGAAGCCCCAACTCTGGAACATAGAAGCTGCATGGCCTAACCTCTAAGCCTCAGTTTCCTCATCCATGAAATGCGGCTGCTAAAAGATGCTCTATTTACATCCCAGAATGGTGAAGGCTCTCTAGTCCACTAACAGGTAAGGAGACTAAGCCCCATAGGAAAGCTCTGTGTCATCCACCTACTCACTAGCCCAGTGCCTTCTCTTTTATTTTGTCTCCTCTTTTCATGCACTTAAAAGAGGGACTCTGTTCTCCTTCCTATCATATCTGGCATTTGATTCAAATTAATTCACACAGAACAGAAGGTTTTTGGAGTCTTTTATTTGTCCCAGAGGGATGTCCAATTCCTGCCCTCCCCACTCACAGATTCCGCACAGCCATTCAAGCACCAGTCCATACTGGATCTACCCTTCTCATCCATAAGCTACCTGAGGTCAGACATTGCAAAGATTCCAGGGCCACTGCAAGGGCATAGCTCAGGAAAAACCCAGCGCTTTTCCCCCTGTAGCTCCCCAAAGGTGCACTTTTCTCCCCCTAAAGAAGCCAGGAGAACAAGGGGATACCTCCAAGAGGACGTCGTTTACAGACAACCCTTAACAGCGACAAGAGCAGGGCAATGACCTTCATAGGAATCTCTCATAGTAACATTTCAGCTCCGGCCTGCGACAGGCTCCACTGACTCCTAAACATAAATTACTTGTTCATTACCAGGCCCCGACATGGGGAAGGATGTCGGCAGCTTGATTGTGTCTGTGTCCTGTGGCAGGCGTTTGCATGCTGAGCTGCCACTGTCCATGGTGCTGTTTTACATGGGCCAGCTCTGGCTGCCTTCATCGCCAGGCAGTCTCAGGCCTCAAGCCACCTACCGGCTTCGTGCCTCACGCAGGCAGCCCTAGAGTCTGGGCTGGGTGGCAGGAAAGGCATATAAGTCCTCATGACAAGGTGGTCAGAGGTAAATGGAGACAGAAATTCAGCACCAATGTTAAGACGCAGAGAGCCTGACTTGAGTTCATTCTGAAGCTACCACTTAGTGAGCCAGAAACTGCTAAGTATGTTTACATGCGTTGGGGGCCTTGGGTTCCAAATGACAGAAACCCAGCTCCAACCAGCTTAATCCAAAATGGAAATGTTACAGGCATTTACTCAAATAGTGAAACCACAGGAAGGACAGGGATGATGCTGGACTAAGGATTCAAATGCAGTCAGGGCTCTCTCTGGCTCTCTCTCTCTCTCTCTCTCTCTCTCTCTCTCTCTCCTTCTCATCTTCTGTTCAGGATGGTGTTTCTGTTGAGGCCGCTGTCTCCCAAAGGCCAGAACCATGTCTGCAGGCAACTTCAAGCTTACATCTCATATCTTACAACAGAGAGAAAAGAGGCCTTCTTTTCCAAGCTAGAGTCTAAAATCCCAAGGATGGACTCTGATTAGCTCCACTTGGTCACCTGCTCTGGATAAAGAGGTGCATGTAGTCCTGTGCCCCCCCCCAGCCCTGAGAACAACAGGGAGCACTTCTTAGGGAGTGGGAATGCTCTGCAGGGCAGAAACAACATAAAGGTTCTTCAAACATCAAATATATTATCTTACAACCACCCTATAAAATAGACACTATTATAGTCCCCACTTTGCAGGAAACTGAGACCCAGGAAGATCAAATGATTTGCCCAAAGTCACTGAGCCAGGAATCAGATTACTGGACCCCAAAGCCCATGCTCTTTACCTCCACTCATGAAAAGTGAACATGGCAAATTGAAGGAGACTCCATAAAGCCTTCTCAGTCTTAGAAGGGTTTGAGGTGGTTTGGCTCACAGACTAGGACACATGGTGGAGCTGGCAGGGTGGCACTGTAACCAGTCCCCTCTCAGGCCTTAGGCCTGGTCTGCCACATCCAGATTAGATCTGCTCTATTTTCCCTGAAGGGATTGTCCGGGCAGAGAAGAGAAGAAGGGGGTGGGAGCCCAAGTGAGCCTGTGGACTTGATTCTGTAGGCTCCTCTGAGCTTGATGAGGATCTGGTCTGTGATGAGCAGTACTTACTTCTCTCTGCTGAGCTCCCTGCAGGAGAAATCACTGCAAACCATCACCACTACCTCCACTCACAAGATGTCTCAGATTGTCACAGCTGCCTCCAGCCAACAAAAAGCTGAAAGAACAGGCCAAAGCCTGAGTTGCATCTCTCCCCACCTCCTGTCCCTCACCAGGTCTCCTCCTCTATCAGCTGTTTCCTGGAGTCAGCACTCTACACAATCTCAGGGTGGGAACCAGACACCCCCATTTTTATTAAGGCCCAGAGAGGGTGCAACTTTCCCAAAGTGAATGATTTTAATATTCTTGCCATCATCATCAAAATCTTCTCTTGCCCAGGCAAAAAGACAATAGTTTATTAAAACATGTAAAAGTATTTATTCAATATCTGTGTGGACATAACTGTGCTGAGAATCTTCTAAAGCAAGAGAGAAGGACAGTGGCTAATATCCCGAGGGGGCGGATATGTCTGAGATGCATAGGGAAGTCCAAGTAAGAACTGCAGTTACTAGGGCCGGCCGAGTGGCTCAGTTGGTTAAGAGCTCGCTCAA
>NW_017731738.1:1428835-1437916 GCF_001890085.2 Hipposideros armiger | reverse complement strand
GTGCCTGAACCTACCAGTTTCTGGGCCAGGAGGGAGTCCAAGCCCCCTAAGGCAGCCCTATCACTGTGCAGATAGGGACACTGAGGCTCAGGGGAGGGGGCCTGCCCAGGAGGCCTTGCCTGCTCAAGTGTGGCACTTTCTCAGCTCTTTCTGGGGGCATCCTTCTGAGTCCAGAGAAAATGTCACTTCTCAGAAGCCTTCCATGATCTCCCTACCAGAATGGACAGCACCCCATCAGCTTTCCCAGAGCCTTACCTGTCTCCAGGGCAGCTCATGCATGCTTTTCAGGGCTTGGTGCTGCACTCTCACTCTGCCAGCCCGAGATTCCCTGCAGGGCAGGATCTGAGTCTCATCTGCTTTTCCCCCACCCCAGGTGGTGACAGCAGTTACTTAATAAGAATTGGAGGAACTGAAGCATCTCTGAACTGAGCTGCCCACACTGGGGGTTCCCTCCAGCTCTAAGAAGATGACCCTCTGGAGTAAGGAACCTCCTAAATCCTGGCTTCAGAGCAAAACTAATGCACAGAAGCCCACCGATGCCTACAAGTCACCTGAGTCCAGGAGCACCGTGGCCAGGGCTGTATTGGCCATCTTTCTGCAAGATGGATGCCTCCACCAAGCAACCACCGAGGGGTGATGAGGCCAAGAGGCTGACTGCCTGATCCAACTGCATCCTCATTCCCTGAGTGAATAAAGCTGTGAGGCCCTCACCTACTGGACCACATCTAATTCCCAGGGGCCAAGCCCAGTGTCTGACACGCAGGAAGTATCCACCGAATTTGCTAAATGAATAAAGAAATGTACCACAGGACAACAGAATCGGTGAATTAGGAAAGCCAGCATTGATGGAACACCTGTGACCAACTGGGCGCTCCTCCTAAGTTACCTCCCTTAACCCCAGCTACCATGCCCAAAAAGAGATGATCCAACCGAAACTGCAAGAGGCACTTCAAAGCCAAAGGGGACTGTCTAGTCCCAGGCCCTCCCTTCACTCAGAGTCTACACATGAAGTGTCATGAGGCAGGATGTGAATCTCTTGCCTACCATCATCTCGCAGTGCCCAGCACAGGGCCTAGCTCAGAGGAGATGCCCAGTTGGCCTGTGAGCTTGTGGCTGTAGCCATTTTGGTGTCCCCAGGTCAGCAGCTGGAGGAGACTGAAGCAGGCAAGTCCCAGACATGGGGCCAGGGCCAGGAGGCCCCCTTGAGGCAGAATTCTTCCCCACGGCTGCTCCTGTCTCCCCACATTGGGCCTCCTAGGAAGGCTGCTCACCCAGCGTTGCTGGCAGAGGGCTTCAGCAGACAGAGTCCCCGGGCCAAGCAAACCCCGAGGTCCCCAAACTTTCCACTTCCATAAAGTGCTCTGATCTTGTCAAATTGTTACCAGAGGAGTCATAGCTGAGTGAGCACTTGCCAGGTTCCCGCAGCTCTCCCGAGAGCTGTCACCATCCTCATCCATCATAATTGAAGCAGTCCACCTGCTCCGGGCCCATCTTTCAACTGCGATGATGGCTGAGATGCAATAGATGTATCTTGTCATCACCTTGACTTTTTGGAGAATGCAAAGGTCAGAAGGGATCCTGGGGTGGGTGAAGCCCTGATCTCAGGGTGGAGGGCTGACCGCCTCTCCCACTGAGCACCAGTCCTCACCATGGCCATCTGCCTCAGCCCTCCCGCTGCCTCTCTCCATCAGGCCCAGAGGAGAGCTGGAAACTCCCTTCACCCAAGAACACCCAGGTTCCTGTATCTGCTTGTGATCTTTGGTTCTGCAGAAAGACAGTCTCCAGATGGGCCAACGGGGTCTGGGAGGCACTGGCTTCCATGGTACCCAGACTTGCAATGACCCTAAGATAGAACTTTTACATGCGTCTTCTCTCAGTCTATACCCATGGCCACTGACCTGTTTGGGGAAAGTAATGGTTATCACCGGTTCTCTCCCCTCAAGTTCATTAATTAACGCAGTGGGTATAAACAGGTGCAGAGGGACAGGCATCAGGTGGCCCTGCCCCTAGGACTTCAGCCCCAGCCTGGCAGTGGAATCCTCCTCCTGAGCAGAGCTCTGCTTGTTCATAGTCCTCCCGCCCAGAGGCCTCCCAGGGCCCCCTCTGCATGAAAAATAAAGACCAAACTCCAAGGGCACTTAAGGCCCGTGGCAACACGGCACCAAAGAAGCTGGAGGGGCAGCAGGGGCCCCTAAAAGAATCAATGCTTAGTTTAGCCTAAAAGAATCAATGCCCATTCAGTTTAAGAAATTCCCTTTTTTCACAGAGATGCTCTAAAGTACAAAGGAATGCTGATGTAAGAACAAGCCCCCTGCCTCCAGAGTATCTTCTGGAATGCTGCTACTGGGGCTCTAGAATGGGTTCAAAATGGGAAGGGACTTGAATGGGGTGGCTCTGTATGTCACCCAACCCCAGTTCTCTGACACATGCTCCCCAGCCTCATCTCCCGTTGTGACCACCTCCAGGCCTTTCCTCATGAAATTTCTTCAGTCTGCCACCTGCTCCTTTTCTGTTACCTGCAGAACCCCTACTCAGCTATTCTTTGATTCGATAACACACTTGCTGAGCACCTACTCTGTACAGAAGTTACTAAAACATTGTTCCTGCCCCCAAAATCCCAACCAGTTCTCTCCCTCCTCCCTACCTGAGGGGCTGCTGAGCACAGCCAGCCAACATCACACAACTGGGGAGACCAGAGTGACACTCAGTCTCCCCGCCCTCTCCCCTTCACAACACTGGCTCCTCTGCTACCATCCCTCAGGCTGTGAGCAGGAACAGGGGCTCTG
Source organism: Hipposideros armiger (assembly GCF_001890085.2). Classification (NCBI taxonomy): domain Eukaryota; kingdom Metazoa; phylum Chordata; class Mammalia; order Chiroptera; family Hipposideridae; genus Hipposideros; species Hipposideros armiger. The sequence goes on along the minus strand of NW_017731738.1, from coordinate 1,435,130 downwards.
TCTGTCCCCTGCCCAGAGCTCCTGGGTGGGGTGGGGAGGGACATGGGGCAGCAGCAGCAGTTCAGGTGGGCTCTGCACAGGGAACCAAGGAGCTCCACAGTCCCGGGTTCATATGGAGAGAGCCACTCCCTGACTATCCTTCCAGCAGATTCAGGAGCCAGGCCCCTGGTCTCAATCAGTGGTTCAGTGACTCGTGCAAGCTGGTTTATTCTCCTCACGTCTGGGTCACAGCCCCTTGCCTTCTCTGGAGAGGTCAACCCCTAACAGGCAGAAGAATTGGGACCTCATGCCTCACAACTCCCTCCCCACCGTTCCCCCAACACCCACCACTGACATTGTACACGTGACTCTAGCTTTAAAGCCGTATCAGCTTGGAAACTTGTGGGGTTTCCCTCAACAATGGGAGTTTTACCTGAGCAAATTTATTCTCTTCATTGGTGTCACATCCTGCCTACTCAAGAAGGGTTCTGGAGTCCCATGGAGATGCCCACAAGCTGGGCAGAGGGAGGTTCAGAGTGGGAGGTCTGGGACTGGAGGTCCCCTTCCCTCCTCCCAGCCTCGGTGAGAATCGCACAGTGCCTGATTCATGTAAGTACTTAATACAATTTTAGTTATTATTATTACCCCATTTAAAAAATAGCAACACTAAAGTTACATCCCTTACCTGGGGTTCCACAGCTGGGAAGCGGAGGAGCTGGTGGAGGAAGTTTGAGCCAGCTCTGACTCTAAGCCCACCCTCCAGGCTCTACTGATAGGTCTCAGCGTACAAGCTCTTTCTGTGATTAGTCCTTGCGTCAGCGGTGTGATGGGAGAGGACTGAGACATTTGTGTTAGGAAAAGTCCTCTTTCCAAGTGCAAGGGCATTTGTGAACGTTCATCTTGGCATTGGAGTAGTGTCTATGGCCTCTGAATAGACAGACAGGCCTCTGCAAATAGACTGCTAACCGTTTGGATTATATTTCAGACTAGGGTTTCCTCAACTCTGTACCATGGGGCTTCCCCAATCATCTCACCCCTCCCTTTGCTCCTTCTGGCCCTCTGCCTAAGCCCAGGGGTTCAGAAGATGGGTGCCCCAGCTCCTGGGTCCTCAGGCCTCACCATCTCTCATCTGGACATTGCAGTAACTTTCTCCCTGCCTCTTGCCTTCCCACCAGCCCATGTTCCACACACAGCCTGCCATCTCTCCAAAGTTCTAGAATGCACCTGGCCTTGTCACTTCCCTGCGGAGAACTCTTTCATGTGGGCTGCGTTCATTAGCCATGAGGCCCTACATATCTGGTTCCCACTGCTTTTCCAATTGTACTTTCCCCTCTCCACCACATAATCTACCTTCCCATCTGTCACCCTCTTCCCCAACTATTCCAATCTCCTTACCCCTTGAAGCCTTGATGGTCCCAGTGCTGGGGAGGGGGAGGATTTATTGCCCTCTCCTAGCACATTATTGGCCTCTCCTAGCACATTATTGCCCTCTCCTAGCACATTATCTCCTAGCACTTTTCCCAGCACTGACTTCCTCCTGCCTGGTCCCCACATCTTTCTCTCTCACTTTTGATCCCTGTGAGGGCAGGCTGAGGCTTGGGCACCTCTATGTCCCCAGCACCCAGCATCGAGGGTAATCCATATTTAGGAACAATTTCATGATAGAAATTCTGCCTTAATTTTGTATAGTACTGTACAAAATCACGTTCATATCAACTACCTCATTTTACCCTTAAATTTCTCCTCCCAGGATAGTAGGCCAAATATTATCCCCATTTGATGGATGAAGAAACTGAAGTTCAATGAGATTAAATGTCCCCTTGAGGTCACATGACTGATTAGCAGCAGGGCCTGATCAAGCCCCAGAGGCCCTGAAGCCCAGGCCAATGGTGTGTTCCATCACACCAAGATTACCCAGGCATGGTTAGAAATCTTCAAAAAACACCGCGGCATGGGAATCTTACCTGATGACTGTGGCCCAGAAAATGCTATTCTGGTTTTTGGAAAGGGACAGAAGGAAGATTACCCCAACCAGAGAGCAGTGATCTTCACATGGACCTAGGCAAGACAGATGGGTTGTGAACAGTCAGAAGAGGCAGACATCAGTAGGAGGTGGCAGGGCCTGGGTGAGATCTCAGAATCCACATTTACCAAAGTAAAATGATCATTTGCCAATTATAATCAACCACAAAAATCTGTGATTTCACCAGGAAGTGGAATTTGATATATTTCCTGGTCAGTTACCTTTGGTCTCTAAGTTCCCTGGGTTCTTTGCCTCCCTGCCTGCTAAGTGTTCAGTGCTTGTCTTAGCCAACTTCTTTTAGCCAAGTGTGTGTGTGTGTGTGTGTGTGTGTGTGTGTGTGTGTGTGTATAAAATCCTCTAAATTACCCAGTAGCAGCCGCCCCATCTAGGGGCTCAGGTCCTGTTTCTTAATGATGATTGATGGCTTTGAAGATCCAGCGGATCAATAGAGCCTGATTTCCTAAACTCTTGACAAGAGCTGGAGAGAACACACATCTCAATGCCTGCCGCACAAAAGCAGAAGGGGGCCCTGTCCCTCACCCTCCTGCTTCCTCCATGGTCAGATCAACTAGAAATGGGGCCTCGTGGGGTCACTCAGAGAGATGGTACATCACACTTGGTCTGCAGTATGGCAGCAGTTCCTTCATTCACTCAACAAACATTTAGCCATCTCATCTGTAAAAGATTCTATGTACTTGATGTCGGAAGGGGGCAGAAACAGCATGGGTGGAGGGTGATGGTAAAGGCCTGGCCCGGCCTTAATGGAATTTCACACAGTAAAGGAGGCACTACCACAGAGCGCTACCAATTCCAGGGCAAGAGAAACGCTAAGCGCGGAGCTCTGCTCAGCCATCATGCCCAGCTTTCGACATGCATCCTCTTATTTGGTCCCCGCGACAACCCTATTGTTATACAGCAGGGGGAGGCCCAAGAGAGGTCATTTGGCCAAGGTCACAGAGCTACAAAGTGGTGGAGGTAGGATTGGAGGCTAGAGTCCTCACCCTGGCACAGACAAAGTTTCATGGGAGGGAGAGACTGCCTGGGTATGGAGGGAGGACGGAGGTCATCAGCGAAGACAAGGCTTGTAAGACTTCCAACGCCAAGTTGGATTTGGGGGGGAAAAAGAGGGAGAGCATTCTAGCCAGACCCCGTCACTGAGGCAAGGGCACAGAAGGCAGGCAAGCAGGATTGGTTCAGAGAAATGGGAAACGTAGCTGGGTTTGCATTGAGCAGAGGTCCCACGGAAAGGGACCAGTAGGGATGACACTGGAAAGGTGTTTCAGGGTCAAATGAGGCAAGACCCAAGAACCGGTATTTTCCAAAGTGGGGACTAGGGAGCCACAGAAGGTAAGGTTGTTGTGGGGGAGAGGGTCACCACCACAGCTCTGAACCCAGAAGAGTAAGCTGGCGGTACCTCAACAGCAAAACAGAATCAGAGAGCTGACCTGGCAAGGAGAGATGGAGAAACTTGTGCATTTGTCTCCTGGTCCCAGTCACGAGCGAGCGTGAACTGTGCCGGGTGGGCCAAGGCCTGCAGCCTCTGGTTCTGGGGTGGGCGGCAGGGGAGTTCCATGCGGGGCAGCAGGAGGCTCCCCTCGACAGGTAAGTGATTGGATTAAGAGGCCTGTCTGACAGGATGTCCGTTCAGCCGCGGAGGCTAATCAACTTCCCCATCCTGTCTGCTAATAAATCCTGCTCCGGGGACCACTCTGCCTGATGATCTCTCCTCGGGGACCGCCGCAGACTTCTTCCGGAGAACACTCGCGCAGTCTATTAAGGAGCCGCCGTGCGCCTGTCAGGCCCGCAGGCCCGGGGTGTCTCGGGAGGTGCCCATCACCCAGGTGCGTCCGCTCCGAGGCTGCCCGCTGGGTCCGCTGCGGCGCGCACGACACCAGCCATTGTTCTGCCGCAGCCAGGCTGACAGTCGGCCCGGTCCCCACTCCAAGAGGGGCCGTGCCTGCACGCGGGGCCTCTGCCCCTCCTCCTGGTGGTGGCCTGGAACCTGTGTGTGGCCGCTGCGTGCCGCCCGGGCTCCGGGAGGGCTCCGCGTGCATAAATTAGGAGGTGGCAATTGTTGGGTCTATACTACCTATAGAGAAGATGTGTAAATAAATTAAAGTTTTAATTATTTTCTTGGATACGCTGCAACTCAAGAGAGTTAGGGGAAAGCTGTCTCGGGGAAGGCCTCTCTCCAGAAGCTGCTCTAGTTTGCTTAGCAGCGGTGATTCCTTTTTTTCCTTCTTTTTCCCACCCCCCAAAAGGCGTGGTGTGAGGAGAGGGGGAGGGGGGGCAGAGAAACAATTTCCTTTGTTGGCTCAAGATAAAAAGTAGAGGCCTTTTGACTTGTAGACTCAGCTGCTTCCAAAATAGGATGTGTCCCCACCCCCATCACACACACACACACACACACACACACACACACGCACACTCACCACCAGCTTTCTTTTCTGTGAACAGTCTATGGGCAGAGTTCAATCCCACATTTTCATCAGCTCTGGAAGAACCTCCAAGGGCGTTATTAAATATGTGAAATACGCCAGAAATATTCAAGCAATCCCCATCTGGCCTTGGGAGGGAGGAAGGAAGGACTGGGAAAGTAATAAAGTGTGTTTATTTTTTAATCTAGATGACATGTTTTACATCATTAAAAAGGACAATTATTTTTAAAATTCAGCCTGCACGCTTCAATGGTTCGGTAGGTCTGCCGCCACGGAATCCATCAGAACCTCCCTCCACAGCCAGGCCTGGGTCCATCCTCAATGCCAAGTTGCATTCTTAAACGTTCAAAACCACGGAGGCAATTGTGAGTCATTTAAAAAGCCCTCATCTCTGAGTCACCTTTCCCAGGAGAAGGGGGTTTCTCAGGGGATCCTAAGTTCAGGCAAAGATTTTCAAAGGGTGATGGGAGTTACAAAAGGTTCAGAATGCCCAAGCCTTGGCCAAACCACCAATATCTTTAAAACAAAGCACCAGTTGTTCTATAATGAAAACCCTGCTGATTGCTCTCCATAAATCCCATCTCTGTGCTGTTACTGGTCCAGGGTCACACCTTAGTGAGGGAAGCAGCTGGGATTTCTGTCCCATCATCTGAGACCACGCCCAGGCCTCTTTCCAGGACACCCAACAGCCAGCTCCAGAAACTGTTCCTGACCCTCGTCCGTTTGTTGGTTCTTTTGGTCTGTTTTGGACACAGGCCCGGAGGTCAGTGTATTAAAGTGTAGGGTTTGCTTTGTCTTTTGAGCTGTCATTCAGTGAATTCCAAGTGATCTCGTTGCTACAGGGTCTCTCTCTGTACTCTTAATCTGCCAGATTGTGCCTAAATTTTGAGTGGGAGCTCACTTAGTGCCTTGACAAAATGAGATGGGGGCTGTCTGTATTCTGAGAGGCACCCACCCTGGCTGTCAGTCCTTCAGACACCCCAACCCTCGGGGTCACTCCCTCCCAAGGCAGACTTCTCCAAAAGTGATGCAATCTCAGCTACCTTAGAGGCCACTAAGGGACACAGGGAAAATCCAGCTGTGGAGCCACCCCTGGGGGTGTGGCTGGGTGGATAGACAACCCCCCAGTCCAGGCTACTCTCAGGAGTCCAGCCCTGACTTCGGGTCTCTAGGAGCTCTCGTGCACGCTGAGCCAGCTGTCTCCAGCCATGGTGTCCTGTTAATAATCGTGCTAACTGTCCCCACACACGTCAGTACTAATCTCCCGCACAGCCTTCCAGGACCTGATTTATCAGAATGGAGGGCACGCTCTTAAAGGGTCACAGCCCACGGCAGATCTCCAGTTCCTTTAGCAGTAAGTGGCGGAACATATTTTCTCTGCTAACACTACTGTATGTTATAGGATAGATTATTTTAAGAATCAAAACTAAATTGAAACAAGGCAGGCTTGATTTTTTTCCCCCCAGAACCATAGGAGAGGGTCATCTATCAGTGTGACGCTGTGGACAAAAGTACTGGAGAGTGACTGCAAAGCCCAGAGCAGAGGTCTCAGTTCCAGCACTTACTTGCCCAAGCGACCTTGGGCAAGTCACTTACCCTCACTGAACCTCAGCTTCCTTATCAGTAGAGTGGGGGTCACTATCTTCCATCTTAGTACATCAGATGATCTTACAAACACATCGGGAAAACACAAACTTGACATTTTATGAGGAAAGACACATACGCAATATCCATGGCCTGTAAACATAGGAAAAATGTTCAAAATCCCTGATCATCTTAGAAATACAGATTAACATATGATTTCACTTATATGTGGAATCTAAAAAACTGAATGAACGAGGGAAGTGGGCAGAGG
>NW_017731738.1:1425211-1428518 GCF_001890085.2 Hipposideros armiger | reverse complement strand
TATATATATATATATAGTCATGGGACGTGGAGTATAATGTGGGAGTGGAGTCAAGGGATTTGTAATAGATATGTATGATATGGGGGGGCAGTGGGGCGGCAGATTGGGGGAGGAGGGTTGTCACTTCGAGGGGTAAAAAGTATAACTATTGCACTGTGCTGTACAGCTGAAACTAATTCTAAAAAATGTATATTTCATAATAAAAAATAATTAAAAGAAAAAAAAAGAAATACAGGTTAAACCAGCTAGAGGACATTTTTGATGATCAAACTGACAAAGATTAAAAGGTGATAAAAGCCAACATTGATGAACGTGGGGAGATACAGGCAGTTTCAAACACTGTTGCTGAGACTATAAATCAGAATGACCTTTGAGGAGGGCAAATTTGGCTGTTCAAATGAGCCTACCCTCTGACATTGCAACTCCAAACCCAGGAATTATTCTGAGAAAATAATTGACTGTGTGAACAAAGATGTAAAAATTTTAAGAATTATATTCTAGGGATTGGTTAAAGGATGATACAGTCATCTGACAAATATTATGTATGCAATTTAACGTTTAGTTGTACAAAACCATTCACAAAATTATTTATTGTTAAGTTTTTTTTGTTTTTTTGTTTTTTGGGTTTTGTTTTGGTTTTTTTGAAGCAGGTACAAAACAGGATACAGAGTGAAATCTATAGAGGGGAAAAAACACTAGAAGGAAATACACCAAAATATTGACAATGGGGAGTCACTGGGCAATGGGCTCATGAGTGACTTTCATTTTCTTATTTTCGCTTATTTGCATCTACAGTGGCCATTCCATTCTTAATTTCAAAAGAATAAAATTTATTTATGGTACTAGCAACTAAACTTACTCTGTCTCCCCAGGGTGGGAGTGAGGATCCAACTGGAGACACTGAGGAAACTGGACCACAAAGAAGATTATGATTCCACGTCCTCTCCAACGCCCCTTCCCTGAATCAGAGCTGATCACCCCCTTCTCAGTATCCACATACACTTGTTTGTATCGCTCTCCTGGTTCTGACTATGCACTGCCTTAGCCTGTGTTATTTATATACCCATCTCTCCCTGTGACCTGTGAGGTCACTGGTGGGGGCCACATGGCTTGCCATCATCACCTGGTCAGCTTGTCCTTGAATCGCTCCCTAGTGAATGGCTGGGAAATGAAATGAAATGCCCATCAGCTAGAGCTAAATGGCCTTGCTGCACCCTCCTGCCTGTGGGGCATCTACTGGAGGGGTCAGTTGCCCTTGTCTGTGCCAGGCCTTTGCAAAGACCCATGTACAGACCCTGTTCTCACCACCATTCTTCCTGAAGGCTGCCCACAGCTTGTTGGTCCAGCAAAACCTTACCTAGAGCTTCTCCTCTGTGGGGAGTGGGGGGCAAGACTTTCCTGGGGGGTAGGTCAAGGGGTCGCAGGCCTATTTCACAGATGAGGAAACAGAGGCTGTGAGATTTGGAATGAGTTGCCCATAGAACTACTTAAAAGGGGGGCCTATGCTCCCAGACTTGAGTCCAGTGCTCAGAGCATGCTCCTTGGCACAGGGCAGCAGAAACCCAGACCCAAATAGATATTCTGGAGCCTTCAGACGGTGACTTTGGATCCCCACACTACCACACTAGCTGTGTACCCTTGGACAAGTCACTTGCCCTCTCAGAGCCTCAGTTTTCTCATCTGTAAAGTGGTCCTAACAATCTCTATCTCAGAGGGTTGTTGAGGGGATTACATCAGAGGGGGAAGCTCCTCGCACAGGATCTAGCTCGTGTACGCAAGTTTCCTCCCTGGTCAGATGAACCTTTGACAAAGGGCTGCCTCCAGATCCGGCTTCCCAGCTGGGCCTCCTCTGTACTTCTCCATGGGAATAGCCCTGCCCTCCATGGGAGGTCCATGGGCGACAATGCCTCCTCCTCTACCCCTCACCCAAAAAAGGGCTCCAAGTTCCTTCTATAGCTTCTTTACCTGGCAGAGAGGGACAGTGAGCATAATGAGAATAAGGGGGGGGGGGGGACTGACAGGATGTCTCTCTGCTACTCACTCACTGTAGATGCATCACTTCTGCAGTGGGCTGAATAATGGCTCTCCCAAATGTCAGTTCCTCGCCCGTGGATTAGACTGTCAATCTTACCACACACGGCAAAATAGACTTTGCAGATGTGATTAAATTAAGGCTCTTGAGATGGAGAGATTAGCGATTACATGGTTCTAAGTCACGAGTGTCCTTAAGAGCAAGGTAGAGGGAGATTTGACACAGACAAAAGAAAAGGCAAATTGACCAGAGAGGAAGAAAGTGGAGTGATATAGCCATAAGCTAAGGAATGCTGGCAACCACCAAAAACTGGAAGAAGCAAAGAATGGATTCTCCCCGAGAGCCTCCCGAGGGAGCGTGGCCCTGCCAACACCTTGATTTTGGCCCAGCAAAATGGATTTCGGACTCTGGCCTCAAGAACTGCAAGAGAATAAAATTTTGTTTGTAGTCATTTGTGACAGCACCCACAGACACTAATACCCTTAACTCTCTCTGAACCCATAGGAAAGTTTTGTGACCTCATGCTTGTAAACCCAGAAGGCTAAACAAACCTTCTTGTTAAATAGCGAAGAAAGTGACTCCCTTGTAGGTTGTTGCCTGCAATTATTTGACATCAAATGTACTCTTCTCAACACCAGAGGGCCAGTGCAGGATTGCGCACAACCTCATGCCCTCAGAGATGGGTCAGGAATTCTCAAAAGTGCTCCACCAAGCCTTAGGGCCCTATTGCACAGGTATGCATATGTCGTATATATGCTCTTTTATATATAGGGCTCTAGGTTGACTCTTGTTTGAGAAAACAGAGTTCCGATTCTCAAAAAAAAAGAAAGAAAAAAGTTTTGGCATAGTCCCAAAGAATGTAATTTTAGGAAATAAAACAGTAGCAGAATGAATTGCAAAAACCACTGGTCTAATCCAATCCTTCCTATACAGATCAACAAACCAATGCCAAGAGAGGGGATAAGACTCATCCAGGGTCACACAGCCAGTCAGCAGCTGGACTGAGGCTAAAACTTGGGCCTTCTAGTTCCTACCACTCATGCATACCACACACATCTCTCTCTCTCTCTCTCTCTCTCTCTCTCTCTCTCTCTCTCTCTCTCTCACACACACACACACACACACACACACACACACAGAGAGAGAGAGAGAGAGAGACAGAGAGAGAGAGAGAGAGAGAGAGAGAGTTCCAGGCTCCATGATGAACCCTGGGGGAAGGGAGGCAGGGACTGTGAGAGTCCAGAGGAGGATGGAGGGGAAGGGGGAAACTAAAAG
>NW_017731738.1:1403530-1424786 GCF_001890085.2 Hipposideros armiger | reverse complement strand
ACACGATGCCATCCTAACTTGATTACACCTGCGAAGACCCTATATCACATTCACAGGTTCCAGGTAGACATGAGTTTTGGAAGGACACTATTCAACCCACTACAACCATCTATTTGGGCTTCTTAGCCAAACAAATGGATGTCAGGGGCTTGAAAGCCCAGCGGCAGTAGCCAAATAATTAAATGTCTGAAGCATTTTTTCTGTACCTTTCTTTCTGCTCTGTATGTGGCAAGTTTTGCCCTTTCTAGGCTGTGTTCCTCAAGAGCAAAAATAACCAAGTTCCCAGCCCCTTCACACAGCCCTGGCACAAAGGAGGAACTTGGGAGCATTTGCTGAACAAATGAATGAAATGAGACGTTGGAAAGCATAGCTCAAAGAATGCAATTTCTGGAAATGAAACAGCAGCCACTTATCCACTTCCCCTTAGCTTGCTCGTTTCCCAGTGCAGTGAATCCGGCAAGTATCTGTGGTTTCTCCCGACAGGAGTCAGCTCTGAGACAGGCATCTAGCAACTGACCAGCAGGGGGCAGGATGGTCTAATGGATGGAGCCCCATGTAGTTCAACTCCTCTTTGTACAGATGGAGGAACTGAGGCTCAGGCAGGGAGAGACCTGCCCAAGTTCACACAGAGAGCTGGGATCCAGAAGTCCAGACTCTGCTCCCTGGACCAATTCTAGTGCTGCCTGCGTCATCAGTCTCCCTAGGACCAAATCTTAACAAACGAGGATAAAAGAGCTTATCAGTTCAACATGGGGCTCTTAAAGGGGCCCCTCCCTGATTTAATTCTAGGTACATAATGTATATCCTCTTTGGCCTAGTGATGCCACTTACAGAAATGGACCTCATATGTGCATAAGGATGTTCACTGTGGTGTTGTTTATAAGACAGAAAAATTGGAAACAATATAAATTTCAATGGTAGGGGGCTGGTTTAATAAATGATGACATATCTCGTTTACAGCATATTGTACAATCATTAAAAATAAGTTTTTAGAAGAATATTTATAAAGAAAATGTTCATGATTGAAAACTGGAGGAATAATATATATAGTATGTTCCTAAATTATAAAATTTATATATATATATATATATATATACACACACACACACACATACACACATATATATTCTCCTTAGACAGTATACTTGGGCAAGGGTGGTCCCTGCCTTGGCTCCCACAGTTTAGGGTGGTCTGCATTTCAACAACACACATATACACATAGTTATTACGGAAGACATGGGCACTTCTGTTACTTGGGGCCTGGTGCTCAGTGCTGCATAGCATAACCCTAAACATCGCTTTGCGACTAACATCATTCAAGCCCCAGGAAATGTGTCTCCATCTCTTGCCCTCTGTCTGTGAAAGAAAACAGGACCGAATCCCAATGCCACAACATTGCATGGGCTGTGCTGCTGCTGCTGCTGCCATCAGAGATGGACGCTGCTTCAGAGGGCAGGAAGAGTTGAGCTGTGGACGTGTTTAAGTAAGAGAAAGACAAAATTAATTTGTCAAATACTTCCCCTCAGATAGCATGAAATGCAATCTTTCCTTGCATAACAAAAAAAACATCTCCCAGTAGTGCCAAGTGTCCGTTTCTTTGCTTTTCTTTGTGTTCTAATTCCTGGTTTCAGAGGTACTCACTAATTAGCAAACTATTTGCTGCAGCTGCACATAACAGCTGAGGAATATCTTGCAATAGCAAATAATTCATTTTACTCTTAAATTTGTATGTATGTAGGTCTAGACAAAATAGGCATGCAGCACAATACCAATGGATAACTAGATGTACATTAGCCATTAAAATAGCATAGAGTTTTACTATTTTAAAGATTTGATTTACTTTAATCAAGTGTTTAAATTAAAAATGTCAGCTTTATTGGAATAGCTTTGATCTAAATTTTTAATATTGACTAATTGTGATTTGAATTTTGCTTTTTATCTTAATAGGTTTGAATATTTTAGAAGAAGATAACTGTTTTAGAAAAATGATTTAAATGTTAAATATTGAAACATGTGGTCTGTGGGACTCCAATAGAACTCTTGCCCTGGGACTTTCAAATGGAGGGGTTAGGCCTGTGTTTAGAAAGAGATTCTGAAAGAAAATACACCAGAATTTTAAAGAAGGTTGACTCTAGATTGTGGGATTGCCATGATTTTTTTTTAATTTAGTTTTACTTTTCCTTTGTACTTTCCCAGATTTCCTACCATGAAAAACAATATTACTTATCTAGTCAGAAAAAAAAAAACCACCACAAAACCACAGTAAGTGTATATTTTCAAGTGCTGCGACTTTACCAGGTCAGCTCTCCAATCCCAGCCCAACCTGGAATGACTTTCCACCCTCAACCAAGGCCCCAAGACAGGTTTCTAATTCTGGCCCTCTCCTCCCACAAGCACCCCAGGTCTCCAGCAGGAGAGACCCTAAGGGTGGCTCTACCCTCAGCCCACACCGAGTGCTTTCACCCTTAGCCGGCATTGGTGTCAATCAACAAGATACATAAAGCTGCCCCTAAACACCTCAGGGGCCACACTCTGGGAAAACACCATTCTCAGCCTAGGGCTTTCCCCATTCAGTGCTGTTTCTGGGCTGTTAGGTAGAAATTGGCACCCTCCCCCAGGTTTACCCTGACCACATCTCCCTGACAACAGGGCCAAAACGCCCCATACCTGACCTTTCAGAAACCCCCTCTGGAAGATGATCAAGCACAATGGGCGCGGGGACAGGTGCAGTTATGGTCTATGGATCACTTACTGAGCTCAGCAGATGAAATTTCCCCACATAGGGAACTGAAAATGAAAAGAACAGAGGTGGAGAAGGCAGGATAGGATGTTCTCACTGGTTCCCATCCAATGCCAGTGGAGCTCTCAAACCCCTGAAGTTTCCCCCACGCCACCCTACTCCAGGACCCTCTGCAACACCTGTCAGGCAGTAAGTGAAGGCTGCATTCCCTTGTCAGGCCATCTGACTGGTAGGAAGCGCTTCCTAGAACTGGGGGAGGAGGTCTTTGCTACCCTGTAACCTATGGGGTTTCTGACAAGCAAAACCAGGAGGGCCTCAGAGCTGAGTCAACCCCTCTTTTTACACATGAGGTTGAGAGTTCGACCAACCACTGGCCCTGGGTCCCAAAGCAGTCATGTCCCAATGGGAACTCGAGAATATTTTCTTCTGGCCTATCACACAGCCTGAAACTTTCCCTCACGTCGTGATGTTTTTTTCTATTGAACACAGGATACCTGTCACATTCTTCAAGGAGTTACACTTAGACTTCAGGGTTTTTTTAGAAAATTATCACGCCACAAACTTGCCCTGAGCTGAAAATTAAGTAAAGGCAGAGAGGACAATGCCTGATTTACCACCATAGCCTCAGCGGTTCCCAGCGTGTTACCTGGTTCACTGATTCTAAGGTGAGCATTTTCTCACATTTTCACATCTTAACCACAGGTCAAAGTTTATTTAATTGGCAGCATTTTTTTTCCTGAAATAGGTCAATCATTGTACATATCGTACAATTGATGCATCTCAGATTCAATGAAACATGGTGAATATGGCAATAGTAGCCAAAACACATTCCACGAATGAATAAATGTGCCAAGTGCTATGCTAAGGTTCTACGTGCATCATTGCACTTAACTCCTCTCCAAAATGCTCCCAGGAAGGAAGCAATATGCTTGCCATTTGACAGATCAGAAAAGTAAAACCTAGAGCAGTTAAGACACTTCCCCAAGATCACACAGTAAGAGTGAAACCAGAATTGACATCCAGCTCTGAGTGAACAGAGCAGAGTCTCTGCAGTAACCACGGAGCGATCCAACTTTCCCAGGAGAACGCAACTCCCTTGTCAACAAGTTCAGTGAACAGCCATCCTGGTTTGCCCTGGTCTGAGAGGTCTCCTGGAACATGGGACTTTCAGTGTTAAAACTAGGAAAGTCCCTGACAAATCAGGATGGGTGATCACCGTGCCACCAAGTTTGGGTCCTCCATTCCCCTGCCCCTCTCTGTCTGCTCCCTCTGCATGGCCTCCACCTCCTCCAGGGCCTGCCCCTGAACAGATCCCTAAGCCTGGCAGGACTCCCAGGGCTGAGTCCCTCTCTGAATCTGCACACCCCACCCCAATCTTCATGTTCCGCCTCCCCTGAATGTCTGCCACCAAAGGGCACTGGATCCAGATGTTCACTGGACCTGCTGAGCTGTTCCCACAGCTGAGGGCACATCTGGCAGAGTTCACATAGCTTCATTGAAATTATGTACCAGGCTATGGCTCCTTAAATCCCGTTTCATGCTGCTACATGGATTTGACAAGAAGCACAATGTTTTCAGGTTCTGGGGAGCTGCTAATAATAGTACATTCGGACCCAAGCAGGAAGACTCCTGTCCTGTGAGAAGCCTCCCATCCCCCCACTGAGGTTGCAGGAATCCAGACGAGGCCCAAGTTCGTTCAGAAAACCAAGTTGTCACCGGGCAGTGCTTCTCAGGTGAACCCCAACCTGGAGCTCTTTATTACCATGTAGATTCCTGGGCCCTCGCTCAAGCTTGAGGAATCAATCTCCACGAATGGAGCCCAGACATCTTCATCTGAAATAAACTCCCCCACTAATTCTGATACTTGCTGAAGATTAGGAACCACAGCTGGATACAGTTTCAGAAAATCTTCATGGCCCCTGCCACACGCCGCCTCACTCCAGTCCCTCCTGCAGCTGGGCCCCCATTCAGGTGGGTCCAGGCTCCTAGTACCCCAACCACTGGGACCCCTGACCCCAGCTCCTTCCTCCTGGTCCTATCACTGCTGTCCCACAGTTGGACAGGAGGCATTACATAGCTGGGTTCCCACGCAGGGATGATGGTTGCAGCCCCTGGGAAGCCTGCAGTCACGGTTCAAGCACACAGGGGAGCTACCCAGAGCAGAGCAGACCGTTTCTTTACTTAGCATGAGCAGGCATCTTTGGTGCTCCCTCCCTCCAGCTTCGCCAGGGACTGGGCTCTGCCCTCTCCGCCACAGCCACAGCTGCCCCTGCCTACACACTCTCCCCTCTGCTCACCTAGTAGACTCCCTCAAGGGCATCGTGGATCCTCTGGTAGTCCCGGTAAATTTTACATGAGAATGAATACAGTGATACATATCACCCCACCCTGACCACACTCCATAAATACAAGGATGGGGTCTGGGTTTTGCTCTCTACTATATCCTCAGTCTCAGAACAGAGCTTGCTTGACCCATTGTAGGAACCTAATAAATGATTGAATAAGTGGCTGCGTGAATAAATCCCCACATGACCTTATGAAGCAAGAGCTATTATTATACCCACTTCTACAGCCAAGGAACTGAGGCAGAAGTGAAGGGAGTTACTCACGCTGCCCAGCCACTCATTGGCAGAACAGAATTGGAACCCACTCTGAGAGCCCCAGCACCCCCAAGCTCTTATCCACCCCCGGAAAGGTTCGGGAGATGGCAGACCTGGGTCTGGGTTGGCAACTGGTCCTGAGACCAGCAAGGTTTTCATTTGTAAATTCTCTCAGACTTCCGTTTCTGCTTCTCTTTTTCTTCTCTCCCCTCTCTCCCTCCTCAAACCTCCCCCGCCCACTGTGTCTTCTGCCTATAGAGTCACAAAGATCCCATAAGCCCTTAAGGGAACTTCTCAAAATAAGGCAGAGTCGTGCTGGAGACAGAACGAGCCCAGACAGCATCACTGAGCCCAGGTGATTCACTAGCCCTGGTGAGTTGGGAAAAACAGGGGCAAGTAAATATCGAACAGAATTCGTGCTTTTTTCATTTAAAGTTTATCTTCAATATGAAAGAAAAATAAATTAAAAAAAATTTTTTTTAAAACAGTTCCTAAAGATGAAGAAAACGAATATTTGGAAAAGTTAGAGAAACAGATATAATAATGATAATTGGAAACTGGCTTTCACCCTTTGGAGTGAATCCTGATGAGATGCATCCTAAAGTGTAAACAGATTTGAACAATAAACTTATTGAACCATATACAATTATTTCTGGAGAGAAATGGATGAGCGGTTGGTTAGACAAATGGAAGAGGTGTGAATGATTCTTAACACTCTGATCTGGCAAAATGGTCCTTGGAAATTAATGGAACAAAAAATTATACCGAGGAAGAGAAGCATCATCAGGAGAAAGCACTAAACATAGGAACCATGAAATGAAAATGCATTCTTATGAATAAGAGAATTAATGAAATGAATTTAAGAAAAGGTCAAGTTGGGGAGAATATCTGATGGGCTGCAGCTCCACAAAGCCCCTAAATTTACTGTGGCATTTAAAGCACAGGACTTTGGAAATACAATGTCCCGGAGAAATCATCCATTCCATGCTCTTTTTCTACAGATGAGAAACCTCAGGTCCAGAGAGGGCGAGTGACTTGCCCCAGGCCACACAGCAAAGTAGGTACCAGTCTTTATGCTGTATTAATGCCAAATGCGGATCAAGGGAAATCATGCTACCATCTACTCTAAGCTGTGTTCAGTAACAGGTGCTACAGTTTAGCATGTGCTGACAGGTAAAGGACAGGCCTGCAGGCGCTAGCTCAAGAGTCTCCATGCAGAGAACACACTTTCTAGAGTCAAGAAGACCTGGGTTCAGATCCTGACTCTACCACTTGCCAGCTATGACATTGCAAGTTACTCCACCTTTCTGAGCCTCATCAGTAAAACAGGGGCAACGTTGCCTACTTTGCAGAGTGAAATGTGATATCTCAAGAAGAGCACCTACTACATGGTAGGAGCTAAATGACCCTGATGTTATAGGCATGACCATAATTCATTTCCTTATCACTCTAAAATTACTCAAAAAGAAAACAAATTAATGGCAATAAAAGGAAAACAAAACATCATGATAGAATTAGAGGTTTGACCAAAAGACATTAGGAATGGAGTGTGGTCCCAAAACTTGTTACCATTCCTCAGAGAAGTCAAATGGCCCAGGATTGCAGAAAAAGTATACTCAGACATTGGGTGTTGCCTGGGGAAGTGCTAGCTCTCTTTCCCAGCTTGGTTCTCGAGATACTCTTGAGGATTAGGACTGCCCTACCCCAGGTCATGCCTATGAGGGTCCCTCTATAGAACATTGCCCCCATAACTGGTGGTGCTCACTCAGCAGGGAAGTGGGGTTCTTTGTCGGTCCCCCTGCCCCACCCATCACTTGCCTGGGTGTGGTTCAGGGAAAAAGGGCAAGAAGGAGCCTGGGAGAAGGCTCCACTTCTCACCACAGCGGGGCACCAGGAAGGCACTATCCTCCTGGGACTGTCTCAGGAGCAGCCCGGTAGGAGGTGCCTGGCTAAGGATTTTGTGGAGGTCGAGTTTAGAAATACCCATGAGATTCCTGAGATCTTCAGAGCCCTGAGGTGACTCCATTCAGCAGCACCCCTGATCAATCCTACTTGTGAGGGAAAAGAGGAGAGAGGCCTGGTTAAGAAATAATTCTTGCTCTACTACAATGAGAAGCCAAAGTGTATTTAGTTGGAATTATTTTCACAAAACAATACGATGAGGAACTCTGTGCAGACTTGACCTAGGAACTCCCAATCAGTAGATGAGACCATATGGCCACAGCTCTCTAAATCCTTCAGATTAAACTGCTTGTTTTAACCCAATTAACTCAACAGCAATAATATCCAAGTTCATTCTGCCATGTTCATAAAGCCTTCCCGAGCCCCCTCTCAGAATTCACTTCCTCCTCTTGCTCCTGCGACTCCATGTAGACCACTGTCTTTCTGGAATTCAGATAAGATCTCATGTCATGTGGCAGCAACTAAGGTCAGGAGCCACCTTCTCCTTCATCTCCAATGCCCTTAGCAGTACCTAGCTGGGCACCTGGCATATGTCCAGGGCCCAGAAGCATTCTTAGAATGAAATTAAATGAAATAATTTTGGAAAATGTGGGGCTAAGCCAAATGGACTCAGGGGCCAAACTTTCCAATGGTGGTTTTATTGTTTTTATAGCCCGTATTCTTTGTTGGTAAGTCCAAGGTAGTTTAGACCAAAGGACTTAGAGTAAAGAGCAATGGACTCTATGTTCATGGCCTTGGCAGTGGTTGGAGAACTAGCATCCTGGCACAAAGAGTTGCCTAAGGGAGGGGAAAAGGGCTATTATTTGGTGATGGATGGACTCAGGGTCCAACTGCAGCTCTACTGCTTACTCCTTTGGGCTTCATTCTTCTCATTCATAACAAGAAGATAATAGTACTTACTTTGCAGGATGGTAGTGAGATTTAAATGTGACCAAGTGCAAAGCACCTGGCTCATAGTAGGCCTGTAAGTACAACAGTTCCATTCTCCTTTCATGTTTTAAAGAGACATGTTGGGATAGAAAAGGGGTCAGGCTTTAGAGCTTAGCTGACCTAGACTAGGTCTGAAAGCTCCCTTTTTCGCATGCGCTTGTGTGACTTTGAGCAAGTTATTTAATATATGTAAGCCTCTGTTTTCTCATCTGTAGAATGAGAATAATAGTATCTACTTTGTTAGGTTTGAGGAAAAATTAAATAAGATTAGTAAAATGTTGAGAATTTGCCTGGAGTTTATTCAGCTCTAAACAAGTAGGTGCTATTATTTTGCTCTTTCTTAGGCTGGCATGAAGTATCGTCCAGGCCCACTCTCAGGGGTGGGCTTTGTGTGGGCTCTGTGGATTTAGGGGTTCTGGCTGAGAGGATCTGCCAATCCCAAAGGACAGAGGGTCTGGCTAATGGCAGAAAGCCTCCATTCTGGTCAGTTCCACAAACAGCTCCGTGGGCACCATCAATGGGACAGTGGAGATGCCCTGGGAAGACTTTCCAGGGGACACCCAGCACAGAGAACTTTAAGGGAATCTATTTCCTGTTTCTCAGCTTCCCTATGAATTCTTTTCTAAAACTGATCTGCCTGTGCTGGAAGATTGTGCCAGTTTTCCATTCCCACCTGCCCTTCTATAATCCCCCTTGTACTGTACAAACAGGCTTGTGTATCTTTTCACTCTGAATCTTAGTACGGTGCACGTTGAGTCACACTTCTGGGGCATCAAATAAAGGGACAGTTCAACAAATGGCATTCTCAATATCACCTTTAATCAGGGCACTATACCCACGGCTCCTCAAATCCAGGGCCACCACGTACAGTTGTACCCATTGTTCACTACATAGTTCCAGGGGTTGTCATTTCCATCAAAGTCTATGTGAATGGCTCTCCCTGGAGTTTTGTAGTGCGCAGACAACGTCCAAGGTGGTCCTGGCCCCATCCATCTTATTAAAAGAAACATTTTTGATAACTTATTACTTAATGATTACTTATCAACATTTTCAATGCATCATGTTATTTTTATCAAGTTTGTATTACTGACAGTTGAGACAATCATTCAATCCAGAAGAATTTTTTTTAATTCTTAGAGACTTGTAGTCACAGGAAATAAAAATACTCAATTTATATACATCTTTTTGTTGCAGAGAAGTATGATAGGAAAATCAATAAAAGACTTTCAAGCATAAAAATACATTACATTAGAATAAAATTCTGTGGGGGAAGTGGATTGGAAATACAATTTCCTACTGTTAAATAAGAGCTCATTCATGTATGTTTTAAAAGGATGGTATCAGGTATCAAATTGCTATGATACTCGTATTTTATTGGACACATTTAAAACAGTGATGTGAGAGTTTTATCTTACAACTTCCATATTTATAATACACCAGACATTACAGCCTTTCTAATTATTTTACATTGTTTGATAGCCTAGGCATCAACTTTAAAATGTTCAAGAAAGACATCAAGTTTCCAAATTATTTTAGGAAACACTGAGCAAAAATGGTTAACCCTACTGAAGGTAACCCCATTTGAGCCACCATCCTGCCCCAGCAAGTGGATACATCCTCTCCACAGTAGAATATTCCCTGTGGGGAGTGTTTGTTCTTTGCTTCTCTTTAGACTGAGCTCAGGCTCAGGGGTTCGGACAGTGCTATGTGGGAAGGGTGGTCTTTGGCTACCAGACTGGCTTTGCCTGGCTGTCTCTTGTCATTCCTCTCCTTGCCACAGAACTTGGGTTTTCATCCAGGTGCCCTTTATTGGGCAAGTACTCACCTCCCTTTGGGCCCAGCAATCTGGCTGTCAGAAAGGTGAAGGGTCAATTAGACCTTTTTTCACACAGACCCTCGGCACTCAGGTGGTCATTTAGGATTCTGGTTTCTCCTCCATCAAAGCTGCTTCATTGTGTGCCCGAACTGTGCCTGGCACATGGTAGGCCTACAGTAAATATGTCAACTCATGTGACAACCCCAAATATTGAGAGATCTGAGTTTTCCCAATACAAAGTTCCAAAACAAAGCTTTTGACCAACTTGCACGTGTAAATTTTTAGAAATATAGATGAGATAGTCAAAGGTCTACCTAGTCAATAAATTTAAAAGTTTAGTATCATATATATTTAAAGTAAGTTATATAAAACATATTAATATACTAATGTAGTAATTATAAATTAATGTTAGTTGAAATTAATGTATTGCATGTTAATTGAATTAATGTATTAATTTTCAATTAATGTATTAATATAGTTTTATATGAATTCCAAGTGTATTGAGAAACATTGCTTTCTTTCCACGCTCACATTTAATTCATGAAACAATTACATTCATTCTCTCCACAAACGTCTTTGACATTGGTATCTTTGTCACCACTAGAACCACTTCTCGAGTCATCTCATACAACTTTCCAGAGTGCATCATCTTCACTTCCATCTAAGTCATTTACGATATAGGACATTTTGCATCCGGGGATGATGCTGTCACTGGAAATTACATTCCTAGCCCCAAGAACCCATTCTCTATTCATGAGCTCTTCAAAGTAACCACTTAGTGTATTGTTTTTTTAAAGGGATCTTTAAAAGGCTTGTTTACAACATCCAACACTTGCAATTATAAGGAAAAATGACTAAATCTGCGCTTAGTGTTTTTGTCTCTATCTTTGCTCCAGTATGTGACCTTTATAAGCATTTGAAGCATAACATTGATTGAAGTTATTGGGGGCTAGTATGTCATCCCCAAACAGTGCTTTGTGGGTCAAAATTAAGTGATTGAGAGTGAGCCTTATAACATGAGAGTACGGACTTGAATAGAAGGTAAATCTCTCTTTTCTGAGAGAGCATGGGTGAGTGGCTGGTGGATAAACAGTAGAATGTTGGAGTCTGGCTCGATTTAAGACCCTCCCTGCGAAGGCTGGGGCTTCACAAGGGCTGCCTCCAGGTCCTTCATTGGAATTTCCCTTGAGACTGACCCACCAGCATGATGGGATTCAGTTTGTGCAGAGAGAGGCTGGTGGCACGGTTGTAATCCCCACCCAGACCCAAGGCAGGGAAAGGAAGCCTGTTTCCCACATGCTGCCTCGGTACAAACAGCACCTTCTCCTCTACCCTGACGTCTCCCAGACAGGCTGACAGGTGGCTGTTTAGCCACGAGGAAACCGAAACTGTAGGCATTTTTCAGCTTCATTTATAGAGACACGAAAACCTGGCCAATAATTAATCTCCCAAGTGGTTACAAACTTATGCCCAGAGGCTCAGCGCTAGCTTTGGGGTTAGACATCCAGGGTTTAAATCCTTGTTCTTCCACTTAAAAGACATATGTCCAGCAGTGAGTCACTTTCTCTTGCTGGGCTTTATTTTTCTTACCTATAAAATAGGGGTAATAGTATCTACCTCATAGGGCTGTCGTGAGGATTAAAATAATGGTAGTAGCCCAGAACCCGGTACATTGTAAGCTCAGCCTATAAGAACTTGGACCCACCCAACTCAAGCTCTAAGGGCAAAGAGCAAAACATAAAAAAGAGAACCAAAAAAAAAAAAAAGAGAGAGGGAGAGAAAGAGAACCAGCTTCTCCTTGAGACGACACAGTTTTCCCTGGATAGCAAGTGGCCACACAGTTTCTGTTTGCACATGTAAAATGCAAGAAAGAAGATAGTTAACTGGCCACCCACCCAGACATGGTACCAATAATTCTAACAGGGGTCTTGGTGTGTGACAAGCATTTTAAAAATCATGTTTGTGGGGCCAGCCGAGTGGCTCAGTTGGCTAAGAGCTCGCTCAAGAGTGCAAGCTCTGAGCAACAGCGGTTCAAGTCCCAGCCCAAGCTGAGCAGCCACTGAGCTGCCAACAAGTGGCAGGATGGCTCAGCTAAAAAAAAAAAAAAATCGTGTTTGTACCTTGTTTCTCTGATTACAAAAGCAAAACTATTCATTATACAGTGGAGCAAAAAGAAAATTACAATCAATTCTAATTCCCAGGGATAATATCAGTTGTTGTTTTGGTATACATCCTTCCAATTCTTTTTTGTTTGTTGGTTAGGTTTTGTTTGTTAGCTGGCTTTTCCTCTATTAATTGCAAACATAGGCTCATACCCTCCATATTATTTTGTAACTTACTTTTCTCACTTAACGCCCTGTGAACATCTCTTGATAGCATTAACTATTATTTCCCATCATTTTAATGATTACATAATGTTCTACTCAATGATTGTGCCATTCTTCTTCTAAACCAACCCCTTTTTAGAGGCTTTTGGTTTGTTTCAAATTTCTCCCATTACAAACAAGGCCTGTTAGAATCTTACGGTATATAAAGCACTTGCTCCCATCACTTTGGATCCTCTCATTAGCTTGGAAGGAAGGCAATATGATCATCATTTTTTCCATTTGACAGATAACAAAACTGAGGCTCACAAAGAAAAAAGTGACTTGCCCAAGGTCACCCAGCAACTGGTAGAGAAGCTCCCAACCTAGGCCTCTTGGGCCTCCAGGCTGGCCAACTTCCTGACCCTCCTTTTCTTTTTTTCTTTTTTCTCATGGAGTGATGAATCCTCCAAAGGATGCTTGTGCCTCTTCTGCCTCTTCCTCCCAGGAGCACCTGGGCTTAGAGGTACCACTTAACCCAAACCAGAAACCCTGACCTCCCAATCCACAGTAGCTCCTCACACACTCCCTAACCCATCACCCAGTTTTATTTTGATCATCGTAGTTGTCACTACTTATTATTTTCTTGTTTATTTACCTGTCTTCTATATAGCTCAGGGATTGTCAGTGGGGTAGAATCAACACTCAGTGATTGGGAGGCAAGGCCTAGATTGTCTCACATCCTTACAACATCTGAATTTTAACCAGATATCTGTGTGGGTCAAAAGCCATTTATAATTACCTAAATCTAGACCCAAATTCCATCTTACACGTAAGCACAAAGGAGAGTATGCCTGGTGTAAGTTACACTGACTTTTTCAGGAATGCCACCCCATAGAAACCGAGAGATTATTATACTTTCTGCAATTTGAAGTTTTCACCTTTCAGAAAATGACATCATCAATGGTAACACCATTCTTGGTAATTTAGTCACCGTTACTACTCTTATGTAAGTCTGCATTTGTAGCTGTCGCATTCAAAGTAATTCTAAGTATATTTACCAATATCTCTTTTTAGCGCTTATTTTAAATTGTCAAAGATAAGGAGAAAATGTGATCAACGTTCAGTTAGCTATTATTTCTTTCTTAAACTCAAACACTCATTGTAAGTAAACATAAGCATCGGAATGTTTCATGATACTTTCTGGTGTACTTATGACCAAACATTTTAATATTGAAATAGATAGTATTTTATTAAAATTGCTTTCCTTTTATTTCTCCATTATATGACAATGGAAATGCTATATCATTGTTTAAATTATGTTAACAAGTAGAATGTATTATGTGTAAATTTAATTTCAGAACAATAAAGGAGCAACTCAAAAGATTTGAGTTACAAAGGGGCCTTGAGGTCTTGCTGTGTTGAGAACCACTGGTGTGGTCTATGTCCCCCACCAGAAGATTAGCTCCGTGAAGGCAGGGCCTGGTCTGACTGAGTCCCCACTCCAGCCCCCAGCTCTCAGAAGAGTATTCAATAAAGACTAGTTGAATGAAGGAATGATGGAGGCATTCCAGGCATTGTAAAAAAAATTGGGTGGGGGAGATATTTATGGCCAGAGCCCATCCTTTGACAAGTTGATTAGGTAACATTTCTGAAATTCTTTTTCTCCAAGTACCAATTGGGGTGGGAACCCTGATCTCCCTGGGTGTTGAGAAGGTTCAAGAAGATTGCGGATCTGAAGACGGCTGACACGGTGCCTGGCTTGGGGGTTGGGGGGCTGAGTAATTGATTGCTGTTGTTTTTGTTGTTGTCAGATTTCTTAAACAGTAAACCATAACTCTCTATTTTCAGCTACCCGGCCCACTTCTCTGCTCAAAATCTGGTAGTTGTTATTAATACATTTTCCTAAGAACCTCCCATTCCCATTTATTTATTCCATCCCACCTCCCCCACCCCAGGCCTGGGCTACCTTCAATAATCTCACTCTAATTGGAAATTGGGGCTGTCAGGCTGACCTTCCTCTCCTCTCCCCAATTCTCAAGTTGATCCTGTCTTTGACAGATGCAAACATCCCTGCGGTTCCAAGCAGAAGTCACAGATCAGGAGGGTGCCACAAAGGCCAGACTCCCTGTGGGCGCCATGGTGGGGCAGGCCTGGTGCCCCAGACTTCAGCTGCCACATGGGGAGTGGACCTGGCACCTCTGCCAATTCTCCGTGATGAAATGCCACTGCCCCCAGGGAGCCGTCCCCAGCCTTCCACAGTGGCTTGGCGGCAGGTTTATCACACTCGCTGAGAGAAGACATAATCAATTCCCCAGCTGGCACTTTGCGCTGAATACCCACTTTTTCAGCTTGATAGCAGGACTAAATTAGTTATTTAGCAACTAGGCCCTAATTTAGAGAGAGCGAGAGCCTTGACAAGGATCATTGTTCAAGGCCATCCCCCCTTTGCCTTCAGATAGGAGGCCCACAAATCCCCAGAAGGTGATAAATAGACAATTAGAAAATAGATATATTTGGTTAGATCTACAAGGCTCCCTGGCGCTGTCAGGCTCACAATGAAGGGGGCCGAGGTAAATTGGTGGCCAATGAACGCCAGCTGCACGGCCATCCGTCCTGCAGACATTCAGCCATATGTGGCCATTTATAGGCCGTCCTGAAGAATAGCTCGGACCAATAAGACCAGAGGGAACTAAAAATACTTGACAAAGTTGGCTGCTCTTCATTTAACAAGAATAAAATATCTAATGGGGTGTAATGGAGGCCATCAATCACCTACTGCCAGACACAGCCGTAATACCATACTTTTAACTATTAATGCAACTTTTTTTTTTCTCTAATAAGTGAGACAGGCACATCCGCTTTGTACACAGGGTGGATGTTTGGGGAAGGAAGATAAATGTGAGATGCTGCAGAGCTGTGGCCGAGGATGAATTCCAGCTTAAAAATAGAAAAGGATGGTGGGAATGTAAAATGATGCAGCACTGTGAAAAACAGTATGGCGGTCCCTCCAAAAGTTAAACACAAACTTGTCACATGATCCAGCAATTCCACTCGTAGATAGATATCCAAAAGAACTGACAGCAGGGTCTCCAACAGATACTTGTGCACCAATGTTCATAACAGCCTTGTTCACAATAGCCAAAAGGTGGAAGCAACCCAAGTGTCCATCCATGGATGAATGGATAAACAAAATGTGGTGTGCATATGCCATGGAATATTATTCAGCCTTAAAAAGGGAGGAAACTCTGACGCATGGATGAGCCTTGAGGACATTAGGCTAAGTAAAATAAGCTAGATACAAAAGGACAAATACTGTATGATTCTTTTTGTATTAGGTACGTAGAACAGGTAAATTCTCAGAAAGTAGTATGGTGGCTACCAGGGGCTTGGGGGAATTGAGGAATGGGGAGTTACTGTTTAATGCATAGAGTTTCTACATGGGATGATAAAAGTTCTAGAATTAGATAGAGGTGATGATTGTACAACATTGTGAATGTCCTTAATGCCATTGAATTGTACACTTAAAAATGGTTTAAATGGTAAATTTTATGTTATGTATATTTTACCACAATCAAAAAAAATTTTTTTAATCAGAAAGGGAAAGCAGGCAAAACAATAAGAATCTGCTCAAATGGCAAACACTGCATTCAGCAGCTAGGAGCTGTTTGATTATTTCTTGCAAGGTAAGGTTTTCTTGTCCATCTGCTTCTTTCAATTCCAAAAAGCAGTCACTGAGGACTCCTCTGCATAGAACAAAGTCCTAGGCTCTGTAGCACATACACAAATCAGGCTGTGCTTGCCCTCAGGGATCTTTCATTCCACTAAAGGAAACACACATGTGCAAAGAGCACAAAGAACTGCAAGGATCCAGCAGAATTTGTGAAGTGGTGTAAGAGAAGGACAAGGCATTCTCAGCATCCTGAGGAAGGAGAGATGGGGCTCAATAGAGACACTCTGGCACTGGTCATGAGAAAGCCCTTGAGCTGGGGTGCAGAGGACAGTCAAGATTTGGCCAGAAGGACATACAGGTAAGGTTCTCCAGACAGTGAAAAAGATGTAGACACTGGTCAGCAGGACATACCTACTCATTTGGCTGGAGTGGAGGATGCGTAATGGGGAGTAATATCGGGTTTTTGGAAAAGTCATGATGCATGTCTGCAACAGGTGGCACTAGTTCATTTTTGGAAGTAGTAGAGTCATTCACATCTATGCTATTGCTATGTCATTTGACAGTTGACAGTTCTAGCTTCATTCTAAAAACAATTGAGCAATTTGGTTGAGTTTTGGAGATTTTACAACGAGTTGAAGATGGAAGACCAAACTGTGCATTTTTGCCATATTTTACTGTTTTACTTCCATAAAGGGAAGAACGCATGTCAAGCTTGTGAAAAGTTGCATAAAGTTTATGGTGACAATGCTCTACAAGAACGTCAGTGCTAACGATGGTTCATGAAATTCCGTGCTGATGATTTTGATCTCAGCAACGCTCCTCGGTCAGGGAGGCCCACCGAGGTTGATGACGACAAAATAAAGGCATTGATAGAGTCAAACCCAAGTTACATGACAACACGAGAGATTGCAGAAACATTGAACATCTATCATTCAAGCGTTCACGACCACCTGAAGAAGCTGGGATACGTAAGCAAGCTCAATATTTGGGTTCCGCATGAACTCAAAGAAGTTCATTTGACGGCGCGTATAAACATCCGCAATATGCTCATTAAACATGAGGAAAACGATTCTTTTTTTGAAGTGACTGATAACTGGTGATGAGAAGTGGATTGTTTACAACAACGTGGTGCACAAACAGTCTTGGTTCCAATGTGATGATTCGCCTCAAATGACATCGAAAGCAGACGTTCATCAGAAGAAGGTTATGCTCTCTCAGTGTGGTGGGATTTTAAAGGTGTGTTTTTCGAGTTCCTACCAAGGAACCAAACAATCAATTTGAATGTGTACTGTTGGCAATAGGACAGTTTGAACAAATCCATAATCCAGAAATGTCCAGACCTTGTTAATTATAAAGGAGTTGTGTTCCATCACAACAATGTGAGACCACACACAAGTTTGATCACCCGTCAAAAATTACTGGAGCTTTGGTGGGATGTGTTGCCACACCCACCATACTCGCCTGACCTTGCGCTGTCAGACTTCCACTTGTTTCACTCTCTTCAAAACTCCTTGTGTGGTATAACGTTCAATTTAGATGAGGCTGTAAATCAGCACCTTGTTCAGTTTTTCGCAAATAAAGACAGGTCTTTCTATGAACGAGGAATTATGAAGCTCACTAAAAGATGGCAAAAGGTTATCAAACAAAATGAGCAACATGTCATTGATTGATCTTTGTTCTTTATATAAATAAATGACCTTTGAAAAACATAGACAAAGTATGTCATGACTTTTCCGAAGACCCATATAAGATGAGGTCGAAAATGAGGTTGGATGTAGTCAAGGAAAGCCTTCATTCATCTGTTGCTCATTCATTCTACAAATGTTTGTTAATTAATTATGATATGCTAGATACTGTGATCTGTGGAAGAGAGATATAAGTATAGAAAATAAAAAATTTAATTTGTCAGTAATTTCCTCTGTACTTGGCTTTATGATATCAGATTTAAGAATCATCTTTTAGGGGGCCGGCTGAGTGGCTCAATTGGTTAAGAGTTGGCTTAAGAGCGCGAGCTCTGAGCAACAGGGCCGCCGGTTCAATTCCCACGTGGGCCAGTGACACTGTACCCAAGCTGAGCTGTCGCTGAGCTGCCAACAGGTGACAGGATGGCTCAGCTGGTGTAACAAGATTGCCTGTTCCATGATGGGCTATGCCCACTCGCAACTAAGACTGAACTTGGCACCTTGATCTGAGCTGCCGCCCGAATGACTCAGTGGATAGAGCATGCACTCTTAACAACAAGGCTGCTGGTTCGACTCCCGCATGGGATGGTAGCTATGCCCACCCGCAACTAAGATTGAACACAGAACCTTGAGCTTAGAGGCCACAAGCTGCCGACAGGAAGTCAGATGGAGACTGGTGCCCTCCACAATGAAGTTTGAAGAACACCAACTTGGCTAGTCCCCTTCCCCAATTCCCCAATACTGTTCCCCTCCCCCAATTCCCCAATAAAATCTTTAAAAAAAAAAAGTGCATATCCTTTAAAAAAAAAAAAAGAATAATCTTTTAGGACACCACATTCTGTCCCACAACACCATTAGGAAAGAAAGGCCCAGGACCACTTTGCCTTGAATGCTAATTTCTGCTTTTCACTCCAACTGAAAGCCCTACCTCTATCCCTACTCCTACCCCTCCAACCCCCCATCCTACAATGTGGCCATAAATCCAATTCTGGCCAGACATGTAGAATGTGAGGACTGGAAGAGAATTTTGAGATCATCTATTCTAAGCCAATCCCTTTATTGTATGGACCGGGAAGGTGAGGTCCAAGGCCACCAAGGAGTCAGAGGTGAAGTGGAGACTAAAACATGGGGCCTGACACATACACCCCATCTTCCTTCAACCTACCAGTGGTTCCCACACCTTGCTGCTGGGAACACCTGAGGAGATTTCTAACAATACAGATTCCAGAGCAGGCCCCAGGCTAACTAAATAAGAATCTCTGGAAGTGGAGCCCAGCATTCTTTGTTTTTTAAAATCTCCTTAGTTTATTCTGGTTAAAACACAGCTTTGGAAACCAGAATACCACACTCTTTCTCGAGAAATCATTCTGATATTCCAATTTGCCTAAAGAGCAGGAAATCTTGCAAGTTCAGTTAACATAGGAGTATTTTTTTTAAGTCACCCCAGAAGTTGGTCTTTGGGCAAGTCATGCTTTCTTTGGGTCTTAGTTTCCTTGTCAGTAGTCGATAGATAACAATGTCTGACCCCTCTACTTCCCAGAGCTATTGTGAGGCCCAAATGAGACGAATGGAACATGAGCATCCTTTGTAAACTGTTAAGCACTGTTATCTAATTTGTCAATTCATACCTGCTTCTAGCCCAGTTAAAAAACTTGTCAGGAATGGTACTAAAGGCACCTCATCCATATGGACTGAGCCATCAATCTGAAAGGCCCCATGGATAGGAAAGTCAGGTCCCCACAGATGGAGACCAGAACCTGTCCTCAACCCACCACCCACTTAAGGAGTCTTCCCCTTGGCCACTGCTGGTTTCATGCATTATTCAGTCACCAGAGTCACCCTACAGTGGCCCTGACGGTGTCCTTCACACAGTCTGAGAATGTCTCCAGGTAGGGCAGATAGGGAACAAGAAGCGGAATGACTTTGAACACACATGCAGAGTGCTGATGAGCCAGGTGCTGTGGCAGCGTGGGGCTGAGCACTCTTTGCAGGGAAGGCAGGAGAGGTCTGAGCATTAGAGGGGACAATGACGGCTGCAGAACACTGGCCATCAGGTTTCATGGTAATGCTTGTGATTTGGGCTTTTTGTACTCTATTCCCCCACCAGAATGCTTATTGGGGTTTGTTGAAAAGGTTCCTTCAATGTTTCAGTTTTTAAAGCACATTTATGCCTCTTAACTCATTTGATCCTCAAAACCACCATGTACATAAATAGATTGAATGTTCCCTTCTACTTGAATCTGGCATGCTCTGCTTGTGTTCCCCACGCCTGAATTCAACTCAGTCCCTCTGCTCACTGTTTTATATGCAATTATGAACCCAAATGCCCTGGGTTCCCTTTCTTTTTCCATCTGACCCACGCTCCACAATTCATTCATTTACGAAATGATATTAGTTAGAATTCACAAAGAGCAGAAAACCAACTCAAATGAGCTTAAGGAACAAAGAGGCAGTTATCATAAGGGTCGAAGAGAATCTCATGAAACCCAAGAAAAGGAACGTGGCTGGGTCTCAGGTGCCAAACCTGGAAACTCAGTCTCGGTCAGCACATCCTTCATCTCCTTCTCTGGCTGGGTTCCTATGATTTCCTATAGATAGATATGAATATAGCTATAGCTATAGATATAGATATATAGATGATATAGCTATAGATATTGATATATAGATATAGATGATATAGCTATAGCTATAGCTATAGCTATAGATATAGATATACATATACATATACATATAGAGATATAAATATAATCTTTTCCCAGATCAGTCTCTAGTTCTCTGCTTCAAAGAGAAGGAAATATGGTGCCCAAGAGTTCCTGACGTTTGTCTCTTAGATTTTTAACCACTGAGAAGAAAGGAATCTGGTCTTCCTTTTATCTTAAATTGTAAAAGCCTCAGGAGGGGCTTACTAGCCTAGGTACCAACTCCTGGGCCAGTGGGAACCACCGTATAGATAAAATGGGGTGGAGGGGACAATCCTAGAAGAAGATGGTTGGGGAATTTGTGCTGGGAAATGAAACACAAGGTGTCCATTACAAAATGCCTCTATAGTCTGCCATGTGTGAGGCATTCATTCATTCAAAAATAGGTATTGAGCACCTATTGGGTTGTCAGAAAAGTCATGACATATTTTTTTCTATGTTTTTCATTGCAAAAATGCGTCACGACTTTTCCGACAACCCAATACTATGTGTTAGCCACTGTGATAGGCACTGGAGATAAAGAAATGAATAAGGCACACCCTTGCTTTCAGGGAGCTTACAGTCTATCTGGAAAAATAGACTGTATATAATTATACCCAACAATTTATTGCAGTTAGGGTGTTATAAAGGAGGACAGAATACGTTTAGGCAGGATGTATGTGTATCCTCCGACCTAGTTTGGTTGCATGAGATGTGCTCCCTGAGGAAGTTAGATTGAAGCTATGACTGAAGGGTGAGTAGCAGTTATCTCTAGGAATTCTAATGAGAACCCTATGAAAGTTAAAGATGAAGACCCTGTTTTCAAGAAATGTCAATCTAACAGCTCATATTTCCTGAAGAATTCCATAGAA
>NW_017731738.1:1377006-1401480 GCF_001890085.2 Hipposideros armiger | reverse complement strand
ACTTCCTGCTTTTGGCTTAACCTTTTTTTCCCTCTCCAGAAGTTTGATTGCTTAAACATGTTCTACAGTGGTTAAAACCTTGACTAATCCAATTTTCTATGAATCAGATCTATCAAATATTAATATCAACTTACTTTCTGCGGCTAAAAAATATTTTACCTTGGGAACAAAATATATGGCCTCATTTATGCCTGAGTTCATCAACCAGTTAAAATTTTTTGTGTTGTTCTTTTCATCAGCTCTGACAAAATGATATGGCATTAGACACCCTGTGAACTGTTTCTTTGCTATAATGTGTGAGCTGCGCTTCACTAGAGGGAATAAAATAATCCACTGTCATTTCTGTTTTTATCATATTCAGTTTTGGCAGAGAATTTATTCACTCTTCACTATATAGTTATTTATGTGCTACAATCTCCTGTTTTTGCATTCCCCAGAGAACGCACCATTAAAACTCTTAATATGACACCTCATATTTTTAGTAGACTAGAAAATAGTTACAATTTTAATTTAAATTGAAATGACTATGTAATAGCTGGACAAATCAGTTTGAGATCCCCAGAGCTCTTAATTGTAATTCTCCATTGTTTTCTATGCATAAATTTCTTTTCCAAAGTGCTCATTCCGAAATATTCACTCATTTTTTTCAGCTGTTCCATGCTCATTCCAAACTCACTTATTTAATAATTCTCTATGGTTAACAACTTCATGATTAAACTTTAATGTTAAATATAAATGCTTGAAATAATGAGCTTATAAGAATGTTTAGAAAAGAAAGAGGATTCAACATTTAAGGAATGATGGATTTAAGTATCAAGTATAAGAATAGGAGAGATATTTGGTTTGGCCAAGAACAAGGCAGAGACATAGATTTTGATAGAGGATAGGAATGTCTAAGTCTTCTCCAAGCAATGGCCAGAGGACCTTTAACACCAAGGCATTCAGGGCTGGATGCAGCCATGAGAGGTTCTAGTCTAACCTGCTCATTTTACAAATGAGGAACACGAAGCTCAGAAAAGGGAAAGATTTTTTTCAAAATCAAATGATTTGTTAGCCAGGTCCAGGCTAAGAGAAGAATCTGAAGTGAACGAAAAGAAGGAGGGAGGATTCTACTAAAAGCATCCAGACAGCGTCTTTCCCAGAATCCCCATGTCTACCAACACAAGTGTCAGACTGAGCAATAAGTGATATCATAGCCTCCTGCCGTGCTGAGGATGTGTTTCACAGCATCTGATTCTCAGGTTAAAAACAAAAACAAAAAGAACACCTGGGCTACTGTCAGATTAGATTTTATTTTAACGTGGTACTGGCAATGTTAAGAAGGTAAGGATGTCTCCAACAGAAAACTGATGTAATGTTTCTCAGGTAAGCCTTGAAGGGTCTGCTCATCAGCTTTGAACATGGTTGGAAGCAAGAATATCTATTCTTTTCCCTTGTGCCACACCACAAAACCCTCAGGACACGCACGCGCGCGCGCGCGCGCGCACACACACACACACACACACACACACACACACACACACACACACAGAGTAAGTGCCTAACGAAGGCTGACTGCTAAGCTATCCCTCTTCCTAATGAAGAAGATTTAAACCACCTAGAAAAGAGCCTTAGACAGATTCTGACAGACCTGGGGTCCAATACTGACCTTGCCAACTGGCCATATGACTTAGATCAAATCCATTCACCACACTGGGCCTCAATTTTCTTATCTATAAAATGAGAAGCTTGGCCTAAGGACCCTACATACCAGCCCTAATATTCTATGGCTTCTAATTCCATCCTTTAACTCCATCTTCAAGTCCTTCACTTAACATTTATTGAGTATCGTGTATAGGCCAGACTCTGTGGCTAGCACTGGGAATATGAAGTGAATAAAACATGGTGTCTGCCGTCCAGGGGCTCAGCATCTGCTGGAGTGAGATGAACAATATAGAATGTGGGAGTGAAGCAAGAGAGGCTTTAGGATAAATATGAAGTTCCTGGCATGGGCCTTTAAGTGGGTGGTCATGCCATTGTCCAAAATGGATAAGATGACCATGTAATGTATCATTCAAACAAGGACATTTTTTTAGAGTAAAAGGAGGGATTATTAACAATTACACTGGGACTATAGGCTTAAATTGAGATCATCCCAGGCAACCTGGGGGTATACAGTCACCCTAAAGATAGGACCGATAGAAGAAAATAGAGTTTGGGAGGATACAAAGTTTGGGTCTAGAAACGTTGTGTTTTAGGTGCCTACGGAACATCTAAATGGAGCTGCACAGTGGGAAGGTGGACACAGGAGCTTGGAGCTGAGGAGAGAAGTCTGGGCCAGAGATACAGATCTGGGAGCCATCATGGGCCACAGGACAGGTGAGGACATCTAGAGAAAAGTAAAGCGTAAGAAGAGAAGGGGGTCAAAGTCAGAAGCCTGGAGCTAACACTGAAGGGGCAAACAGAGGCTGAAAAGGAGACTGAGCAGGAGTGGCAGGAAAACCAAAAAATAATGAAGTCAAAAGCAGAGAGAGTTCCGAATGGAGGAAGTGGTCCACAGTGTCAGGGGCCAGGAAGAGAGAACGTCATTATTAAATTCAGCAACAAGCAAGCCAGTGGTACCCTTGGAGACCCTTTACCTCTGGGCCGTTTCCTCCATGCCACACTCTAATATCCCCTTTCAACCAAAAGCTTTCTCACCTTCACTTTAGACTAGTCCCATCTGCATGGAGTCTCTGTGGATCTGAAGAAAATAGAGATGCTATCCAAAGACTGCAGAGTACTATTTAAAAGATCAAATAGCATCGCGGACCTGAAAAGCACTTTGCAAGCTATAAATACCATACTGAAGTTCTCTCTCTCTCCCCTACCCAACATCCTTTCTGCCTCCAACATCAGCAATTTCTCCTGGTCTTTACTCTCATTCCCTTCTGCCTTCAATCTTCATCTTCCTCAGTCTTACCTGTCTAACCGCCACCCAATCATTCTTGCAGCCAAATCCATGAGGATGTGGTCTGAACTTCTTGCCGGCACTTCTCAGCAATTCTCTTGTCTTCTTGAGGTCAAGCTTCTGCCACACCACAGCTGAAGCTACCCCTGGTTCCTTCTGGACAGTTCCAATACCCTCTTCTCATTCCTTAGCCACCCTGTCCTCTCTGCAGCATCCAGTACTGCTGTCTATCCCCCCAAAGCCAAGGTCTCTTCTCTCGGCTTTGATGACTTATTGTTTCCTCTCCCATCTCTCCTCAGCTCCTTCACCTATTTCTTCAAACACTGTGGTTGACAATGGCTGGGCTCAGGTGCAGTTTGCCTAGGGCTTAGATCTAGTCATATAACTAGGGGAGATGTTGAGCCCATTTTCCCTTTCCTAAAGCCAGATCCTAAACTTGAACTTTTTATCAAGAAATGCCTGGAACTTCCACTCTACAAGGTAAAATTCAGATACTAGATTCTCATGTCAAGAACCTCATAGAATTATTGCCTCTCAGGGTTAGAAGGGAACCTCAAGTGATTCGATTCAAACATCACCTAATCCTTATGACCCCTCCTCAACAGTCCCTGTTGAGGGGCACTCCTACTTCTGCTGGATCATTCCAGATACAGGGAACTGGCCACCTGGGCAAGCATCTTTCCTTCCCAGGCAGGTAGAAGAAAGGCCTGCCTCATAGCAAACCAAATCTAGCTTCTTATTATACCCATGCATTTGGTCTTCCTAATACGGTACACAAAGGACCCACCAGTAAAGGTCAAATCTCTCTTCCACATATCTTCAGATTTTTTAAGATACCGTATTTGCCGGCGTATAAGACGATTTTTTGGCCCTGAAAAATATGCCTCCAAGTGGGGGGTCGTCTTATACGCCAGGTACACTTCAGATAGACTGCCCATAGTGCTTGCCCCGTGCCATAGTGGCCTCCCGATGCCCGCCCACTTCATTCCACATACCGTTCAGGCATCAGCAGCGCTGCTGGGTGTATGCTCGGCTGTTATGCGATTTTGCTGTTATGCGATTTTACCACACTCGCAAAATCGCACACAGCCGACCATACACCCAGTATGATAGCGCAAAATCGCAAATCGCGATTTATGTATATGTTTGATTACATACAGCCTTGTGACAGTTTTCCTGCATGTCATAAGCATTTGAATATAAATATAAATGTTGAAATCAAATCTGATATTGTTTTACCTTTTATTTGGTGTGTGGAAGGTGTGCGGAAGAGGGAGTAGTCTTATACGGCAAGTATATAACAAACTCTGTATTTTGAGTGGAAATGTTAGGGGGTCGTCTTATACGCCCAGTCGTCTTATACGCCGGCAAATACGGTACCTGTCACATCTCCTCCTCAGTCTCATCTCTGTAAAGCCTGGTCACCTTCATTCCTTCTACCACTCTTCACATCACACAGCTTCAAATCCCCTCATGACCCTGACCCACTTATCTGAGTGTAACTATTTTCAACAGTGAAGTGTGTGTGTGTGTGTGTGTGTGTGTGTGTGTGTGTGTGTGTGTGTGTGTGTGTGTGTGTATAAGTGAACAAAGGGAATTTCTTTTAGTTTTCCTTTAAGTAGTTCATTTTTGCAAACATCAGGGAACAATTTCCAAGAGGCAGCATGACATATGATGACATAGGAACAAGGTTATCCAGAGCCCAGCACATCAGACAGTCTGGAAAACCCTTAAGTGAAGAATGCTTGTCTCCATGAAACCTTGATAATTTAAAAGGGACAATGACTATCTGAAGCAGTCAAGGTCTCCGTTAAATCCAGCAAAGCTAGGCAACTAGAAGGGGGGGCTTCTCACACAAGGGGACCCTTTGGTCTTTAGCGACATCATTATCTACGGGTTATTATCATTACTACAAATACTAATACACTTTTATTAAGAACTGGCAATGACCCAGGGCAAGTGAGTTTAAGTTCATATTATATCCATTTTCATTATCGAGAGAAAAGAGGAGAATGAACAAAGGACTATAATGTGAAATTCTAAAGTAGGAAAAATGAAAAAAGGTTAATTAAAAAAAAAAACCACAGAGTAAAGAGAAAGGCTCCAACTGTTCGTAGTCAGGAGCCATGATGAATGGTGGATCTTTGTTGCCCTGGACTTGTCCCCTATGATTTCTTTCCATCTCTCTCTCTCTAAAAAAACATCCTCCTCTCACCTAAGGACATGGCAGGGATGGGGGTGAGTGGGGTGGCGGGCAAGAAGGGCAGTAGACTTTTATCTCAAGGGCCCCTTTTGGCTCTGAAATTCTACAAATCAGTGTTTCCTAATTCTAATATCCAGCCCAAACAAAATCAAGTTTAACATTAAAAATACATTAAAGTGTAAAAATAAAATACAAATATGAAACCCTGAAAGATATTCACTTCCCAAAGACCTTGTTTTTCTTCCTCTGACACTAAAATATCCAAGTACACGACTCTCCCCTCCGAGTGCACCTTGGCTTTCTGTACAGTTTACATCTCTTAAGACACATGTAAGAAATTTCTCATTAGCCACCAAACGTCTTTGAAAGTCTCCTATGGAATTACATCTTTCTGCTCTGTAACTCTGTGCTTGGTAATTTGAAATAGTTTTCTCTGCAAGTTATTTCTCTCCACCAAGCAAATGCCTGAGGTTTCTCAGAGTGTAAACCAGTGGGAATTCAAAACACCAAGCAGGTCAACAGGATGGACACCTAAATACAGAGGAAGTGTGCTGTCCAGGCCAGAGTGTCCTCAGGCAGGAGTGCTGTATTTTGAGTGTACACTTATGTCACATGGTGTGGTATTTGTAGCTACTACATTGGAGCCATCTATCTTGGCTGAGACTTTAATCCATCATTCCAAATTACATGTCAAACCTTGATGTCATCTGTGGAATCATCTAGAAGAGACCCTAAAAAAGGTTTGCATGGGTTTCAAGTTTATAGAGACAAACCTGTAGATAGACAGTGACTTACCCAAGTTCGCACAGCAGGACCAGGTCTAAAGTCCAAGTGCCTGAATCCCAAAATCCAGTGCTCCTCCTACTAAAATGCACAAGCTCCTAGACAGTGATACAAAATGCCACAGTTGGTCTTAGAGAAGCCGTTACAATGCTTTAAAGTAGGAATGAAAGGTCCTACCCTAGAGCCTTCTCCCCATATGCTATGAGAAACAGGTACCTCTTGGAAAGTTGGCTTAGAGTGAGGATCGTGTGGAAAGGAGACATCAAGCAAATCTCATGTATGAACTTCTATACAGCTTGGTGCTGCCCAGTGTTTCTCATTGAGGCCTTTAGAACCTGGATCGCAGAATCTTACATGTATGCTTTGCCATATTCCACCTAGCGCCAACTATGAAGTTCAAATTCAGTGTTGACTGAGTAACTGAAATCAAAAGTTACAAGTCAAGAATGATAAATATTCAACAAATGGTATTGGATACTCATTTAGGGGGCATTAAGTTTGGTAGTGGAAGGACTGGGTATGGGCGTACCTAGCAGATTTGTTTTGACAAGATGGCTCTGCATGGAGACCAGTTAGGAGAATACTGTGGAGCTCATCTTCTGGGGCTTACTCTGGGCAGACCCTGTGCTCTGAGTTGCACACATATTCTGAAAATTCTTACAACTCTCAGAGGAGGAAACTATTTTTTCTGTTTTAGAGCTGAGATCCTACCTGAGCTTTCAAAGGCCAAGCAATTAATTGCTCAATGTCTCCATGCTAGGATATAACAGAGCTTTTACAACAATTGTCATTTAAACATCTTAAATGTTTTAAAATCTGCCAACAATCCTGAGTACTCTTCCACTTAATGATACATTCTCACCAATGTGGGTGGTGGTGGTGGTGGTGGTGGTGGTAGCACATCCTTACTTCCTGGCACTACAAGATGTTCCACACGCATCTTGCACATTTCCTGCCCCAGCACTAGAACCAGCCATTTCTCCCAGGAGCCCTGGTTCCTTTTATTGAAGGATGGTATTAGGAACCAAGATCTGGCACTAGCTGTGCCTGTTGTTACTGGGGTGTCTTAGAGCTTCTCAGCTGACAGAGCAAAGACATGTATGTGTGAATACTAACTTGTGTATATACACATATCTCTCAATATTTCCATATGTAACCATCTGTATCTATATTAAGGTAAAGTGAGTTCTTACTGATGTCTCCTAGTGTAATCCAATCTAGTCTCCTACCCTTGCTTATCTATAAAGTCCCACCCCAACAGTGAGTAATCTGGCTTTCACCATCTGCCATCCATTTACTTCAATTTCGGATACAAATATTGAATTGTCAACCCGTACTCCCTTGGGAAACAGCTTTCTTACTTGGAGTACAGTGATTGTGTGGTTCCTTTTGCCTTGAACTTCCACTTACTTAGATCAGCACCTTTTCTCCCACCCCCTTTACTGAAGTTGTTTCATATATTTGTAATACAGCCTAGATTCTCTTGTCATAGTATACATTCCTTCCTAAGATATCCCAGCTTCTTAAATGGTTTTTTAATTCACATACAGTAATGCTATTGACTGAATGCGTGTGTCTGCCCCCCAACCCTCCAATTCATATGTTGAAATCTAACCCCCAATGTGATGGTATTTCAAGGAGGGCCTATGGGAGGTGATTAAGTCATGAGGATGGAGCTCTCATGAATGGGATTAGTGCCCTTATAAGAGACCCCAGAGAGCTCCCTTGCTCCTTCCACCACGTGAGGACACAGCAAGAAGATGGCAGTCTCTGAACCAGGAAGCAGGCATCTGTCAGAGCCTTGATCTTGGAATCCCCAGCCTCCAGGACTGTGAGAAATAAATGTCGTTTAAGCTCCCCAGTTTATGGTACTTTGCTACAGCAGCCTAAAGAGATTACGACAAACTAAGGTTTACTTTTTGTGCTGTAAATTTCTATAGGTTTTGACAAATGCATCATATTATGTGCCCACCATTACAGTATCTTACAGGATAGTTTTACCACCTTAAAAATTCCCTGTGCTCCACTTATTCAACACGCCTTCCCATCCCATTGTCAACCATTCATCTTTTTAATGTCTCCATAGTTTTGCCTTTTTCAGAAGGTCATATAACTGTAATTGTACAGTAGGTAGTCTCTTTAGATAGTCTTCTTTCACTTGGCAATATACATTTAATGTTCCTACATGTCTTTTCATGGCTTAATAGCTCATTTCATCTTAGTGCTGAATAATATCCCATTGTACCAGTTTGTTTACCCACTCACATATTGAATGACAGTTTTGTTGCTTCCAATTTTTAGCAATTATGAATTAAGATGCTATGAACATTCACATGCAGATTTTTCTGTGGACCTGTTTACAAATTAGCTGGGCAAAGACCTAGGAACACAATTACTGGATTATGTAGTGATGCTATGTTTAGCTTTGTAAGAAACTATAAAACTGTCTTCCCAAGTGGATGTGCCAATTTTGTATTCCCACCAGGAATGAATGAGAGTTCCTGTTGCTCCACATCCCTGTCAGCACTTGGTATGTCAGTTTCTTGGACTTTAACCATTCTAATAGGTAGATAGTGGTATCTCATTTTAAGTTGAAATTCTCTAATGACGAGTGATGTTAAGCATCTTGTCATACATTTATTTGCCACCTGTATATCTTCTCTAGTGAAGCATCTGTTCAGACATAGATAGATAGATGATAGATAGGTAGATAGATATAAAGAGATATATAGAAGACAGATAGATATAGATAGAGATAGGTAGGTAGATAGATAGATACCGTATTTCCCCATGTATAAGACACACCCTTTATCGAAAAATTGGGGGTCTAAAAATTGGATGCGTCTTATACAGTGGTTGTAGATTTTTTACTTGCATTTCCCGCTTTTTCACGCTTCTTGTCTTTGCGCTCATTGTTTCGCACTTGTTACCGGTATATTACAGTAGGTTACGGTTTGCCACGTTCTGCCCAGAAATGGCTCAGAAAAGATTTTCGTACAGTGCTGAATTCAAGTTAAAAGTGATCCAGTTTGCAAAAGTGAATGGAAATCGTGCTGCTGAACGTAAGTTTGGTCCTCCTCCAACTGAGAAAACAATCCGAGACTGGCTACAGGAACAAGAAACCCTACTGAAAACGCCATGGCAGAAGAAGGCCATGAGAGGCAATATATAAAGACAGTGATTCGTCATCAGACACAGATGAGGACAAGCTAATGGTTGGGAGTTTTGATAGTGATGAGGAGTTGTATGAATTTTATGATGAATGAAACTTGAGTTCAATAACTTTATGTAATACATTTTTTTTCAAATTTCGGGCCCCAAAATTAAGGTGCGTCTTATACATGGGGGCGTCTTGTACATGGGGAAATACGGTAGATAGATACATAGATAAATCTAGATATATTTTTACTTTAATGTGGACAACACACAGAATATACAATTGGCCATTATAACTATTTTAGGAATCCTGTTTCATGGCATTAAGCACTGTCTTCCTGCTGAGCTCCAACCTGAGGAATGCCCTTCAAGCAGCACAGGTCTAGTGGTAAAGAACTCTGTCAGCTGTGGTTTTATCTGGGAATATCCAAGTGTCTCCCTCATTTTGAAAGGACAGTTTTGCCAGATATATTGTAGGATTCTTAGGTGACAGCTCTTTTCCTTCAACGCTTTGAATACATCAGCCCACTGCCCTCTGGTCTCCATGGTTTCTGATGAGGAATCTGCTCATGAATTTATTGGCAAAAATAGAATGAAAGAAAGCTCCTCCCGGCTTTATAGATGGTAATAACACACCTTATCTGGTCCTATGTAACACAGTGTTTTCCTATAATATGGTGATATCAGTTAAGTTGTAGCATCATTTTGAGACCAACCAGAGTTTAAGAAAAAGGAATTGAATATTTTAAGTCTAGGCACTATAAGGTCCTTAAAAGACAAAAATTATGACAGATTTTCAAATTGTAAATGAAAAGTTCATTGAAGCATCCTACGAATTTTAATTTCTAATAAAGTAAATATCAGATTTTAATATTCCACACAAACAAAAAGGTCTGTGGCTCCTTTTTTTTTTCTTTTCCGAGTAAAGAGGTCGTCACACCAATAAGTTAAAAAACCATGTGGCTTATGACCAGCTGTGATTGTTCATATCTTGCTCTGACCTCATATGGCACCATTGTGATGGAATTACAAAAAATCCCTTATAAGGCCCTGGCTAGCCTGAGGTTTTTGTCCATTAATAGCCCAGGAAGCTGATTTGTGGTGACCTGTTGGACTTGGACCAGTTAGCTTGTTTTCTCCTTTTTTTTTTCCCCCTACTGTTTAATTTTTTCATTTGTCTTTACACTTTTTCTCATTTCTTTTTCTTTATAACTTTCCATTTTCTTATTTTTCTTTGTCCTCTTTTCTCAGTTTATTTTTCCTTTTCTTTTTCCGTTTTTCTTTCCCCTTTGTTCTGTATTTTTTTCTCTTTAGGTTACTTTTTTTTTCATTTTTATTTTATTTTGCATTTTTCCCTATTTTTATTTTCCTGTTCTTTTTCTCATTTTTTCTTTAAAAGTTTTCTTAGGATAGTTAGCATTGTTAGTACATTTAGTATAGTGTTGCTTACTGTTACTTATTAGCAGTTAGTAAGCCGAGTTAGCATTGTTAGCATTAATATCAGCATAGTGTAGTTAGTATCATTTATTAGTATTGTTAGTATCAGCATAGTATCGTTAGTATCATTTATTGGCATCGTTAGTAAGCAGTTACCTTTGTTAGTACTAGTTAACAAACTTAGCATAATTAGTACTGTTAGCATAGGTAGCATTGACAGTTAGCATTATCTGTTAGCGTAGGTAGCCGGTCACCATGTCCAATGAACTTAGCGCCACCTCTACTGACAAGGAACCCAATATTGACCACTACAAGCTCATGAACACCACTGGCCAGGGAAGCTTTGCCAAGGTGACATTGGCCCGGCATCTTTTGACAGGGGCAAAGGTGGCTGTGAAAGCCATTCACCAGCAGGGCTCGTGCAGGCAGTTAGAAGTTCCTTGTCTGAGGCTATTAAACCACCCAAACATTGTGAAGTTATTTGAGATCATTGAAATGAAGCAAAGACTGTTCCTGGTAATGGAGCTTGTGCACGGAGTGGACGTGCACCCGTTACCTGAAACACCATGGCTGCCTGAGTGAGAACGAGGCCCGAGGCATGTTCCGGCAGCTGGTACCCACCATGCTGTACTGCCATCAGCAGGATGTCGTGCACAGGGACCTGAAACCAGAGAACGTGCTTCTAGATTCAGAACTGAATGTAAAAATTATAGGCTTTGGCCTCAAAAAGGAATGCACTGGCTGTAAGCCAACTATGTTCTGTGGCAACTTCTCTTATGTTGCCCCACAGCTCTTCCTGGGCCAAAACTGTGAAGGCCCTGGGATAGACGTGTGGAGCTGGGAGTGCTGCTCTATAGGATGGTCACTGGGACCGTGCCGTTCGCAGAAAGATGCTTCTTTATGCTCCAGCAGCAGGTCCTGAG
Source organism: Hipposideros armiger (assembly GCF_001890085.2). Taxonomy (NCBI): domain Eukaryota; kingdom Metazoa; phylum Chordata; class Mammalia; order Chiroptera; family Hipposideridae; genus Hipposideros; species Hipposideros armiger. The sequence continues at coordinate 1,390,049 of NW_017731738.1, read as the reverse complement.
AGGGCGCTTCCATGTGCCCTCTTCCATGTCCTATCACTGCTTCATGATCTTAAAGAAGTTAATGACCATCAACCCCAGTGACAGAGCCATTGCTACAAAACCTGATAAAGGACCGATGACTAAACTGGGGCCAAAAAGGGGAACTCAGGCTATACATCTAGCCACCCTGTGAGAACATGCACCCCTGGGTAACCCAGAAGATGAAAATGGGGTTTGAGCGGGAGCATATTGAGGAGTCAGTGACACACAGGAGATACGGACAGACTGATAGGCACGTACCTGATCCTCATCTCCAACAAAGCCCAGGTAAAGGGCTGCACCATTAAAGTTAGGCCCTTCTGTGGCTCGGACTTGAACTGTCCCAGGCCTTCCCCAACCCGCAAGGTTCAGCCATAAGGCCATCAGGCCAGAGAGCCTGCCAGTTCTCCCGTCAGCCTGTAGTCGAGGAACACCACTTCCACACCCACCCCGGAACGGAGCACCAACATTCCGCAAACCAGCCAGGAAGGGAGGACCAGCACTGTCCAACTCAGGCTGGAACTGAGGACCAGCACTCCCCACCCCAGGCCAGAATCGATGACCAGCACTCCCCAATCCAGGCCGGAATTGAGCACCAGCACTCCCCACCCCAGGCCAGAATTGAGCACCAGCACTCCCCAACCCAGGCCAGAATTGAGCACCAGAACTCTTCAACCCAGCCCAGAATTCAGCACTCCCCAACCTAGCACAGAGTTGGGGTACAGCACTCCTCAACGCAGCCCTGTGTTGAGAACCTGTGTTTGCCAAGGCAGGGATGAGTCGAGGACCAGCTCAGTCATGGAAGAATTACTCCATGCTGGACATCCTTGTGGTATGACCCCATCCTCTTCCTCAGGCCACAGACGGGTAACTAGGAGGTTCTTTTATTTTAAAGATTTTATTGGGGAATTGGGGAAGGGGAACAGACAAGTTGCTGTCTTTTTTGTTCTTCAGTCTAGTTGTGGAGGACACTGCTTCACTGGCCCATGTTGGTATTACGATCATTGCGCTCTTCCTGGGTGAGGCAGTCGGCCACTGGCCATTGGACGGCCACTCACAGTGGCTCACGGCAGCTCTCACCAGCTGCCGGCCACTTATGCTGACTGCCGGCCACTCACAGTAGATGCCAGCCAATCATGGTAGCTCATGGCAACCCACTGCAGCCCCACTACGGCCGTTGCCAGCCACTCACCGCAGCCCAGTTCCAGGTTGAGCTGTTGTTCACAATCTTAGCTGTAGAGGGCACAGTGTCATTGGCCCATATGGGATCCGAACTGGCAGCCCTGCTGCTCAGAGCTTGCACTCCCAAGCCAACTGTTAACCAACTGAGCCACTAGGCCGGCCCCCTAGGAGGTTCTTGACCCTTATTTTAAGCCACCTCTGCTATTGGCCATCCACCAAGAAGCAACATGGTAGGTGGAACCAAGTAAAGCCAATGTAAAGCTTAACTGGTGGACGGCCAAGGCAGGGCCACAGTCAAACACTCTGGGAAGGTAAAGCCACTCTTTCTGCATTTAAATGCTGAACTCAAAAAATGCTGAGCATCAGGGAGGCTGGGCACATGGTGCGGGAGATCAGCCAGAGGCTGGACGCAAACAGCTATGGCTGGGAGCAGTGCAAGGAGTGCACGCTGTGTGTGAAGGACTGGGTCTGGCGAATGATGGAGGAGTGCAAACTGCCCCAGTGTTCTTTGCACCAGATTCAAATCAGGATGGTACCCGGCATGTCTGCGGCCTTAAGAAGCACCATACCCAAAATACCTGGCGAGCTTCGAGGACGGCCTGGAGCCCCCTGGGGGACAAGAGGAGAAGCCGACCTCACTGCAAGTCCACCCCTTGGCCCCCACCTGGGTGAAACTTCAGAGGCTGGACTGTTGTTCCTGGGGCCCTTCTCCCCACCCCTGCTCTTTTCTTCCATGTTTGTGGGATGTGGTGGTTCTTATTAAAGTACCGGGTTCTTCCAAATCTTGTGATAAATTGATGCTCCAGAAAATAAAACAAAAACAAAACTTTTGTTCTTCAGAAGACACCAACAAAAAAGTACGAAAACAACCCACAGAATAAGAGAAAATATTTCAAGTCATATATTTGATAAGGGACTTGTATCTAGAACTACAAAATTCTTACAATTCAACATTAAAAAGACAAACAATCCAATTCAAAAGGGGCAAAGGATCTGAATAGATATTTCTCCAAAAAAGGTGTACAAATGGCCAAAAATAAGCACATGAAAAAAATGCTCAACATTATTAGTCATTATGGAAAAGCAAATCAAAACCACAATGAGATACCACTTCTCACCCACTAGGATGGCTAACATAAAAAATACAGATAATAACAAATATTAAAGAGACTGTGGAAAAATTAGAATCCTTATCACTAGTGGGATCATAAAATGCTAAGTGGTTTGGCTGCTGACAGCAATGTCACTCCAAGGTATACGAGGTGTGATCAAAAAATAAAGTGAATGTTTAAATCTTAAAAAATCATTACAGTAAAAGATACATTGCCATTAACCCCCCTCAGGTTACTCCCCCTCACTTCAAACACACGTATCCCATCATTCTTGCCACTTTCTGAAGCAAGTTCTGGAAGTCCTCTTTCATGTCTTTATTTCATACTCCATCATGACAACGTTCTGTGTCACACATCGCTTCCAGCAAGGCAATTTCTGTCAAATGGGAGAAGTGCGTTCGAAGCGAGGGGGAGTAATCTGAGGGGGATTAATGGCAATGTGTCTTTCACTGTAATAAATTTTTTTTTATTTAAACACTAACCGTATTTTGTGATCACACTTTGTACACAAAAGAGGTGAAAACAGAGGTCCACCAAAACTTGTACACAAATGTTCATAGCAGCATTATTCTTAACAGCCAAGAACTGTAAACAACCCAAATGTCCATCAACTAATAAATGGGTAAATAAAATGTGATATACACATATAATATTTTCAACTATAAAATGGAATGAAGCATTGATACATGCTACAACATGATGAATCTTGAAAACATGCTAAGTGAAAGATGCCAGACCCAAAAGCCCACATATTGTTTGATTCCATTTATATGAAATGTCCAGAATAGTCAAATCCATAGAGACAGGAAGTAGATTAGTAACGGTTGCCAGGGGCTGTGGGGTGGGGGAATTAAGAGTGACTATTAATGGGTGTAGGGTTTCTCTTTGAGGTGATGAAAATGTTCTAAAATTAGATTGTGGTGATGGTTGCACAACTGTGACTGTACTAAAAACCACTGAATTGTATACTTAAAAGGGGTGAATTTTATGGTATGTGAATTATATTTCAATCAAGCTGTTATAAACAAATTTTAAACACTTTGACAGCTCTCCTTTGCCAAAATAGTTTCGTGGAGCATTCAAGTTCTTTCATCACTTATTTCCAGCTAAACTTTCAACCCTCAAAATCTCCTGCTATTTCCCCCTTGCATTGCCTTCTGCCTCCACCCTCAACACACCATGCCATTTTATAATTTCATGCCTTTGCACATACTGTTCTTGCTGTCAAGGATGTCATACCCCCTCCTCTCTTTCTGTTGAACTCATATATCCTTCAAGTCCAAATACTGTTTCCTCCAAGAAATCATCCCTTTCTCCTCCCAAGTTGAACTCCCCTCTATGCTATAAACACTGGTTTATGCATCTGCCCTTGCTAACAGACTCTAAACTCCTTGAGTTTACTAGACAGTATCCTGTTCAGCCCCAGGACCTAATGCTTGTTAGCACTTAGTAAATGTTTATTGAATAAATGACAAAATACTCCCTGACTACTGACTAGAGACGGTGCTATTTTTTCTCCAACTAGTTTAATTGGTAAAATCCATACAAATATAACTTGAGTGCTGGCCTTTAGAGACCAATAAAATGAAATAAAAATACAAATTTGGGGCCAACATTGAGACTTAAGAAAAATTACCATAAAGTAGCATTTCATGGAGGTTCATAGTTCAGATACTTATCATTGTTGACCGAACACACTTACTGAAGTCAATACTCTTTTATTCAACATATTAAATGTGTTGTTTAACTCTGGTAACCACAGCTGTGACTTAGTTAACGATCTCAATAAATCCTACTTAAATCAGACACAGGAAAAAATTATGCAAATGAATTCTTATCTGTTTTTCTGCCCAAGGCATATTTGATAACAGATAAAACATACTCCAAATAGTCTCTACTTAATAGTCAGGAAGCCATTTGAGGTTTTATTTGGATCAAAATTAAATACAAAGAAGAGGAGAAGCCTGCTATATTCACAAATGATTTTATTTCAGAAAGAAATTACACATTAAAAGGAGACATAGTTAAGAGCTTACATTCACATATGGAAGTGAATCTAGGAAAGTCAACAGTTATTAATACACAAAGCCACATGATTAAAAGAGACAGAACAGATAATGACAGATAGGCTGGCCTTACATTCATCTAAAAAACAATATCTTTTGTTTAAAAACAAAAAGATACTGGTTTTTAAGATAGTTCTTTAGAAACCAGTTTGTAGTTCCAAAGGACTTTAAAAATCAAACCAAACACACCAGTCTCCACATAGGCTGTATCGCACCCATACTCATCCAGCAGGATGAAAACCACCCATCAATTATACCTTGCAGCTAGATAGGATGTCTTCCACTAATCTCTTGTAAACCCAGGCATCACCCTTAAGCCGCTGCCTCCTGATACCCACCACATCGGGTTTTTGAAGCTGGCATACTTCTAGTTCAAACTGCATTGTCACTTTGCCAAAATCTGACTGTGTTTGACACTTCAGTGTATAGCTGTGAAGAACAAGATAAAAGCCAGTTAGTAGAACCATGAATATTCTATATAGTACAAGAGATTTCTAAGCCTCTAGGAGGCTGGTGGAGAAAATATACCGTTATTTCCTATTAAGCAATATATTACTGCTTACAGTTTCCAAATGACCTAGCTATGCTTTAGTGATGGAGTATGACTGGTGTTCTCCCAGAAGCTGAACTAGGATCTTAAGAAAGAATAAGGATGAAAAGGCTTTACCAGAATTCTCCCTTGCTCCAAAGAAAAGCCCTTCTTTCATAGCTATACATGCCATTCATGCTCAAGAAATCTTCTGGCATCCTTTATGCAACTCTTTCAACAGTGTAATCCATGAACATTAGGCCATTTCCACAATGTTCACAACAAAGGAAAGCTCAGGGAAGATTAAGAATATTTTTTTCATGCACCTCATTGGCAACTTCTGTTTTTCATATAAATAAAGCTGAAGCCACCAACCGGTCAGAAGAACACGTGTTTTCGAGGTTTTTCCAATAGTAATAAGAAGTTATGATTGTTACACTTTATGGCAGAGTTACAAAAGAAAAGACCAAGGAGATGGTACATTTCCACGGTTGAAACGTATGGCATATATAATTAGAACTGCCATGCTAACTATTCTGACAAAGGAAAGGCCCAGACTAAATGAAGCCTAAACACATCTTAAGAAATAGGTATGCTCCTGAAAAGTTGCATAAACTAAATTCATGTACATCAATTTTTTAATTACTTTACATTATATTTTAGTTTTATTTGTCTTACTAATTTTCAATACACACAAACAAATAAACGACAGGATCGATTTTAAATTTCAGTTCCCTAAGTACTTAGGGGCACATGATTAGGCACTGTTCTGCAGAAGTGTGGAGGACTTACTTGTATCTGTCATGCATTATGAATTTCACAAAATGTTGCTCTTTTTCTTACTAACTTAGTTATGTTTTGAGGCTTGATTTTTTAAAATAAGCAGTCAATATCAGATATACCGAAAGGAGTACCCTGTAGTGATGGTTCCTGGTCATGTGGAAGATAAAAAGTAATTTTTCCTGATTGGAAAAAGATAATAATGGAATATAACTGAGAGTAATACAATCACACAACTGAAAAACTTAGTTTTTGTTCTGTTTTGTATCAAAGAAGGTAAAAACAAACAGAGAAGGTAAAAAGAAAAAAAGGATCAAGACAGAGACCTTCTGGCTCATCAGGAAGTTAGAACAATTTCCTGGTTAACAGCCAGTTAGTGATCCAGTAGAGACCATATGCTGAAGAGAAGATAATTGAAAGCTTTCTGATATGGATTTGGCTAGAGATGCTGGAACTATTACTGAACCCAAGCATGAGTTCAATGTATTCGCATGAAGTCTAAAGTAGAAAGCCTAAGTTCAAATAAGGAATGCTTGCCAACATTTACAGAGAATAAAAAGCAAAATTACTTTTGCAAAAGATTGTTTCTTAAAATCTTAACTCTAAATTGACTATTCTATTTAAAGGTTTTTGTTAAATCTATTAGTGGCTCTTCTTAGCTGCATTAATAATGAAATTTTAAAATGATACAACTGAGAGGAAATGTTTGGAAATGCGAACACCTTAAGTAATCAAAAGAGGTCTATTCAGGCCATGAGATCATAACCACAGAGGCTGTTCATTCAACAGTGGGAAAGAATTAAGGTGAAATGACTTCCTAAAGTACTGAAAACCTAATCTTGTAAAATATCAAGTCATAAAGAGAAGAAGTTTATGTAAATCCTTGGTTTGTTTGAGGTGTCTCATAAATTTAGGTTACAATTTATAAATATTATTGTAAAGCAGAACATCAAAGGAAAACAAAGGATGTAAAAAAAAAACAACTGGAAGTTCAGCTTTTCCTATTTTGAAAAAGTCTAACTTTGAAAGTGGTGACAATATAGGCAATTAAAAAAATTTCTATAGTTCGTATGAAACAAAAGAGATTAAATTATGAACAATGACACTACCACAAAAACTTTTGGGAATGACGTGGAAGAAACATATTTTTTAAAGGGGAGAGGAGGATCAACCCATGTTTTCTCAAAGCTCAAAAGATATCAAGTAATACATGCAACAGCATGTCAGTGTGTTTCTTACCCCTTTTGTACAAAGTCAACGTGCTTCTTTGGAAGAACAGACATTATTTCATTCAAGAGTTGATCTGGATTCACTAATCTGGTTGTGGTCACATTATAGTGAAGCTTGAAAAAGAAAAAGATGGGGTGAGAAGTAAATCTTTACACCAACACAAAGACCATCCTACCTGATTTAGAGATCCCAAACTCCTCCATATAGAACCATTTCAAATGGAAATGCTTCAAGAAAAATACTGAAAGAATTTACAACCAACCCTTGGTAAGTTGGGTTAAGATGGCACAAGGAAAGCTTAGTGAAATCAGAAACTATATCCGGATCATCCTTTTAATACTTTCATCTTCCTTTCCTACCAATAATTTTTAAGAAATAAATATTAAATAATGTCTACCCGTTTGAGCTTTACCTGTTTCTCCCTTCCTCTGCTATAATAGAGACAGTAACAGTTCTAAAATGTAAACTGTAGGAAGGTGAAACAAATGCCCTAGAATATTTCGTTTGTATACAGTTGGATATGTTTCCTTAATTCTTTCCTATTTAAAGAACATTACAGAATCCCAGGAGCTGATTTTATGACAATTCAATGTGAGAATGAATATAACAAGTATTCCTTTTCAAAAAGTAGTATCAAGTTTGTTTGTTTTTCTCATTCACTGAGAGCAGAGTTCTCAGATAATTTCATTCTTAATTGATATCTAGCCATCCATCCATCCATCCATCCATTCAACTAGCTACTAAAGGCTGACTATGTGCCCAACATTGTTTAATAGGTCCTGGAGACAGACAGAAATCCCGATCTTCTTAGTGGTACTTCACTCAAACAAAATCATACTTTCTATGTCTTTTGGATTTGAGTTTTTATAAATAACAAAATGCTAGGCTTGGAAAGCATCCAGCTACCTTACTTTTCAAATTAAGAACCTATGTCCCAAAGAAGAGATATATAATACATTTCTTAAGGTAGGGTTTCCCAGAATGTGATATAAACTGTCACTGGAGATACACAAGATAATTCTGATGGTACATTAATAAATTTTTTTATTTTAATATTTATGTATTTGTGCCACTCGGATTTAGAGAAAATATAATTAGCAAAAACTAATAAAATATAGTTTCCTTTTAAGTAAACACAAATTTTTTTCTAAGTCATTTTAATTGTGCTGATTGTTTCACAAGTACATACATAAGGCTAAAAGTATGTTAACTGTACATTTTTAATATCTGCAGTTTATTGTACATCAATTATATCCCTATAAATCTGGGTTTTTTTTAAGAAAAGAGTCAATATAAAAAAAAATGCCAGATAAATAATAGTGCAGGTAATATGCTGATATGCTGATGTAAAGGTAAGTGTTAAATGACTGGAGTTCGAGAACCCCAGCTCCAAGTTATAAAAGGAACAGGTGGCATAGCTATGATGGGCCTCTGTCTCCTGGATCACAGCCCAGGACTCTTTCACCAAACTAAACTGGTTTTGTCAAGAAAATAATACACTGAACACTTTCAAATCACAATTTAAGTGATTCTTTTTGTAAAATGAAGAGTTAATCCTACTTTATCCATTAGTATTTGATACTGCTTAGCTTCTCGATATATATAATTGGACAAGTTTCCTTAATTTTCTTTATTATTTAATGTTTTTCAGGGAAATGGCCCTACGGTTTTCTTAATCCTAATGTCAGAGTTTGGAATACTTTACAACTGTCTCCAATTAGAGAAATCTAAAAATAGAAGGATAAAATATGCCGAATAACAGCCACATGTAACATAAAACTTTTCAGTGTATTATGTAAGTTCAACAAGGCAACAAATGCTAATGGGTAAGTCCTATCTTCTTCCACTTTAAGATAGAAATGGGACCTCAGCACATTCTCCCCTGAAGCACCCTTCTGCCCAAAACAGCTCAGCATTTTCTTTCCCCCAACTTGCCTGGATTTGCTCAAAATGAGACTCAGTGCAAAAACTAAGCACAGACCCAGTCCCCAACTACCTTCTTCTCTCTCCTTTGGGCCCATCCTTCCTGGAACATGTTTTTTTACAGCACTGAGACCAGTGTGTCAAAGTGACAACATCCTTGTCTGCTCTCACTGCCACTCGGCGAGTCCCTCAAGCCCATGTGTTGTGTCTTATTCATCCCTTTACCTCTTACCTCCCCAAACAAAAATGTCATTCATTAAATGTTTGAATGAATGCTCAGACAGAACCCAGAAAAGTAAGAAGTATTTTATACCTACTAATGACTTCTTTCTCTTTTCCTTTCCCACCAAATACAGTGTCCACACCACTGACAGTCAATCTTTTAAAGCATAGTAAGTCTATCAAATAAGGTCCAAATCTCTTAGCCAGCCTACCTTCCCAGCCTGTGGCTCACTCTTTTCTTCACACAGACCACACTCAAAGTTCAAATTAACTTCCCATGCACTCAAATATTCCATGAGGGCCCTCGAGGGTATCCAGGTGCCAGAGGCTCTTCTGTGTGCCAGAGACGGAGCTCAAGTCCCCATCCTTAAAGCATCCTTAAGGCAGTTCCTCGTATGTGCCCCACGCCCCCCCACTTCCACGTTGCCTCTGTGATTAACCGCTTTACTTAAACTGAAATATTTGAATTATACTTACTTCCTCCTTGAAAAGGGCAGCCGCATCTAATTGACCTCTGCATTCTCAAACCCACTGCACAGTACTACATGCGTATTTTAGGTGCTCAAAAAATACATATTAACTAAATGAATGAATAAGTAAACAAAACATACTAATCAACTCATTCATTTAGTACTTTTCTTTTTTTAAAAAGTAGTTCAGTAGCAGTCACCTCTGAAACCCACATTAAGGATTTCCAGTCCACTTACCTTTAGTCTTCTTGGCCCATCTTTGGCAGAGCCCTTCCTTTTGCTCCTGGTAAGCACAGTAATAACTTTATCCAACCCCCTTTCAAGGCTTCCAAACACTTTGGTTCCTTTTCTTTTTGGAGTATCCTCTACATGTGCTTGATTGAGATCCAGTTCCACTGAGCGACACCTTAAAAAAACCCAAAAAGCCCACAAGTAGAGACGGGCCTCCTGCTTACTGGGGCCCTCACAGGTCACGCTTTTGTCCTGTTTGTTAGGTGGGCCTCATTCAGGTATGCCAGGGCCAGCCCACCTCACTCCTCCTCAGGGAGCACAAAAGCCACCTCCCACTGGAATGTAGCCATCCCCCCAGCCAAATGCCACTTAGCAAAACTATTTACCCCCTGACTTTTATTTTAATGTCAAACATACACAAAAGTTGAATGAATAGTACAATGAATACCCATATATCCTCTTAGATTCAACAATTGTCAATATTATGCCACATTTGCTTTATCTATGTATATATTGGGTTGTCAGAAAAGTCATGACGCATTTTTGCAACAAAAAACAGAAAAAATACGTCATGACTTTTCCAACAACCCAACAGATAATAAATACATTAAATAAATGTACATCTTTGCTGAGCCATCTGAAAGTAACCCATCTGAAGATACCATGATACTTCACTCTGAAACACTTCAGCAAACATCGCCAATAAATAAGGACGTTCTCCTACATAACCACAATACCATTATAACATCAAGAAAATTAATAATAGTATCATCTAATATCTAGTTCACATTCTACTTCCTTCAATTGTCCTCAAAATGGATCCTGCTTAAAATAATAGCTATAAAAGACAATGAAGGGTTACCTAGGCTGCCGAACCATTCATACAAGAATGGGTTTTCTCACCCCTTAGTATCTTTACTGTTTGAGCGACTGCTACTGTTAGTAGATGTCTATCTGCTGGCAGAAGTGTAGGGAAATATGGGCCTCAGAGAAAAAAACCACGGCCACTGTCTTCCCAGCCTGCTGTATTTTAAATTAAACACTGCTCATGAGTTTCACAATTCCACCCCATGAGGAAGGCAGTGGCAACAGCTCCTAATGTCCACAGGCCATCCCCCACAAACAGACATCCCTAGAGTCTCCAACAGAATCTACATGATGGTTTACCTGGATCAGATTTATCACAGATGAAAAAAGAAAATCTGATTACATATATTAAAGATCAAAAAATCTAAAAAAACAAAACACTTACCGCCTCTCAGGGCTGATGACACCTGTGATTAACTTCTCTGTTCCTGCTGAATTTACTGGCATTTTAATTGGGGTTTCTTTGAGGCACTGGTTTCTAACTATTAGAAAAACAACACACACAAACCATATGTAGTTGACATGCTATGGTTTCAAAATTTCTATCAATAATGCATACATCACATTCATTCATTGACTCAGAAATGCTGTAATCACTTGGCTGGTGATGTTAAGGCTCTAATTCTTTAAATAAATGTTCCTGTGTAATTTATAATAAAAACAAAATCATTTTCCTTTGCATGTGTCATTCTTCTTTTTCTTCACTGCAAAACTGAAGCCATGCTTATGATTTTATTATAAATATCATGACATCTAAATAGATAATATAAATACAGATTTTGTGATTACTGATTCTCCTTTCTATAAATAAAAGTCAATACATATTTATACAATAACTCAATTTATGCCTTTCATTGATATGCTATTGAGAGGTGTTAATTCAATTCACAGCCCTATTCAACTCCTATTAAACAAAGAGAACAGTCCCCTGTGAATGCCTGACAGAAGTTATTAAAGAGAAGTGAGCTTTGGTCATTTTTATATTCCCTATTCCAGAATTTTGTGTTTTATTCTAGTAGGGTTTTGTATCCCAGATAGTTTGTAACAAATTTGCATTAACAAATCTGGTTACTATGCTAAGTGAAATAAGACAGAGAAAGATAAATACCATATGATTTCACTTATATATAGAAACTAAAAAACAAAATAAGTGAACAAATGAAACAGAAACAAACTCATAGATACAGAGAACAAATTGATGACCATTAGATGGAAGGGGGATTGGGAGGATAATTGAAAAAAGTGAAAAGGCTTAAGAAGTGCAAATTGCCAGTTATAAAAACAGTCACAGAAATGTAAAATACAGCATAGGGAATATAGTCAATAATATTATAATAACTATATATGGTGTCAGATGGGTACTAGATTTATTGAGGTGAGCACTTCATAAGTTATATAAATGTCTAACCACTATGAGTTACACCTGAAACTAATATAACATTGAATGTCAACTGTAATTGAAAATTTTTTAAATGTTAAAAATAAATAAATAAAAGTTGTATGCCCTTTAGAGAATAATATTCACTTTATAATGAATGTATGATATAAAATTTTTAAAAAGAGATCAGGTGTTTGGTTTTGTTTATGACGATTCAGCACTATTCTCACCAATTCCACAAGAACAAGAAAATAAGATCAATCAACATGTATGAAAACAGCTTTCATCTCTGTATACTTTGTACTACCGTACATAGTTACCCTTCAACAAAATGTCACTGACTAGATTAAACAGGATTCAGAAAAATGAAATTAATGTTTATGTCAAAAATGAGTCAGAGAGAAAGTAAAATGCAAAGCGCTAATGGAAGCTATCAATCGGGGCTTCAGACACTTGCTCCCATAGGCAGCTCTTATGTTTAAAGAAAAACAGCCAATAATAGCTTTTGACCAGCATAATCTTTCTTACAGGGACAAGACATGTAAACTGATGACACTTTAAGATTATAAATTCTAAATTATCCATATTTCAAAACCTTCAGAATTACATAAAAGTAGAAAATATCAATAATAGAAGAGACTAAGGCATCAAGGTTTTTTTGTAAAAGCCTTGAATGAGCTAAGGTGAACTAAAGGTCCATCTTATCTCCCTGCCCAACCGTACAACTCACAAAGGATGTTGTACCTATATTAAGAGAAATAACATAAGAGAAAGAGACCACCCCCGACACACACACACACACACACACACGGAAAAGATACAATAGCAACCTATTGAGGACCTACTATGTGCAGGTGTTACCTCACTGAACCCTCATAACAACCACAGGCAGACACACACACACACACACACACAAAATCAACATCATCATCACACCAAACTAGCCTCGCAATTTTGGGGAAAGTGTTGTTTGAGTTGACAGACTGGAGGATGCAATTAACAGGACTTGTAGCAAATATTCTGACAAAGTTTTTC
>NW_017731738.1:1369772-1373056 GCF_001890085.2 Hipposideros armiger | reverse complement strand
AAAAAAAAAGATGTGTGTAACTGGTACAAATAAACCAATAAAATAAAATATACATAAAATATACACCAGAAACAGACATACGCATACGACAATTTGATGTCATACATGTACCTGTGTAGATACGTGGGGAAAGAAGGGACTTTTCAATGGTGCTGGTACAACCGATAATATGAGGGAAAAATTGGTGCCTTACCTCATACCATACAGGAGAATTCCTTCCTGATAGATTAAAAACTTAAATGTGAAAGGGAAAACTTTAAAACATTTAGAAGCAATATATGTGAATGCATTTGTGACTTTTGGATAAGGGAGGATTTTTAAAAAGACACAAAAATTATGAACCATAAAGGAAAATACTGACAACTTCTAACTCATTAAAATTAATGACTTCTGTCATCAAAGTAAAAAAGCAAGTGACAAACTCAGATAATATATCTATGATACATATTCAACAAAGGATCAGAATTAAGATTGAGAACTTCAGGGCGGGCCGAGTGGCTCAGTTGGTTAAGAACTCGCGCAAGAGTTTGAGCTCTGAGCAACAGCGGTTCGATGCCCAGCCCGAGCTGAATTGCTGCTGAGCTGCCACAGAGCTGCCAACAGGTGGCAGGATGGCTCACTTAAAAAAAAAAAAAAAAAAAGATTGAGAACTTCTTTGAAACAACAAGAAAAAAGAAACAATCCAACAGAAAAATAGGCAAAGCACGTGAAAAACCATTTCATAGACAAGGAAATACCACTGACCAATTAATGTATGAAAAGACGCCTACGTAATCAGAAAAGTATAAATTAAAACTACAATGAAATATCATTTTATACTCCCCAGACTAGAAAATATTAAATAGCTAAAAATATCAAGTATGTGGAGCAATGGGAACACTCTTCTGCTGGCTGAAGTATAATTAATACAATCACTTTGGGGGGAAAACTGGCATTATCTGGTAAAGTTGAAGATACTCATTCCATTTCTAAGTATATATCCTGTAGAATGCCTGCCTGCATGTACGTAACAGGGGCCTTGCAGTGCACAAGAGTTAACATAGCAGGTTCTGGCTGGAGTCCAGGAACTCAGCTTTTAAAAAGTTCCCAATGCTGATAAGTCTGTATAGCTGGGGCACTGAGCCCTGCTACACCCCAGTGTAGAGACTGTACAAACAGTGTGACTTATGAGGAACGCCTGCTTTCCTTCTGGAAGTCTAATATTTCTATGACTGTGAATGATCACATAGGCACAGAGGGCCTGAGTAAACAACTCCCACAAAAAACTCCACCTTCTGAGTCTCTGGTGAGCTTCCCTGAGCAGACATGCACACCTGCTGCTGTATTTCACTACCGAAGGAAAACGTGCACTCTGTGTGGCCCCCTCAGTGAGTGGAGGGAAAATATTAGCTGTACGTGCAAGAAGCTCAACCAACTCCACATAGGATAAAAAGATTATTGAAAGGAGAAGAGAACAGATCAGTTGCTGCTGAGTTGGGAGGAAGGGGGAGCTGACTACAAAGGGGCATGAGGAAGTGGCAGGGGGCACAGAACCGTTCTTGATTTTAGTGGTGGTTACACTACTGCATGCATTTGTCAAAACACAGAATTGCACACTAAAATGGTTAACTTAATTAACTACATGTAAATTATACCTCATTAAAAAAAAGAAGAGGGGGCCGGACGAGTGGCTCAGTTGGTTAAGAGCTCGCTCAAGAGTGCGAACTCTGAGCAACAGGGTCACCTGTTTGATTCCCGGCCGAAGCTGAGCTGCCAACAGGTGGCACAATGGCTCAGCTTAAATTAAAAAAATAAAAAAAAGGAAGAGGAAAAGAAGCGGTAAAGTGTTCCAAAATAGAATCTTGGCTTTCTTCAACTTGGAAATAATTGGTTTCCCTTTCATTCATATTCCAACATTCTCTCATTAATGTTTTCAATGGTTTAGGAATTCATTAAATTTGCAAGCACATACTAGATCACATGTTACAGCCTTGATGTTTTTATAATTGAGACAACATATCCTGCTTTAAACAGAAATAAAATTAACCAACCTGTGGTGTTTGGGGAGTAGCCACACCTGTTGATGAACTGTCGTCACACCAGTCATAGTCTATTAATCCAGCCACATAATTTTCATCACTTGTGGTCACATCTTCTAGACTCAAGTTCTTTGACTATTCAAAAATAGAAGAACTTAGAGACAACACCACCATAACTCAATTTTTAAAATGCTATATTCCTGGCACAGGGAAAAGCCCTGGAAGCAGAAACAAATGAAATGGTATATTGAAGGAGCTGGCCATTCATTACAGAAAACAGAGAGTCAAAAAATTTTAATTCAGATTATTTGATAAGAGAATCTCTAATTCTGAAAAAATATGTCTTGGTACATTCTTATGTTTATGGCATACTACTTAGCTTATCATTTTCAGATCATCTCTATAATGCCAGTCAAAAAACTCCTTTGCAAATCTACAAAAAAAAAAAAAAAAGCTCTGACAAAGTACAAGATGGAAGGGAAACAACTCTAAAATACAGGTTTCTTAGCTATAAAAACATACAGAGTAGTTCACAATATCTACTAGGAATAAATTAATTCTACGACAATGGAGTATAATCGTATTTTTAAATTTCTCCCTCCTTCATTTTCCCTTAACATTTAGTTAATCTGGCCAGGCAATTTTGCTTGAATTTCTTACACCTCATCCTTTCTTTCCTAGTCCCACTGCCACTGTTCTACCTCAAGGACAAATCTTCTCAAACCTGAACTATTCAAACAGACAATGTGGTCTCTGCCACCAATCTTTCCACCCTTTCAACCAGCAATGACAGAATTCTCCAGGACTGCCAATGACCATCAACTGCACCTAGTTACATGAGTGTTAGGCTGAGAAAAATACTAAAGCTATGTGTAGGCTCAGTGGGAAACGGTACAGTTTGTATGAATAATGACTATCATGGGTACTACAGTAGAGAGTAGCATCACACACACATCCCTGACTGAACAATTCTATATACCACTGGATGAATTTTTTTAAATTACAGTCATGTCAGTGATTTGTCATGTCTTGTTCAAAAATCCATTGTTCCCATTACCTACAGCATAAAGTCTAACCCTTCTGACATGGCATTTCAAGGCTCTCTACAATCTAACTCTCACCTACCCTTCCAGCTCACTCATTGCTTCTCATCCACTCTCACTTTTCCCCTACTTGAACGCTTTATTTTAGCCAAACAAGTCTGGCCACTATCAACAGACTATATCAAGCACATTTAGGTGCCTCAGCTTGTGCTAATTCCACTTA
>NW_017731738.1:1362166-1367395 GCF_001890085.2 Hipposideros armiger | reverse complement strand
TGACTTGTATTCATCTTTTGTTATTGGTATATATTGAGTATTACAATTTTAATAGATTTTTCTTTTCTTAAAATGTATATACATTTTTTTGGCACCCTTTGTATGAACTACATTATCTATAGATAGTAAGTTTATAGGTAAACACTATTTTCCTTTAGCTGATCTGTGGCTTAAAATTCTTCTACAATAACCCAGGAATTACTTTTGTGAAAAAAGAAACAGGAGAAGGGAGGATTTTTTTTTTTAATGCCATGTTAACATTCAAAATTTAAAAGCTCAGGTTCAGAATTATGCATTTTCCTCATCAAAAATATTTACATCATAAAATGTCTTGCCTCTGGCTCCTTGATACCAGCAAAATTAACTTTCCCAGTGATGTATCCACTCATGAATAGGGAAGGCATGTGGCGAGACCAGTAGGTGTTCACACAAAATGTTCTAACACTTACCTTGATATTTGGTAATGGGGTACCACAGGAAAATGGAGGGAGCCTTAAACGAACTGGTTTTCCTCGAGCCTTCTTGGCTAGAAGCAGAAGATAGGTGGCTGTGAGGTGATCATACTGCCACTGGAGGAAAAGAAAATCAAGCTGTTCAGAAGACTAAAGTCATTTTTTGAAATAATGTTCTACTTTGATTTCCTCAATGTAACTGACATTCAGAATTTAAAATTTTTTTTAGCTTTACAAAGCATGTAATGAAAAAACAGCTATCTCCTACACCACACACCCAATTTCTACTCACCAGAAAGAACTACTTTTAAACATTTTAGCTCTTTTTTTCTATATTTCTAAATCAATTTTTATAAGCTTTCATTTTTTTCAGCTTCAGATATTAACTATAGATTTCCTACTGGGTGAAATACGAACTTAGCTCTGCTGCAACTCCTTCCTTGCCCATGCACATCTCCTCCCTGCATCCTCCTGCTATAATTTTATCATAATTTTTAGTAAGTCAACATTTACATTATTATTATGTATTATAAATACATAGTATTCACAACCAAGTAAACGTATGTTCAAATATTTCATTAATACCTTGACACCAACTAATCAGAGGCCAAGTGGCTCCTGGGGGACCCCTGCCATGCCAATTATTAACCTTTTAATTGATGCATTCAAGGTGGGACTGGAAGGAGGTGCCTAGGGCCTAAGGGAGGTAACAGGCCAACAGGGAGGGCCCGCGGGGATATCTATCCATCAGTATATAATGTTAGTATCTTAACAACCAGTATGGCCACACTGGGTGAATAATATCAGCCCTGCAGCTAAACCACACAGGGTGCTATCCTTGCATTTCCTACTTTTATGACTTTGTTTTTCCTTAAGTTAAAAATTAAAAAGAGGCAGTTATTTGTCTTACTAATTCCACTCTACATTCTCCAACACTCTTCCCCTCCTCTCAGCATGTTCACACACATCAGCTAATNAAAGATGTGTGTAACTGGTACAAATAAACCAATAAAATAAAATATACATAAAATATACACCAGAAACAGACATACGCATACGACAATTTGATGTCATACATGTACCTGTGTAGATACGTGGGGAAAGAAGGGACTTTTCAATGGTGCTGGTACAACCGATAATATGAGGGAAAAATTGGTGCCTTACCTCATACCATACAGGAGAATTCCTTCCTGATAGATTAAAAACTTAAATGTGAAAGGGAAAACTTTAAAACATTTAGAAGCAATATATGTGAATGCATTTGTGACTTTTGGATAAGGGAGGATTTTTAAAAAGACACAAAAATTATGAACCATAAAGGAAAATACTGACAACTTCTAACTCATTAAAATTAATGACTTCTGTCATCAAAGTAAAAAAGCAAGTGACAAACTCAGATAATATATCTATGATACATATTCAACAAAGGATCAGAATTAAGATTGAGAACTTCAGGGCTAGCCTCGCAATTTTGGGGAAAGTGTTGTTTGAGTTGACAGACTGGAGGATGCAATTAACAGGACTTGTAGCAAATATTCTGACAAAGTTTTTCAGATCTTATTATATATAAAAAGGAGACCTCTGGAACTGGCTATCAGCCCCATTAGCAAACTGGAAGCAAAATGGCAGGATGTAGTTTAGTAACAATTAACATGATAATGTTTCAGAGTTTGGGTTCATTAGGATCTTAACATTACACAACAGTAGGTCACAACTGCTGGAAAAAAGGCTAATATAAAGTTCAGATATCATTTTAAAAAGCGACAGACTAAATAAAACTTCTTCAGGCTGTAATTTATTCATTCTTTCATTCAACAGATATGGCTTCCACTATATACCAGGCATTGGGCACCTACTATGTACCAGACAACAAATGTGGCCACTCTAATGTAGTGTGCATGTTGCAATAAACATGGCAGACAGAGACTCTATTCTCATGATACTGTCTTATCCTGGTAAGACCCACGAGTAGAAAACTGGGTAAAGTTCTAGGCACTGTTTTAAGTGGTACACTGACAAAATACAATGTGTCTAGACGAGGCCAGCAACCAAAACACTGAGGTGTCATAAAGGAAACAGCTTAAATAATTGGTGATGATTAAGCCGAAGAGAGGAAACCAAGGGAAATGAGAGTTGTAATATCTGGGCACGGATATCTAGAAGAGCATCACAGATTTACCCAGTTTGCTGGTGTGTAGACAGTAATACGAGGCTGAGAAGGATCAGCAGACTTCAGTTAGTCATTCTAAGTAGGGGCAAATGGGCAAGCAAAGTCTAAACCTAGATGTATGACATTGGGCAAATCATTTCACATGTCTGAATCTCAGGTTCCTCAGCCATGAAAAAGCCAAGTGGATTAAATGAGCTCTAACTTGCCTTTCAGCTTTGATATTCTGTGATACTATGATTCAACTTTATACAGGTGAAAAAGAGAAAAACAGTATCATTTGAGAAAAATGAGAAGGTGACTAATATGCTTTCATTTCAACTAATGCAAATAACACAAGCAGCTTGGCTTCAACTAGAAATCCCTGAGAGCAATGCTAATCATTTCTGACCTGCTATATGTTTATTTAGCATGGTAAGAACAATGGAATTGAATGGTGTTTCAGCAAATACCTTTCAAGGGTGTAGTGTAATGATTTGGCGTAGTGAGTATTTCTCTTTTATGCTGGTTCTTATTAACTGGAGTCTTTGGCTCAGGAAATACAAAGCACTCTTCATTCTTTACAGCAGACTTAAGAGTATATACATTCTCTTTGTTCTTTAATTTATTGGCAGATGCTCTGCCTAAAACTGGAGTTAATGATTCCAGACCATTTGATTCTGTCCAACGCTTTGCAACCTGGAAAAAAAAGTCACTGGATAAAGCACACTGAAGAAGAAAAAAGTCAATTTCTTTACAACATTGCCTTAATCATTTGCAAATTACTTTATACCACTTTTTTTATTAAAATGAAATACTACCAAAAGGATATTATTGGCAATACCAAAAAATTTGAAAATGGATATTCAGTTCTCTTTATTACGCGTACATGTAGATCACTTTAGTCTGTTCTATTGACAGATAGTTTTCAATGTTTCAGACCAACTGTTTACTCAAACATACCCAGGTCCTAGGCAATACTGAGAATGGCCACAGATCCCTAAAAATTGCTTCCCATTCCTAGATTGCCATGGTTTGTCTCTAATATGTACAAAAAATAAAAGTTTAATCAATGATTAGGGCAGGAAAACCATGTTAAAATGCTCTAACAGACATGCTGATAGAAAATATTTTTGAATTTATAGTTGAGCTTGTAAAATAGTAAGGAAAGTCCTCAGGGGTCAAACTAATACAGGAGCATGAATCCATAAAATGTAACCAAAGATGAGACTACCTACCTCCCTAAGGGCATCTATCTACTTTACCAGATAACCTACAGCACGGGTTTTAACAGCCATGGAAGTCAGAGGCCTACACAACATGATAAGCTAGATCCAAAGCTCCCATGAAAAGCCAGGGGAGGCTATAACTAAAATTAAATGGTGAATTAAATATAAATCTGTCCTGCAAAGCAGTAGGCAAGAAAATGTGTCTCTCTTGGCCTTGGCTCTGAAAGAGAAAATAAAGTCTCTCTTAATAATTTTTAAGTAACCATAGGACAGTTTTCACACAGGCTTGGGACCCAAATTCATATTATGTGCATGGTCCCAGAAATCTCAAGCCTAGAATTTAATTTAAAGTGGTCCTAAATTGGTTGTGTTCCAGGAGCATTGTGGAAGCAAACACAACTATCTAAAAGAAAAGCTTCAGCCCAAC
Organism: Hipposideros armiger; assembly: GCF_001890085.2. NCBI lineage: Eukaryota > Metazoa > Chordata > Mammalia > Chiroptera > Hipposideridae > Hipposideros > Hipposideros armiger. The sequence continues at coordinate 1,363,141 of NW_017731738.1, read as the reverse complement.
ACAACTCAAGCTCTCAACCCTTAATCTAAGTCTCAGAGTATTCCAGAGCCTTTTTTATAATTGCAAAGAACACAGAATGTCTGCTATCCTGCTAGGACTATGAAGTGCAGTAATAAAAGAAAAAGGTATTACAGGCATAAGAATTAGAAGAAATAAAACTGTCATCCAAAGATGATATAATTCTCTATGTAGAACACTCAAAAGAATATACAGACAAATTATAAGAATTAAAGAGTTTAGGAAAGTTACTGAATATAAGATCAATACACAAAAATCAATTTCATATCTGTACACCAGTCCAGATGGTAAGAAAATGTGATTTTTAAAAACCTACCATTCTCAATAGTAATAAAAAATAAAAGTACCTAGAAATAAATCTAATAAAACGATATGTAAGACTTTTTGGAAAAAATTTGAAAAGTTTATTGAAAGCAATTAACTAAAACCTAGTAAATGGAGAGGTGTATTGTGTTTATGGGGAGGGGATTTAAGGGTCTAGATTTCAATTTTTCCCAAACTGAATCTTAAATTCAATGTAATTTCAATTTTTGAGTATGTGAAATATGTCAAGATGATTCTAAATTGTATATGGAAATGCAAAGAGGCAAGAATAGTCAAGACATTACTAAGGGAAAATAAAAGGAAACTGGCCAACCAGACAGAAGGACTATTATACAATTAAAGTAATTAAGATGTATGGTATTGGGGGCTGGCCGAGTGGCACGTTGGTTTTGGTTAACAGCTGGCTTGGGACGGCAGCTCTGAGCAGCAGGGCCCCGGTTCAGATCCCACATTAGGGCCAGTGACACTGCGCCATCTACAGCTAAAATGCTGAACAACAGCTTGACCTGAGTCACCAGCGACCACATAGACTGCAGCTCCTGCTGCAGTGGGCTGCCAGAAGCTACCATGAGTGGCTGGCAGCCGCGTGAGCTGCCAAGAGTCGCCATGAGCGGCGATCCAGTGGCCGGCGAG
>NW_017731738.1:1348587-1358899 GCF_001890085.2 Hipposideros armiger | reverse complement strand
ACAACTAGACTGAAGAACAAAAGGACAGCAACTTGTCTGTTCCCCTTCCCCCAATTCTCCAGCGCTGTTCCCATCCCCCAATTCCCCAATAAAAAAATCTTTAAAAAAAAATTTTTTTTTAATAAATAAAATAAAATAAAATAATTTTTGTTGTTGAAATCAGAGACTTTCTTTATTTTGGCATCTATTCTATTGCAAACAGTAGTGTATCCTATCCTATGAGGCTCATGGCTGAGAAGACACACAAAGCCCTCTCACACATGGAGAAATGATGACCCCCAATGGATGAACACAGGCATTTGCACTACCCACTCTCTCTACCTCACAAGGGCACATCGCAGCTTCCCTGGCCTTGCCACTGCACTGCTCACACACCTGCACAGTCTGCTAGTCTTAGGCTCTCAGTGTTGACAGCTGTTAGAATTAAGTTGCAGCTCTAATTGTATTTGCTCAATAGATACTAAAGATGTCATGGAGGACCAATGGGAATATAAAGAATAGAAATTTTAGGAGTTGACAGTCATAGGAGAATCAGGAGGGATTTCAGCTCATAACTGCATGGCCATGACAGTGGGCAGACTGGTGAGGAGGGGCTCAAACAAGCATAGTCTATTTTTCCAGGAACAGTTGGCCGTTGGGAGAGTATTTATATTTACTGGTGAGATTATTCCAGAAAGCCACACTCACCGCTGTACCAAGTCCACACCATGGCATGTCTGAGACACACCTCTCTAAGCCTTTCTGTTGACCCATGAACATACTCTACTGCTTAAGTTTTAGTGGATTATCAGAGAACATTCCCAATTATTTTAAATTAAAATACTTCTCCTTTAAAGTATTAAAATACTTTTCTAACTACATGTCTGTGTAAGGCTGCATTTTCTTCATATGCTTCAATCAAACAACATATCAAAACAGGTTGAATGCATACCAGATCCAAATGTCTTCTATTAAGTTAGACTTTAAAGAAATTTGCAAAGATGTAAAACAATGCTACTATTATCACTAAATTTATATTTTAAATAGTTGTTTTTCATAAAAATATGTATTTGTAGCAACCTAAGTGCCCATCTATAGATGAGTGGATAAAGAAGATATGGTACATACATGTATATATAATAGAATATTACCTGGCCATAAAAAAGAATGAAATCTTACCATTTGCAAAAACATGGAATGACCTAGAGGGTTAATACCTTCTAGGTATTGCTAAGTGAAGTAAGTCAAACAGAGAAAGACAACTACCATATAGTCTCACTTATATGTAGAATCTAAAGAACAAAATAAACAAACAAAACAGGAAAAGACTCATAGATACAAAGAACAAAGTGATGGTTGCCAGCTGGGGGGGAGGGGGGTTGGGGAGTTGGATGAAAAAGGTGAAGGGATTAAGAAGTATACAAATTGGTTATTATGAAGTAGTAAAGGGGATGTAAAGTAAAGCATAGAGAATATAGTCAATAATGTTGCGGGCCGGACGAGTGGCGCATTGGTTAAGAGCTGGCTTGGGACGCCAGAGGGCCCCAGTTCGGATCCCACATATGAGGGCCAGTGACACTGNACCCGCATTTTCTCTTGGTTCAGTACTGCGCTTTTCATTTCTGTGGTCGTATTTAAAATTTTTAAGACCTATTTTTTGAAGTGTTCCTTTTTAGTCATCTTGTTCCTATTTCAAGAAAGAAATAGCTTCTCTTACCTCTCAGAATAGTAATGATCGTTTCTTAACCATTTTCTTGCATTCCCTGTTAATCTATTTTTTTCTGAGTATCTTTACTTTTTCTTCCTTCTCCCTTCCAACCCCACACCATTTGTTTTGACCTCTGGCTTTCATGTTAGAAGCTTTCCTCAAATGCCTGGTGATCTTTGGCTGTCTGTCTCTATTTAAAAGTGAAGAATTATAATACACAGCTAATTAAAGGCTCTGTGTGTAGTCTGGGGCTGCTCATTACCTTGAGGACTTTTCTCTAAAGTGAACAGACAGGAAACCTGAACTCCCAACCATTGCTATAGTAGGTTTTTTCTCTTGGGTTTTCCCCAGAGATGAATCTTCCAATATTTTCCCCACCCCCACTGCAAATAGGATAAAATTCTAGTTCCAGTATTCTCAGAGCTGAACAGTGAAGGGGTTTAGAGGCAATGGTTCACTGTCCCATGAGGACTGTGTGTCCATGCATTCTTTTCACAATAATTCATCACCCCCACCTGAGTTGCGTTTGGTACAAGAAGAGGTCTCTTGTTCAGTGTCTCCAATCTTCAGCCGGGGTGGGGAAGAGGCAGCACAAAATAGAAAAAGGGACCCAGGGGTCTAACTGCTTCTAATACAGGTTTTCAACCAATCTGCCTGGTTTTCAACCTGCTCACTTCCCTGACTGCAGAGGCTCCTAGTACCACTGATCCCTGAGTCTTTCTGGAGCTTGAGCACTCTAATCAATTTGCTTATTACCCTTTCCCATTGCAAGCATTTAGCTTTCAGCTCTCTCCAAATTGTTATGCCAGCTGCCACTTATCTGTTTTAGAACTTCCAAAATTTTAGAACTTCTGTGACTTTTGTCTCCTCTTTTATTCTCTTCATTGTGAATTTTTTTGCCTTTCATCCTTTCATGTTATTTTAGTTTTAGGAAGTGTTGGATGCAAACATATCTGCTCAACCCACTGTGTTTTACTGAAAGTTTCTAAATAATGTACTCATAAGACTATGAGACTGCCCTGTAAAAGTGTTAAATTTTAATAATACTGAATAATATTTAATGTTATGTATCTCTTCGCAAAGTATACAATCCAAAGAGGCCTGCTACCAATTGTTTTTATTTATAAATTTTATCAGTTAATATTTTAGATGGCCACAATCATAATATATGCTTTGAAGTTTATATAATGGATCTATCCATCTAATAGGACAAGTATAAACTACTGTGATAAATTATCATAGAATATTGACTTTGATCAAGACAGGGCAGGGGGAAGAAGGACAGAAAAGGTTTCGTGGAGAAAGTACTTGGGAACTGGGTGAAAACTGTGTAGCTATAATTACTCTCCACTTTCCAAAGACTACAATAAAGATTTTTTTTCCAACTTCCCACATCTATGATCTCATATAATGTATGATAGCCATCTTTCTGAAAAAGATGCCATAAATTAATTAGAGACAATGGCTCAGAAAGAAGTTGCCACTTGGTTATCAACAATGGCATAACCCAGGCATTGTAAACAATACCTAGACAGTGCTAAGAGTTTTAGATGGAGTTTTTAAAGCATGCTTAGGAGTTTTACAACCATCCTCTAACCCTGTTTTTCCCTAGGCAAAAAAGCATCCTTTTTATAACTTTTTTGCCATAGCCACTGCATACCCCTCATTATGGTAAGATGCACAGGGGAGTTCTGTGTTGAATAACAGGTAAATCAACACATCAGTTACGCTTTCAGGTGATATCAGTCCACAAGTCTAACACAACCAATGTCTGTCTCCCTTATCTTTTAGACAGTTCCCTCTTTTGAAAGTCAAATGTCTGAAAGTAAGGCAATAGGTTTACGTGTTATAAAGAAGTTATCATTTCTAGAACACTAGAAACATTTTAAAATCCCCAGTTATTATTAAGGCAGGCCAAATGTTAAAGAATTGCCCAGGCCAGCTGTGAGTCACCGGCGACGGCGTAGGCTGCAGCCCCTGCGGCAGTGGGCTGCCATGGGCTACCGTGTGTAGCCAGCAGCCAGTTTGAGCGGCCAGCAGCCGCTGTGAACAGTCGTCCAGAAGCCGGCAACTGATCTGCCTCGCCCGGAAGAGCGCAATGATGGTGCCAACTTGGGCCAGTGAAGCAACGTCCTCCACAACTAGACTGAAGAACAAAAGGACAGCAACTTGTCTGTTCCCCTTCCCCCAATTCCCCAGCGCTGTTCCCATCCCCCAATTCCTCAATAAAAATCTTTAAAAAAAAAAAAAAAGAATTGCCCAGGCACTCGGGCTGAGGGGAGGCAGCTACTGGTAACAGAGGGTTTGAGAAACTGAGGAGTAGCCCACTATCCTTCCCCTGACCTTACGCCCAAAGCCCTCAGTCTTTAAACTCCTACCACCAGAGTACACGGGAAGTTGCATTGCAGAACTGGAGGAAGAAATGTCTTGGTCTGAACAGGTTCTCATATGTACGTGTAACCCTCAGTGAAGTTTTACCAGGTGGCTGGCTGCTCCCACAATCCAGAGCAACTCACAGCTGGAAGAATAGGGGGAAAGTAAGCAAAGCAATGAGGTGGAAGCTCTAACACCACTTTTGGGAATCTCAAGAGGGCTGCCATGAGATAGCTCTAAATCACGAGATATATGAAGCTCTGACTTCTGCATAGAAACGCAGTTTAAGAGTGTTCATGTAGATAATATAAAAGTGTGAGGTCTATGAGTTGAATGCTTGGGAATAATGTCTCTCTTTGCACGAAGATCAGCACCATATTAGCATGGATCACACTAAATTTCTCTCTCTGTGTCCTGTCTAACCACCTCAAAAGTGAAGGCAGAGCTCCCAAGATGCCAGAAATATAACAGATCACAGCTGATCTCAAACCTGGTTTTCCTGAGGTTCTTCAAACTAGAAAGTATCTAGGACCCATGTGAACTCTGAGACTACCTAGACCAGGATTTCTCAACCTCAACACTATTGACATTTGGCCTGGATAACTCTTTGTTATAAAGGGCTATTCTGAACATTGTAGTAACAACCCTGGCCTCTACCCACTAGATGCCATTAGCACATACACACACCCCAGCTGTGACAACCAAAAATGTTCCAAGTGGCAAATTCACTCCCAGTTGAGAACCACAGACTTAGACCAACACTCCTCAAGCTTTAACATACACACGAATCCCTTAGGGACTGTATTAAGATGCAGATTCCAACTCAGCAGGTCTGGGGTAGGGCCTGAAGTTCTGCATTTCTAATGAGCACCAAGGGATGCTGATGCTCCTGGCCCTAGGGCACACTTTGAAGAATCTAGAGTAGTACTTCTCAATTCCTGGCCGCACAAGGCAATCATTGGACTACTTTAAAAAATTCTGATGCCTAGGCCATACCCTGACCAATGAAATCATAATCTCTAGGGGTAGGACCTAGGCATCAGGACTCAAGTTCCCAGGTGATTCCAATGTTCAGCCGAGGTTGAGAAGATGTATTCTATTCTTCCCCAGGACTGGGAAATAAGTATAGACAGGCATTGAAGAATGAGGAAAGAGACAGATAAGACAAGGTGGCCACATAGCCAGAGATTACAATGATGCAACCACAAGCCAAGGAAGGCTAGCAGCCACCAGAAACTGCAGTGGCAAGGAACGGATCCTCCCTGAGAGCCCTGGAGGGAACATGGCCCTGCCAACACCTTGATTTTGGACTTCTGGCCTCCGATGCTGTGAGAGAATGAATTTCTGCGGTTTTAAGCCACCGATCTGTGGTACTTTGGTATGGCAGCCCTAAGAAAGTAACACAAACAGTGAGGTGACACAATATAAGGGGACAGAGAGGAGCATCCACAGCCACGCCAGAATCTGTCTCAAGTTAGGAAGTCTAAAGAATGCAACCATGGTCCAGAACCGGGCTTCAGCAACAGTCTGAGACTGATTATTTGGGTCCGATAATGTTAATTACTAAGGAAATTAAGAAAACACTACCCTTGATGGTCAAGCCCAAGGCCACCTGGTTGTCCATATCCAGGCCCATAGCTGGGAAAGAACACCAAAGGAATCAGAGAGCATGAATCCAAGTCCAGCAGGCCCTCCCAGGGCCCTTAGGTGACTGGCCATTTTCTCCCAACTGCACTTACAATGCAGCAGACCCTCTTAATAATCCATGTAACTAGCCCTGATTTTTTCTTTGCTTCTTTTAGAACTTAAGGAAGAGATGGAACTTATCTGACATTACCTGGCAATAAATAAACATAGAAACTCATTTAAAAAAAAAGAATGAGGAAATAGTACAAAAGAAGAGAAACTATTATTTTCCTCACAGCATTCCTGATCTTGGTCACGCCTAGGTTTCAGAATAACTGAGATCTTTAGAGAGATGTAACACCAGGAAACAATCTCTATCATGCTTCATTATCTATTTTGTTTTCAGTATCAGAAGAAAACAATTCCTCATTCCATTTCACTTCTAAGTTTGAAAACTGTATGTAGAGACCACATAAAGGATACTATTTTAAAGACGTTTTTCAATGATTCTTGGAATTCTGAGTATGTTACTTTTAAGATTCAGATTTTAAAAGTTTGTGGACCTCAAACCAAATTTTTTCTGGATAAAATGACATGATGTATGGGATTTCCTTTGAAATACCCAACTGGAAAAGGCAGATGGGGAAGGTGTTGGGATCTAGATAAAATGACAAAATGTTAGTAACTGTTAAAAATGGATGATTGAGTACATGGAAAATCACTGTTATTATACTGTTCTTTCTGCTTTTGTAGGTGTTTGAAAATTTCTATAATAAAAATTTGAAAATAAATTTTATGTATCTGAAATTTGGTCTTCTATTAAAGATATCCCCCAAAAAAAGTCATGCAATTTTTTCAAAGTTGCTTATATGGAAGCTTCAAATTTTCAAGGTAAAAGGCTAAAGACCTAACATGTCTTGCAGCAATTCCCAATTCTTGCCATTCCTTTTCATTCCATGAAAAAGTAAATTATCACTGTTTCCCAGACATATTCCAGAGTTTTTGCCTATTATGTCATTCAACAGAATTCCCTTCTATCTCCTCCTCACTGAAAAGAACAGTGGCTTAGCAGAGCTCTGTTAGTTAAAAAAAAAAAAAAAAGTGCTTAGGGTCTTTACCTTGCAAGTTAGAAAACAGAAAAAAACAATACAAATCATAGGTGATGAAAGACATAGTACTGAACCAAGAGAAAACGCGGGTGCAATCCCAGTCCAGTGTGTTAGATTATACTCAAGAGACAGCCCTGAGTGCCCCTATCTCTAGGAAACATGTGATTTAGAGATTAAGTATCTAAAAGAGCTAAAATGATCCAACACCAGAAATCATGATAATGATTTCATGGTATCTGGTTCACAAGCTTGGGGGGTGATGTGATTTCACAGGGTTGCTTTTAGGTGGGGAGAAAACTGTTTTGTGTTTACCTTATTTATATAGCAGAATCATAGTCCCATGTTAAAAAATTTAAAGTAGTTAAAATCAGAACTCTGTCAATTCTCTGAATTTGTTCCGTTTTTTAATTTTTTTCACTATAATTCTCTTTCATAAATGTCATTTTTACAAAAGATATTCAGCAAACATCAGAAAAGAGTTGAGTGAAAATCATACATAAAAATAAGGACAATATTTATACCCATGATAAAATCATAGCTCTGAAAATGATGCTATCCTATTTTTAATGCACTGATAAAATCAGAACAATGAAATAAGATATTACAAATTCATGCTGTATTTCTTACCAATGAAATTAAATCCTCCATTGTTTGTCTGTTGTTTCTGTGATGTACAGAAAGTTCCGTTACACAATCTTCATCAAGGTGAATAAGCTACAAAAAAAATGTATAAACTTTATTAACAAAAAAATTACAATTTATTATTTTGAAATTTTAAAATTATTATTGCTTAAAACCAAACACCAATGTGTAAAAGCAACATAAGTTTGTCAAACTCTTGGGTAACAATAAACATGCTCCATAATTTTTTAAGATGTAAGCAGATGACAATAAGCAGTTCAAGAAGATGAGCCCACCATCATCTGATCAACTGTTAAAATTCTGTTGTAAAAAATAAATAAATAAATAAAATTCTGTTGTGCAACCATGTGATTATATACTCCTTTCCTACCATAAGATCTACACTGGAATTTTCATGAAAGAGTAGTCATCCAGGCATCTAAAATCAGTGACTGTACAATAGACTGGTAAAAGGGTGGCTCAGACTTGTAGCATATTGCCCCTCAGGTTAGTCCTGTGCAACCCACAACACTATCATGACCTTCCCTGGTTCTGGTCATCACACCTGTAACAACGGGCTCAAGAGAAACTCACACAGCCATTATGAAAACATAAGAACAGCAGAGACAATGGTCTTCAGGATGGGCTGGTGCGAGAACCACCTCATGAGTTACAGTGAATGTGGAGACCATACAGATTTACATTAACGGTACTATAAAAGTCTAAAATGGCACTAGAAAGTCTAAGTCAAGAGTAAGTTTTCATTATATTGCTTTGACTTTGGCAGCTCCCAAAACTGTAAATTCCCTCTTCAAAAAGGGCTCATCCGGGCTGGCCGAGTGGCACGTTGGTTAAGAGTTGGCTTGGGACACCAGCTCTGAGCAGCAGGGACCCGGTTCGGATCCCACATAAGGGCCAGTGATGCTGCCCTCTACAGCTAAGATGGTGAACAACAGCTCAGCCTGCCATGAGTCGCCGGCGACGGCGTAGGCTGCAGCCCCTGCTGCAGTGGGCTGCCATAAGCTACCACGTGTGGCTGGCAGCCGGTGTGAGCTGCCAAGAGCAGCCGTGAGCAGCCGTCCAGAGGCCGATGACCGATCTGCCTCACCCGGGAACAGCGTAATGATAATACCAACATGGGCCAGTGAAGCGACGTCCTCCACAACTAGGCTGAAGAACAAAAGAACAGCAACTTGTCTGTTCCCCTTCCCTGATTCCCCAATTCCCCAATGCTGTTCCCCTACCCCAATTCCCCCCCCCAAAAAAAATCTAAAAAAAAAAAAAGGGGGGGGGCTTATCCTCAGAAGCCCAGACATTTTAGCACGCAGTTGGGCATCTTCTTGTTGATGTCATTACTGCTCAAGTGAGAAAGGCAAGATTTCTGGGGTTCCTTCCATGGCCTTAAGTTACTCTCCAAAAAAATAAAAATAAATCAAAACCTTCTCTCTCTCCCACAGGCTCCTGCTCTGTACCTTTACCACAAGGTGTGTGTGGAAAACGGGGAAAGGGTAGGAAGGAGGCGCTATCTTCTTGCCTGGGCTCCTAAACTAGAAAGAATGAAGACTGGGGTGGACAAGACACCAAAGTCTGAAAAATACAGCTTAGCTCAAACTGGGTTTTCCAAAGAGGCTCAATACTTTGTTTTAAGTACCTGAATTCTCAGCCACAAATACTCAAGTTAAATTAAGTACAAAAATGCATCCCAAAAGCTAGTCAATTATTCTGGATTATCCGTGCCTACTACATTTGCTGTTCAGTAGGGCATATAATACTTAGGTACTAGAGCTATGTGTGGAAAAGACAGAAGGAGTTCATGCATAGAGTTATAAAATAGAATCTATAGCCTAAATATCCAAGTAAATCTGAATTATTTTGTATAGGTCACTCTTGATGAAACACAATACTGAGAGAGAAAAGCAAAGACTTTGAAGAGCAACAATAATCCCTTATAGCTCTTCTGTATATAACTCTTTTGATTCCTGCAGTAGCTCTGTAAGGCAGGCAACACAGATGAATGTCATTTCACGGAAAGGCCTTTGTAAATGCCAATATATAACCTAAACATATAAGAGACTGACATCAGAATACCCATGATAGAGGCGAGAAAATGATGACTCAGAAAAATGCATGCCATCTGCCCAAGACTGGCATTTTTCATTCCTAGCCCAGGGTTTTTTCTACCATACCACAACGCCACCTCTCTGCTCCAACAGCTATTCCAACCGAGACCAGACCCACACTGCTTATCACAAAGGCTACAGCTATGCAGGATACAAGCCCTGAGTTTAAATCAGTTGACCTATAGACCCATTACATTCTGGAGCCCTTTTGTCTGGGTACAAATCCTGGTTCTACACTTACTAGTTGTTTGACCTTGGGCAAGTGACTTCACAATTCTATGCCTCAGTTGCTTCATCTGCAAAATGGGGACAATAATAGTATCTACTTCAGAGGGTTGGTATGAGCATTAAATGAGTTAAAAACAGAAAGCCCAGAGAATAGCACCTGACTCTTAAAGGTACTACTCTAAGGGTTCTATCTATATTGTACTGTAGAATAATATACAGAGTCCTTGCTATAATAGCACACTATTCTATTATGGTTAAGTACTTGATAAATATTAGCAATTATTACACTAAAATGTAAGATAATTATGTACTTTTTTGGAATACTCAAAACTATGTATTTTACTTTATACTGTGCCCCAATTTAAAATAATTTTTGTTGGGCCGGCCGAGTGTGCGTTGGTTGAGAGATGGCTTGGGACTCCAGAGGGCCCCGGTTCGGATCCCACACATGAGGGCCAGTGACTCTGCCCTCTACAGCTAAGATGCTGAACAACAGCTCAACCTGGAGCTGGACTGCCGTGAGTTGCAGGAGACGGCGTGGGCTGCAG
>NW_017731738.1:1337041-1346837 GCF_001890085.2 Hipposideros armiger | reverse complement strand
AGCAGCCAGCGTGAGCGGCCGTCCAGAAGCTGGCAACTGATCTGCCTCACCCGGGAAGAGCGCAATGATGGTGCCAACTTGGGCCAGTGAAGCAACGTCCTCCACAGACTGAAGAACAAAGGGACGGCAACTTGTCTGTTCCCATCCCCCAATTCACCAATAAAAATCTTACCAAAAAAAAAAAATAATAATAATGTTGCAACAACTATGTATAGTGCCACTATAGACTAATGGGGGTGTGGGGGCCCAGGGCCTCCCAGGGTCAGGAAATGTTTACAAGCTTTGGAGACTGGCAGCCCTGACTCCTCCAGGCCTAGGTGGGACTGCAAGGAAAACAACTTGTTTATGTGAGTTGCTCTTAGTGCGCATGTGTGCTGGCACCATGACACTATTGTTATTGTGTTATAAAAAAACCCAGCTCTGCTTAACAAGGTTGCAGTTCTGAGTTCTGCCTCTGCTGCTGTTCTCCATTTGCTGAATAAAGTGTGGCTGCATTCATGTCAAAGACTGCAAGTTTTTTTGCCATTTGGGTACCTCACCACCCGAAACTATCCTTAGCCGAACAACTCAGACCCAACAGGAGGGATGACGTCATAAATTATATAACTGTCTAACCACTATGCTATACACCTGAAACTAATATAAAATAATATTGAATGGCAACTGTAATTGAAAAATAGTGTGTTTGTGATGAAATGTAATAGGTTTACTACTGTTATTTTTAAATGAATCAATAAACAAATATTAAGAGCATAAAGGGGTCTTCAGACTTGTAAGTCTGAGAACAACTGTAGCCTCATAACTACTCTGGGAAGTAGACAGAGCTAGTTTAACCTACTTTTTACAGATGAATAAATAGGTTTGGCGAAGTTAAGTAACTTGCTCATGATTCCCAAAACACTGTTCTGGGAATGTGTTCCTGACTACACATCAAAAACGCCTGGGTACTTTTAAAACAGCCATTAATTGTTCTGGGGTGAGGCACAGGCATTTTTTCAAAGGTCCCGGTGATTCTCTTACACTGCCCAGGTTAAGAACCCCTTTCCTAGAGATAAACAGGTCAATGTATAATCAGGTTACAAGTTTCCCAAACACCCATCTGACAAATAAGTCTATAAAGAACATTTTCTTTTACATTTAGACTACATCAGTGTAGGCTCTGAACCCACACAAAGATCACACAATTTTTCTTTTTTTTTTAATTTCTATTGGATTTCATTTTACTTACAGGATTCTTACTTTGCCACTCGACAGGACAGTTGTAATCTTGCATGATCCAGGGATGGCTCAGAAGATGTTTCACAGAAATCCGTTTCTTTGGGTCCACCTAGTGGCCATTGAGAAGTAGGTAGAGATTAACATTCCAAATAAAGGACACAGAACTCAAAATTCATCAGAACAGATGGAAACTTTATCATCACAAAAATGCTGTCCAAGACCTTAAAATGGCCTTGGAATAAGTGCTTTTAAAAAGGCAATAGAGGCAAGAAAACTATAGCAACCAACACAGGCTTAGGAGATAAATGCTTAACAAACATGAACTTCATTGGTATGGACATTATTCATGAAGTTCAGTCAATCTATTGTATGATGTAATAGTCTTTTGCTGGAAAACCTATTCACAGGAAATATTCACCAATTTAATATTCAAGCAGCCACAATGCAGGGCATTCATACTGAATATGCAATCTCTACCTCCCCATGAGGTTACCATCACATAGGACAAGTTGAAAAGCACACCTTTCTTTTCCATTTGTAATTTTCAAATGTGACGAGGGGAAAATTAATCAACAAAGATTAATTTTTTGGCGTTTACAAGAAAGGATGAGGTGTTTTCAATCTCACAGAGATTTGGTGGTCTGGCCCTACTTAATCAAGGTGGGTGAGCCTGAGGTGAATTTTGAATAAAAAGTGGAGATGGCTTAATAGATAGAAAAACTGGGAGATATTCTGAATATATAATAATGAAAAAAACTGCACTAATAGGGTACTCATATTTTCAGTGTTTCCTATTAACTTCATTTTATCCTCCTAACACTACCTAGCAGTGAGGCCAGGCCGGGCATCCCCATTTTATAGATCAGAACTAAGGTAGGTGACATGCATACTGATTAAAAGGGTGGATGCCTAGACCTCAGCATTCCTGTCTTTCACTCTCATAGGCCATTCTGCTAAATCTGTGTGTCCCAGCAACATCAGCTTGTTAGAAATGCAAATTCTTGGGCTGGCCGAGTGGCGCATTGGTTAAGAGCCGGCTTGCGACACCAGAGGGCCCCAGTTTGGATCCCACATATAAGGGCCAGTGACACTGCCCTCTATAGCTAAAGATGCTAAACAACAGCTCGGCCTGGAGCTGGGCTGCCATGAGTCGCCGGCAACGGCATAGGCTGCAGCCCCTGCTGCAGTGGGTTGCCATGGGCTACCGTGTGTAGCCAGCAACCAGCGTGAGCAGCCTGCAGCCGCCCTGAGCGGCCATCCAGAAGCCGGCGACTGATCTGCCTCGCCCAGGAAGAGCGCAATGACGGTGCCAACTTGGGCCAATGAAGCAACGTCCTCCACAACTAGACTGAAGAACAAAAGGACAGCAACTTGTCTGTTCTCCTTCCCCCAATTCCCCAGCGCTATCCCCATCCCCCAATTCCCCAATAAAAATCTTTAAAAAAAAAAAAAAAAGCAAATTCTTAGTCTTGCCCCAGATCTAATGAATCAGACACCCTCAGGGTGGAGCCAGCAATCTGTGTTTTATTTATTTATTATTATTATTTTTTTTTAGCTGAGCCATCCTGCTACCTGTTGGCAGCTCAGCAGCTGCTCAGCTCGGGCCGGGACTCGAACCGCTGTTGCTCAGAGCTCAACCCCTTGAGCGAGCTCTTAACCAACTGAGCCACTCGGCCGGCCCAGCAATCTGTGTTTTAACAAGCCCACCTGCCAACTGCAATGCATGCTCAAGTTTAAGAACCACTACATTAGATCATGGGGCCCCTTCAATTGTATGTTAGCTCATTCAAGCATTTATTCAGTATCTACTGCATATCTAATGTACAAGATTGGCAGCAAGAAAACAGAAGATAGTGGAGCAAAAGCTGGTTAGAGAAAACAGACAATGCTGAAGAAAAAGAAGGAAAAACCATTATCAACAAAGACATACAGTAGAGGTCGAAAAGAAAATGCATTTTCAACAGAATTAAGAACGCATCTAGTAGAGAATATTTTCATGGTAGACATAATGAATGCGATTTTTTAAAACTAATAGATAAATGGTGCTGTCCTCCAAATGTAGCAGCACCACAGACATCCTAAAGTTGGATCAATCAATTGCAATAGACTTCTATTATTTAAAAATCCTAAATAAATAACAAAGTTTACCTGTAGCATTTGTTGAAGAAGCAGAATGCTACTGGGAGAGAGCCACTTAGGAACCTCATATTTCCCTCTCTACAAAAAAAACAGAGAAAATAGTTAAGAGATTTAGGTTCAATCAGCCTTGACACATATTTCAAAGCCAACAACATACTGGAGGTTTAATTCCAAGCTTGAAGACTTTACCCAACTATAAAATTTTATAGTTGAACATTATTAATAACATAAGAAATCCATTTCTTGCCTTAAAGAAAAAAAAAACAGTAAATTAAATACTATTGTCACCTCTAAATTATCATATCAGAGGACTAGAGTATAGAGACTGTAACAGTGGAAAACATAAAGGTTATAGGGCTTTGGAATCTGCAGTATGCCCCGTAGTCGATTTTGCATTGCTAAAGGAAATTTGAGTTTATAATCTTGGAACAATTATCAATTGACAAAATGACGTGGCAGAAAAGCATATGTGGTGGCAGGTCACACAGGCTGTGCTTATTAAAAACAGGTCGCGTATCATCCACAAGGCAGAATTCATAGTCATTGAGGGAAACTGATAAAAGCCACCGTCTAAGTCAGGTATCTCTTTTGGGAATAGAAGATACTCAGGAGACAAATGTTTATAACTGGTATGCTCAGAAATTAGTCACCAAGTCATCAACCGAAAACAAGACCAGAGGCTTGCTAAGCACTAATACGTGACAGAATACCTCTATACAACCTGCCATACACCCCTTTCCCAAGTCAGAGGAAATGATATAATCATGTCTCCTAGCAGAGAACAAATTATTTAATGATGCCAGGATAACAGGTCAATTATTTGAGAAAAATTAAGATTGAACTGTAATTCACAGTCTACACCAAAATTAATTCCACCCAGATTAAAGAGTTAAATGCAAATACAAAACCAAAGGGTACCTAAAGAAAGCATGTCTTTCTAGACAGGACAGCAAAACCCAAAACTAGGATCTAACAGATGACAAAATAAAAAGCTGACATTTCTGTAGAGCAAAACACCACTAACGGGCCGGCCAAGTGGCTCAATTGGTTAAAAGCGCAAGCTCTGTGCAACAGGGTTGCGGCTTTGATTCCCGCATGGGCCCGTGAGCTGTGCCCGAGCTGAGCTGTCACTGAGCTGCCAACAGGTGGCAGGATGGCTCAGCTGGTGAGAGCACGTGCTCCTAACAACAAGGTTACCGGTTGGACTCCCGCATGGGATGGTGAGCTATGCCCACCCACAACTAAGATTGAACACGGCACCTTGAGCTGAGCTGCCCTGAGCTGCCGATTGGCAGCCAGATGGCGACTGGACTTGGAGCTCAGCTAGCTGCGCCCTCCACAACTAAGATTGAAGGACAACAACTTGGCTGTTCCTCTCCCCCAATTCCCCAATAAAATCTTTAAAAAGAAAAAAAAAACAGAAACAAAAAAAACCCCAACACTAACAACATTAACAAGTTGAGGGAGGAAAAAAACATTTCTGCCTAAATGGCAAAAGATTAATACACTCCATCACATAAAAAGCTCTCACAAATCATTAAGATTTCACCACCACCAAACCTGTTCTCTCCACATTTCCTCCCATCTCAGCAAATGGCAATTGCATTACCAGTTGCTTAGGACAAAAAACCTTAGTCATCTTTACATCCAATCTATCAGCAAAACCCATTGGTTCTATGTTCAAAACATATCCAGAATCCCCTGTCACCATCTCCACACCACTAGCATCTCTCACCTGTCACACTGCAAGAGGCTCCCCTCACTGGTCTTCCTATTCCACCACTGTTCCCCACAGTCTAGTCTCCACTTACCACCACCAAGGTTCTTTTAAAACACTGGGACAGGTTATGTCACTTCTCTACTCAGAACTCTCCAATGGCTCCCCATCTTGCTCAGAACGAAATCCAATTCCTTACTCTGCTCTAAGGCCCTGCAAGGTCTGTGTCCCCACATCCACCGCACTCTGCTACCTCTCAAACTCACCTCCTAACTCTCCTCCTCATTCACCAAACTACAGTCACATGTCAGACACAGTTCCTGCCTTAGGGCCTTTGCACTCTGTTCCCTCCACCTATAATGCATTCCCCAAATACCAGCTGAGCTTGTGCCTTCATCTTCTTCCAGTCTCTAGTAGCAGTGAGGCGGCCCCTGACCACCCACCCCATCATTCTCTGCCTCCCATTCATGCCTACTTTTCTTTTCAGTCCTTATCCCCACTTGTATTACATATTTATTTATTTTCTGCCTCACTACATTAGAATATAAGCTCCTTAATCACGGATTTTGTCTGTGCTGCTTACCTAGAACACTGTCAAGCACTAGCATATAGAAGGTGCTCAATTAATATTGGTTTAATAAATAAATGGGATAAAAAGTATATATTCCAAAAGAAAATAGGCAAAGAATATTTACAGGTAATTGCCCAAACAAGAACTTTTCAATAGCCAAAAAACATGAAACGTGTTCAACCTAGTAAAAAAAATAATAATAATTTAAACAAAAATATGATACAATCTGTTGTCTATCAAACTGACAAAACTTAAAAAAAAATCACTCAGTATTAGTAAGAATTCAGGGACAAGAGTGCCTATATATAAAACTAGAGAGTATAAACTTTCCTGAAGAGTGATTTGGAAATAAGTATAAAAGGCATTCAAAATTGCATATCCTTGATCCACAATTTCACTTCCAGCAATTTATCCCAAGCAGATAATTTATGAGCATACAAAAATTTGTGAGCAGTAACATTCAGCACAGAATTGTTTATAGTAACTTTGGGAACTAAGGAACACGGTCTCCTATGGCAAACTTTGGAGGGTCCCCAAAACTAATAAAAGACCAAACTAACTGAATAAAGACCCTGGGTTAGAAATATAACATAGGTCCAGGGAGAAAAGGGCAATCACAAAAAAAAAAAAAAAAAGGCAATGGTAATTGAACAAAGCTAGAAGGGTGGAGGCCAGTAGGCGGAGAAGCCATTGACCAGCACCAGCATTGGGGTTCTCTGCTCTTGTAAACTGTCTAGGACATAATTCTTATCAGAAATCAGTCCAGCTTAAAGGTGAGGGGAGAAACAGACAGATATGGATTCTGATTATATTAAAGAAATATAGTTCCAAAGAAGCCTTATCAAGCAATGAATTTAAATAGAAGTGCTAAGGTCCAAACAGTTCAACGGCTGACTCAGCCTCTCTGATGAAAGCAGACTGGCTGACCTACAAACTATTTCCTAGGAAGAGCAAGAGCTTTCATTTTACAAATAACATTTAATATTATTAAATTTTTCATTCTCCTTTGTCTAAAATCCCCACTATTACCTAGAGAGCCCACTCTTATTTACACCATGCCAGGGCACCTTAACACTTGCCAGTATCAGAAACTGACAGTTTGTTTCTAAGTTATAATGATGAAGCCTCTAATTCATTTCTCCTTCCTGTCCCTCACCCATGGCCAACTGAACCCCAAGCTGATGGCTCAGTGCTACCTGGGCTCCAGGCCTTTCCCAAGGAAGGGGGCATTTTTAAATGCTTTAGCCAACTCTCTGGGACTCAGCAGTGAGTTACAGCTGCCCTGTCCAGACCTAGTTGGCCCCACTCTATCTGAGCTTTTCCTTATTCCTGAGACCAAGGCTTCTCATGACTCAGATCCTAAGTACCTGACTTGCTCTCTTTCTTGGCAAACTGACTATGTGTCTCGTACCTCAGAGATTTTTACCTTGCTCTTGCCAGGGACCCACAGAAAACAGAAACCAGCCTAGGGTAAGGACTCTCCTATCTGCTTACACTAATTAAAAATGGTAATGATCTACTTGAATCTCCAATCACAACCTGCTCCTGGAGTATCCTGTCATGCTTCACTCACTGGTCAGAACCCCCACGTACTCCAGTGGGTCTTCCCTCATGCTGATTGTATGCAGAGCCATTTGCTGCTTACTCTCTGGATACCATCTGCACTGGATTGAATAGTAACCCTCCAAAATTCATGTCCACCCAGAACCTGTGAATGCATCCTTGTTTGGAAACAGGGTCTTTTACAGAGGTAAACAAGTTGAGGTCACACTGGGTTAGGGTGGGCCCTAAATTTAAATTTAATATGACTGGTGTTCTTATGTGAAGAAGGAAATTTAGGCACAGTGACACAAACACACAGGGGAGAAGGCCACGTAAAGATAGGCAGAGACTGGAGTGATGCAACTACAAGCCAAGGAATGCGAAGGATACCTCGCAGACACCAGAAGCCGGAAAGAGACAAAGAAGGGTTCTCCTCTCGGCCCTTCCGAGAGAGCATGGCTCTGCCGACACCTTGCTTTGGACCTCTAGCCTCCAGAACTGTGAGAGGATAAACATCTGTTATTTTAAGCCACCCCTTGTAGCACTTTGTGACAACAACCTAGGAAATAAATATACCATCATAAGGGTTTAATTTCCTCAAATAACCTCTCTCCTATCAGCGCCTGCCCACCCTGAGGATAAGCCTGGTTCCAGGTCCTAGCCCTTTCCAGTCTGCTCTAACGCACAGCTAGCCAACAGGCCCATAACCAGACCTATGATAATTAAAGACATGTTATGCTTTTAAATCCAGAAACTACCATCCAAAACAAAAGTATCCTTAACTAAAAGTAGCAGAATTCTATAGAAAGCAGATTAAAAATAAATATCCAGACCAAAGTACTGAA
Organism: Hipposideros armiger; assembly: GCF_001890085.2. Classification (NCBI taxonomy): domain Eukaryota; kingdom Metazoa; phylum Chordata; class Mammalia; order Chiroptera; family Hipposideridae; genus Hipposideros; species Hipposideros armiger. Next base: position 1,338,805 of record NW_017731738.1, on the reverse strand, counting down.
TAAGAGCTCCATCACACTGATTCCAAGTTCCTCTCTGCCTCTTTTTACCACCCCTTTTCTCATCCCATCATGAATTCCTGAAGTATCCTTTCCTAGATCCCTGAGCTGTGCTGTAAGCTAGCACCACAGAAGCAATCCTATCTAGAAAGCGGCAGAGAGAATAGTGAGTACTTGGCACTGGAAACAGCGATGGATTGCAGTCATACATTATTTGTGAATCCAAGTTCTGCCTCTTACTAACTCCTTGAACTTGTACGAGTTATTTAATATCTCTAACCCTGTCCTAAGAGAGTAGGCTCTAGAAACAAACTGCCTAGATTCAAATCCAGGATCTACCACTTACTAGCTGTGTAGATGAGGTATTTAATCTTGCTGCACCTTGGTTTCCTCATCCGTAAAAAGGAGTATAATAATAGTACCTACTCCATAAATTCTTGCTAGGATTCAATGACCTAATACATATAAAACACTTAGCACAGTGCCAGGCACACAGTAAGAACTCAATATATGTTAGTTTTTACTACCACTGTTGCATCTGTTACTGCTACTATTACTACTGCTACTACTGTTATTATCTGTAAAAACAAGTGATAACACATATAGGTTTACAAAAGGAATAAAAGAGAATGCATCTGAAAGCACTCAATACAATGCCGTCTGTGCACATAAGAGATAATAAATGTTTGTTTGATATGAAATAAATAGGAGCAGAAGATTGGGATACTCCAAACAGTGGTGGACCAAAGATGGGCATGTTGGCCCAAAGCCGTGCATGCCACAGTGCTAAAATACTCAGCATAGCGAAAGGCTAAAGTCACTCTGAGGAACGCCACATGCCCTTCCAGTGGAGCTTTGCCCCATTGCAGCTGCCTCAGGATATCAGGATTGCCTGGTAAGGAGCACATCAGTTAGTCAAGTCCTGCTCACATCACCTCCGGAAATGTACCCACCCACTCTCCGTGGACAGAACAGCTATGTAGAGTACCATCCACACATAAGTCATGAGGCCCGTCACCCATCTGCACAACCTGACATGCTCAGCTTTGTTTTCTGCACTGAAACACTGGCAGAAATAAAGTCCAGAGGGGAGTTCAGCTGCCAGGCTTAACCCAACCTCTTATTTATACACATATTTATACTATAAACCACACAGGACACTTGTACAAAATATTTTGTCCTGGGCAATAGGCAGGGATTATTAACTACATTTACACAAATGAGGAAACTACATCTCCTCCAGGGAAATCAAATACTTGTTCAATATCATAAGGCACTGGTTCTCAACCAGGGGTGGTTTTGTCCCCCAGGGGACATCAGGCAGTGTCTGGAGACATTTTTGCTTGTCATGACTTGGGGGCTACTATGGGCATCTAATTGGTAAAGGCCAGGGATATTGCTAAACACCCTACAATGTACAGGAAGCCCCCCACAACAAAGGTTTAGCAGTCCAAAATGTCTGTAGCGCCAAAGTTGAGAAACATTGTTTCAGAGCAAAAAAGGGTGTAAAGGAAGGACTAGAAGGGAGATACAGTACTTTTTCTACTGTAATGTGCTGGAAGGCCTAAGGAAGTAGAGAGGGAGAGAGGCTCCTTATTCAAATACTGAACGCATATATCTAAGGATCAAACAGAAAGGATCTTGAAAGGACCAATTCTGCTGAGGAAGAACATCTCCACAAAAGGCCCCGTGTCCAGCCAGGGCTCTCTTTTCTTAACCCTGGTTTCTGCTAAGTCTTTGGAGAATTTTTGTTTAAGAGATGATTAC
>NW_017731738.1:1305598-1336706 GCF_001890085.2 Hipposideros armiger | reverse complement strand
TTCCCCAATTCCCCAGCACTGTTCCCATCCCCCCAATTCCCCAATAAAAAAAAAATCTTAAAAAAAAGAGATGATTACCTTGCAAATGAGAGCAAGAAACAGGTAACAGAGGGAGAAACCAAGTGGAGGAAAAAAAGATTTGTGGGCTAATTAGCAAGACCATCCTGGGAATTCTAGTGGGCTTGAAATTGTTCATTTTTCACATGGTGCTAAGAAAAGCAGGTGATCTCTCCAACACATAATCATAGTACTGTAGTCAACTCTATAATTGTAAAATATAATCTCATAAGATATAATTTGCTCATTTTCTTTAAAATTATAAATTATACTTGTTAGAAGGCAATTTTACTTTCAAGCTATTCAACTTTCATTTTACTAAATTATTTATACTTCCCTAATATTTGTGTACCAGAAGTGGGGTACAATCATGCTTGTCTTTGAATGCAGTGATGGCAAGTGAATGTAGGTGACATTAATAAGATTAATACTCCATCTATTAGTAATCATGCTGGAAATTGCAGTTGAGCATTTTGGTTAAAATAGTAAACAAATGCAAAGGATAAACAAAGTCTGCCTCTTAAAGAAGAGTTACATACAGTGTGTCAAATATTGCTGGGTTTTTCAATCAAACCAAGAACTGAGGGAAGTGTTATTCCCAAGTGAGGAATTTTAGAACATTCTAAGCAAAAATACATACTGCATGCAAGTGATACGACACCTTAATTAGATTCAACCAGCAGACTGTATTACACTGCGACTCGGAACAATAGTTCTGAGCCAAGATTACAATAAATTTCAAAATCTATAATGTGTGAAATTAAATTCCACAATAATGCATAAAAGTCCTAATTTGAATCAATTTTCAACTTGCAAATACATAAAAAACTAAAAACGAAATTCAGAGTCGGAGAAACAAAGAATATACAGTATTAGTAAATAATATTAATTAGGATGGCTAAATCTCTACTGAACAAGAATTAGACATTTTGTACCATATTTATTCCACTGAAAAAATACCTGATTTACCAAAAATATGAAAACTTGGATCTAATATCTACTATTAGGATGTAATACTCTTATATTATTATCTTAAGGAAATTCCCTTCCCCCAAAGGATTAATACAGTACACTCAAATAAATAAATAAAAATAGAGAACACTTAAGTTTGTATGTTAGTACATTCACCTTGTATTGGTGAAACAAACAATACATTATTAATTAAGAGTATTAATTCCATGGCTGCCATATAAATGTGAACTTGCAGTAACAGCAAATAAAGGCAAATAAACAGCATAGATGTTTAGGTCCAGATAAGTTTTAAAAAGAAAAAAACAAAGCTTGGAGTTAGGTCAGTAAATGAGGAACACCATGGATATAATGTAGTTCAATTTCAGTAGGGTATTAATGGTTACTTATTTTAACTTTGTGGATAAGTGTATCTGATGCACACTAAAAAGCAATACCCAGAATACTTAGGGGTGGTCCTGTTGTGTTCAAGTTTTTTTAAACAACAACTTGGATTAGAGATATTTAAGAAATGTGTAAAATGGTACAATTCTGACAAGGACAGCTGATATTACATGAGATCAGAATCAAGATTCAAAATTTCAACAGAGGAGAATGCTAGGCTGGAGCAAACAAGGAAAACTGAATGTGAATAAATAGAAGTCAGAGAACTTATCGCTCACTACTCAGAGCTGGAATGGACCTTGGAAATAATGGATGGCTGCAATGCTCTAACACTACTCATGAAGAAAATGAGGACCAGTAAGTTGCTCTACCAGGGGTGACACCTAAAGTGAGTAAAAAAGCTAATGCATGATACCTGATACGAATTAGGAGAGCTAATTTGTAGCCTTGATAAATCTGGAAAGTTGGGGTGTCTAGGAACGTTCCTAAGTTAAAGATTTGACACAAAAAGAAGCTTAGGATGAGGATCATTTCCCCCTCTAAGAGTCTACGATTCTCTTGAGACTAGCAACTACAGAGTTAAGAAACAATACTTCACAGTGGTTATGAAAATGGGCTCTGAGCTTGACTAGCTGGGTTCAAATCCCAGATCTGCCACTTACTAGCTATAAGACCCTGAGTAATAAAAAAAGTTATTTAAGGTCTCTTCTTCTCAGTTTCCTCATCTGTAAGAGGGGGACAATAACAGCAACCACCTCATTTAGAATAGACTTTGCCAAATAAGAAAAGTTCATGAATATTAAGTACCATATTTTGCCATGTATATAATGCACACTGTTTCACCCAAATTGATGAGGGAAAAATAAGGATGCATATTATACATGGGTAGTACTAATTCTGTATCTATATAAATGTTTTTAATTCTTCTACTTATGCTTATGAGTTAAAAGTGTAACTCTAGAAATCAATAACAATTATCTGTATGCAAAGTAATACTCTGGAATACGATAATCGGTTTTGTTGAACTTACGATGAACCTGCAACAACGAAGAGTTCTTGGCCTTCTATGATGCAAAAATATTGTAAGTTTGTTACTGGTACGTAAAATTTCTTGTACCTTGTATCTGTTCTTGTGTTTTGTAATTGTTTGTTACATAAAATTCCCTGTACCATAGTATGTTAAAAAATAAATGCTAAAATTCCTTTATAATACAAAAAAAGGAATTAAATGTAAACAAATAAAAATTTGAATTAAAAATTAAAACGAAAAATTTTTTCCCCTGAAATTTTGGGCCAGAAATGTGGGTGCCCATTATACACAGGAGCACACTATGCACAGCAAAATATGGTATTACTTTTGTTACAATAGAATAAGAATAAGCATGTCAGCAAACTTTTTATTTTTTATGAGGAATCATGTGCAAGGATCACAAAAATATAAAACATAAATACCTGAGAAGGCTCTATCTCCATGCAGGGGGGAAAAAAGCAAAAAAAAAAAAATCAATAATAAAAAGACTGATATAGATGCTCTAGGCAGAAGAGACTTAAGCACAACTCTAACAAATACCTCCACTTCTGTACAACACCTACAGATAGAAACTCAGACCTGACCGGCAGAAGACATCTCCCCCTCTTTCCACATCAGTTTTGGGGTTCAAAACTCACACAAAACTTTATCATTCTGCTTTTTAAAAAATCATTAGTAGCAAACCCTATTCATCAGCATATTAAACCTATTAAAAGGATTATACACCATGACCAAGTGGGATTTATTCCTGGAATGCAAGGAAGGTTCAACATACACAAATTAATATGTGAAACACGATGTTAACAGAATGAAGGAGAAAAAACTGTAATGTCAATTGATGCAGAAAAAAGCATTTGACAAAATTCAACATCCTTTCATGATAAAAACACTCAGAAAACTAGGAATAGAGGAAAATTACCTCAACATAATAAAAGCCACATATGAAAAATCCACAGCTAACATCATACTCAATGGTGAAAGGCTGAAAGCTTTTCCTCTAAGATCAAGAACAATACATGGATGCCACTTTCACCATGTCTATTAAACAAGGTAATGGAAGTCCCTAGCCAGAGCAATTAGGCAAGATGTAAAACCTTTATGCAATTAAAAATGTAAGAGGTACAGAAGAGCATAGAATGAAAAGTCTCCCTTCTATCCCTCTTTTCCAATTTTCCTCCCCAAAGGAACAACAACTACCAACTTCTTGTATCTCCTTCCACATGTGAGCAAATAATATAAATATACCTCTCCTTCCTTTCCTTTTTTACAAAATGACAGTATACTATATATACTGTTCTACACTGTTTTTCCCTTAACAATATATCTTGGATATCATTTCATATCAGTAATTAAAGAGCTTCCTCATTAATTTTTATTAATGGCTATAGAGTATTCTATTATAAAGATGTCCTATAATTTAACAACATATTCCAAAAGAAAAAAAAAAGCACTAATAAGACTCACAAACACACTAAGCATTAAGAAATAAAAAGGTGGTCAAGTATTAAACAAAACTGTGTTTTGTTTTGTTTTTTGGTTTTTTTCCCCAATTATTTACTTATTTATACAAAACTGTGTTTCTATGTTGTGAGAACACAGACCTTTTGCGAGGACTGGAATTTCACACAGCCCAAAACAACACCCAAGGCCAGGTCTCCAATCCTGGCTCATTCACTCACCATTATTTACACCTCAGATATGTTATCAAATCATCCCTTTTTAAAGGGATGGAATAGACTTTATTCCATCAAACCATGGACCCATAAGCTTTCCAGTTATTCCATTTAAAAAGTACACGGGGGGGGGGGGGGGGGGGGGGGATCATAGCAGAACAGTCAGGAAAATTCTAGAGGAAAAACAGAATAATAAGCAGGCTAATTTTACCAGACATTAAATAAATGATATTATAAAGATACAGTACATGAAACAACTATATATAAGAATACACAAAAAATACATGCAATGAAATAAATAGCTCAGAAAAAGAAATATTTAAATGTAGGGATTTAATATATAATAAAAACATTATTTCAAATCAATGGGAAAATGATAAATTATTGATTAGCACTGGGACAATCGATTATTTATTAAAAATAATAAAACTATCCATAAAACTATCACAGATCAGAGAAGGCTAAAGAGATATGACAACAAAATATAATATGGTCTCCTGGAAGAATCCTAGAATAGAAAAAGGACATTAGGGAAAAACTAATAAAATCTGAATAAAGTACAGAGTTTACTTAACAGTAATGTACCACTGTTGATTCCTTAGTTGTGACAAAGATAAGATGTTAATAATAGGGACAACTGGATGAGGGATAAATGGGAACTCTCTGTATTATCTCTGCAACTTCTCTATAAATCAAAAACTATTTTAAAATAAAAATTTTATTAAAAAAGAAAAAAGCTGGATCTCTGTCTTACACCAATATTAATTCCTGGCAGATCAAAGAATTAGTATTTAAAAATGTAAAAGTACTAGAAAAAAAAACATGGGGAAAAATTTTAAATCTATAGACTATAACACAAAGGACAAACACTTAATTTCCTCGGGATGCTCTATAGCATGGTAGTTAGAAATACAGGCTCTGGATCCAGAGCACCTGAGTTCACATCCCAATCTTGCCAGTAACTACTTGGATAACTTTAGGCAAATTACTTTCCCTGTCTCTACTTCACTTTCCTTACATTTATAAAAGGTATGATAACAGTACCTACCTCATTAAACTATCATGAGGATTAAATGAGCTAGTCCATGTAGAGTGCATACGAGGTCTAACAATTAAGTTCATGAACTTGTTGCAACAATGCTGCTAACCTTTTTTTTTTTTGACATCAGAGGGATTATTCATTATGAATTTGATACCAACTGGACAAACAGTTCACCAAGTTTACTATTTGGAAGTGCTGAAAAGGCTGCGTAAAGAAGTTAGACAACCTGAACTTTTCTCCAACAATTCATGGCTCTTGCATCACAACAATGCACCAGCTCACAAGGCACTGTCTGTGAGGGAGTTTTTAGCCAGTAAATAAATAACTGTATTGGAACACCTTCCCTACTCACCTGATCTGGCCCCCCTGGTGACTTCTCTCTTTTGGAACACCCTCCATACTCACCTGATCTGGCCCCCTGTGACTTCTCTCTTTACCCAAAGATAAAGGAAATATTGAATCAAAGACATTTAGATGACATTCAGGACATCAAGGGTAATACAAGGACAGCTCTGATGGCCATTCCAGAAAAAGAGTTCCAAAATGGCTTTGAAGGGTGGACTAGGCGCTGGCATCAGTGCATAGCTTCCCAAAGGGAGCACTTTGAAGGTGAACATAGTGCTATTCAGCAATCAGGTATGTAGCACTTTTTCTAGGATGTGTTCATGAACTTAATTGTCTGACATATATATGGTTATGTTGCTATCACAATTACAAGATTTTTTAAAACCAGAATCAAGAATATGAAAACAAATTTCTACAACTTTTTTAGTGATGTTTAAAGTCAAGAAACCACAACAAGACAAATTCTTGGTCAATCCAATATTTAAATATTAGAAAAAGGTGAAACCACAAAAATACCAGAAGAAAACGTGGGAGTTAAAAAAAATAATCTAAGTAGGAAATCCAAATATGACAATAAAAGACTGATAAATTTGACTAAATAAAAATAAAAACCTCCTGCATAGCAAAAACAAAATTTTAAACATAAAGATCAAAAAAGGTGATACACTGTACTCGTATTGATGGGAATATAGAGAAACAGGCATTTTCATGCTATTTCTAGCAATTGTATAAACTGATAGAACTTCACTGAGAAGCAATTTGGCAATATCAGAATTACTAATTCACATACCCTTTGACCCAGTAACTCTTCTCCAGGAATTTTCTTACAGATATTTCACAATGTACAAAATGTCAGCCTGGAAAATCCTTAAATGTCCTTTAACCTAGGACCGACCAGGTAAATAAATTAAGGTACATGTATATACACTGTAATCCTATATAGTTATTAAAAAGAATGAAGAGGTTCTGAGCTGAGTATGAAATGCTAGGGTATGATCTTCAAGACATACTGTTAAAGGACGAAAACAAGATGCAGAACAGTGTCTGTGCTATGCTCCCATCCATGTGAATAAACGGGGAGAGGGTGGCATAAAGAGATAAAATTTATGATTCCTTATATATGTATAGACTAACCTGAAAAAATAGGTTAAAAATCTGATCTATACTTTGTCATAGGGTAAATAAACAACCTCATGCCGATAAATCTGAAAAATTAGACAAAATGGACACATTCTTTATGTCGAAAACTGAATTCCTGATCATCCCTGCTCTACCAGGAGTCTTCTCCATCTCAGCTGATGGCAGCTCCAACTTTCTAGTTGCTCAGTTACTCCCCTCATCCCATCCATCAGCAAATTATGTTAGTTACACCTTCAAATGACTGGTCTAAACACATACTCTGTAAAAAATTATATAAATGGAGCCACTTTAAAATGGAATCAGAGCTGCCATCCCAGAGGAACTGCCTTGCACATCTTATGCCTTAAGGCTTTGGAATGTTAAAACAGGGCAAAATAAGCTTTGGAATGGGCCTAAGGCAACACCGTATCCCAAAGAACTATTTGCAAGGCTAACAAGAAAGCAGATATTATGACTACTGGATTGATGGCTACCAGAATGAACATTAAAAACATTGAATTAGCGTCACTATGTTAGTTTATCTTCACTAATAGAAATGCCTTCCTTCTATTGATGTAATTGTACCCCTTCCCTTTCTGATAAATACCCCTTGCCTTCGTCTCCTTATCAGAACACTATTTGGGTTTCTGCCTGAATCAGTGCTTCCTGAATATCTATTCTTTTTTTAATCTCAAAAAAGCAGTGTGAGGAAAAAACTCACAGACTCTTAAAAGCACTCTCACATACTCAGGAAAGAATTCACACAAATCTCAGCCGACGGGGTCCCAATACCACAGGAGCCATCCAGGGGGCGCTATGGCATAGCCTCCACACAGGTGAGGAGAGCCGACTGGGAAGAAAGCGACAAAAGGAAGGCACTGGGATAACCCAGAGTGCTACAGGAAAGCAAGGGTTCCCCTCTGCTACCACAGTGGCCCCTCAGCCTGTAAGAAGGCATCACTCCAGCTCATTCCTGCACCCCCACCTGCACAAGGATAGCTGAATGTCACCTCCCAGAATGGAACAGACAGGAAAAGTGGAAGGGACACATACAGGTGTGCACCTGTGCCCCAACCTCCAACGAGCATCACCTGTAGGAATAGGAAGTGAGAAATGCCATTCACACTGGCCTTCCTCTGCTACCTGGGGCAGGTTCTCTGCGATGGGAAGGGAAGAACAGACCAATGCTATGTCCCTACCAAGATCCCTAACCCACAGCCCCCTAGGTACTTTGTCTCCAAGACCTAAAACTGAGAGCAACCAGTCAGTCAATCATATATGTCATTGGAACTGCTGTAGCACTGGAATGGAACCCGTTAGCCACAGGCAGATTAACAGGTCACGAACAGTGCTCTAGGCAAAATTCCTTACTGCAATTCCCAGGGTGGGATATAGAAAAAACTATTAGGTCAAATACATTTTAAAAATGGAAGACTGAACTCAGTGCACTTTGACTTCTATCAGGTAGGCAACAGGCCACCTGGGACTACTACTTTCAACTCCATGCTACTTTCCAGAAATGAGAGGGAGTTAGAGACCCAGTGGTCCATCCACATAAAACTTCTAACCATTTCTCCCCATGCTTCTCCCATCTTATGCCTCTGCTCATACCATCTACTCTACTAGGCATGCTCTCTCCCACATCCCTTGCTGGAGCATTTCTACCCTTCTTTTAAAACCCTGCTCAAACCTCACTTCCTCTAAGATGTTCTCTCAAGCCCCACACCTGCTACTGTATTAACCTCATTTATCCCTGTTATAATATGGCATCCCAGACCCTTTGCCCTTTTGAGATAGACTTGAATCTGTCTCCAACAAGAAACCATGCCCTGGTGGACTATGATCAAGTTTCATAGATCTTTGTTCATGCCTTTCAGTATCTCATACAAAGACCCTCAGGAAATATTTGTTAAACAAAACTGAATTCAAGCCACACTCAGAGAAGCTGCTTTGCTGCTCTGACCCTGCTTTGCTATGGACACAATGCAGTACTCTTCCTTCCTCTTTACATATCCTCTTTTGTTAGCTTGCTTAGAAGATTAACTCTTTAAAAAGAATTTTAATGTTTTCCCTGCTATACATGATTTGGGTTTGGGTTTTTGTTTTTAATCCAATAGTATAATTCAGATAACATAAAATTCACCCTTTTAAAGTGTACAGTTCAGGGGTTTTTAGTATATCCACAATGTTGCACAATCATCACCACTGTTTAATTCCAGAATGTTTTCATCCCCCCAAAAAGAAATCCTGTACTCATTAGCAGTCACTCCCCACTGCCACTCTACCCCGATATGCCCGTAACCACAAATCTACTTTATATCTCCAATATACATGATTTTGACAAAGCTCACAGTATTCTTAACTGTGATAAGCCAAATTTTATCTTCAAAGAGAAATAGTTTCTCTTATTTTACCATAACTCAAAAGGAAAATGTGATTAACACAGCAACTTACTTAACCATTTCAGGATATAAAACAAAAGCTCTTACCATTAAAGTCATCTTACGTGTTTACCTTGCCATTTGTTTTTGCTTTAACCCTTTTATTGAAGAAGCATAATATACATTTAGAAAAATACACATATCATGAGTATTTTTACATTAAGGTACGCACCTTAAGTTTTCAAAAACTGAATATACAAATGTAACTAGCACCCAGATGGCGAAACAGAAGCACCCCCGGCCCCTCTGCCAGTTACCATCACCTCCAAAGAAGAACCACTACCTTGACTTCTAACAGCATACATTACCGTATTTCCCCATGTATAAGACGCACCCTTTTACGAAAAATTTAGGGTCTAAAAACTGGACACGTCTTATACAGTGGTTGTAGTTTTACTTGCATTTCCTGCTGAGGACGAGGCAATACATGAAGACAGTGATTCATCATCAGACACAGATGAGGACAAGCTAATTGTTGGGAGTTTTGACAGTGATGAGGAATTGTATGAATTTTATGATGAATAAAACTTGAGTTCAACAACTTTATGTAATACATTTTTTTTAAAATTTCAGGCCCCAAAATTAAGGTGTGTCTTATACATGGGAGTGTCTTATACATGGGGAAATATGGTACTTTTGCCTGTTTTTGTACTTTTATATATAGGAGCATATAGTATGCAGTATAGAAAACTTTTACATTGACATTATATGCCATTTAGTACTCACCATAATCTTCTTGTACAGAGCCATGACATTATCATCATCAAACGGTAGAAAGCCACACATAAGCACATATAAGAGTATGCCCATGCTCCAAACATCTGCCTGAGAGGGAGAAAAAAATAGTAATTCCAAAGAAAATTTAGCACATATTTGAGAATGGCAGTACACATAATAGAATCACAGAATCTTCACAGAGCTAGAAAAGAGCTCTGAGATCATCCAATTAAACCTACTCATTCTACAGACAGGGAACCTAAAGCCCGGAAAGGTATGCTTGTCCAAAGTCACCCAGGCCACCCAGGTAGGTCACCTGATGTCCAGTTCAGTGCACTCTCCTCTAACACTGGACTCTAACACTTTATAGAAAATAATTTCCAGTTGGTTGGGCTGGATTGGGCACAGAGGAAGGAGATGAGGCCAGGTCTCTAATTCTGAAAGACAATTCTACAGTGCTACTGAGGGTTTATTATATATGAGGGTTATGTAAACACACACGAGGATGTCAAAACAAGTCTTAAAATTTACTACTGATAATCTGCAAATGTGATAAGCTGCACTGTGAAGTCCTCTCTGTGGAGACAAACCTTGATAAAGTTCAACAATTGACTTTTCAAATACAGAGGCTAGAAATTAGCCTGCCAGCACAAATAGCGCTACAAATCTCAAAATTCCAGAAAGGAGCTTAACCTTTATACAAGATATCCATGTGTCCCATGAGTCCTAAGCACTAACTACTTATTCAAGCAGTTCTTGGCCTTAGTCAATAATGACGCCACTGTTGGCTAAGAAGTCACAGCTCCCACCCACATTTGAGTCTTTGGAAAATGTTAAGAGGTAAGAAGGGTAGCATCTTTCTTTTTACAAAAAAGAATCAAAAGTCAAACTAAAATGGACAACAACTTAAAGATCCTGTAGGAAAATCTCAGCTGCACTCAAACCAGCAGGGCCTCACCACAGCCCTCTAGGAAGCTTGTGAAAATTAGGCATAGGATTATCACTCTTTCTGGGAGACTGGATGGAACCGTGGAAAGAGTACAAGTATGCAGTCAAGCCTCACCCAGTTCAAATCTGGACCATAGCTACCAGCTGTGTGACCCTGTGAAGGCACTTCATTTTTTGAGTCTTAATTTCTTCATCTTCTTTATCTGATGAAATGGAGTAATAGGGTTCACTTCAAAGGATTTTTGTGGAGCTTAAATAAAAATTATAAAAAGTATCTAGGGGCCGGCCAAGTGGCGCGTTGGTTAAGAGTTGGCTTGGGATGCCAGCTCTGAGCAGCAGGGCACCTGTTCAGATCCCACATGAGGGCCAGTGACACCGTGCCCTCTACAGCTAAGATGGTGAACAATAGCTCAACCTGGAGCTGGGATCTCGTGAGTCGCCAGCGACGGCGTACACTGCAGCCCCTGCTGCAGTGGGCTGCCATGAGCTACTGCAAGTGGCTGGCAGCCAGCGTGAGCGGCCGGCAGCCGGGGTGAGCTGCGGTGAGCGGCCATCCAATGACCAGCAACCGAATGCCTCAGCTGGGAAGAGCGCAATGATCATAATACCAACATGGCCCAGTGAAGCGGTGTCCTCCACAACTAGACTGAAGAACAAAAGGACAGCTACTTGTCTGTTCCCCTTCCCCCGATTCCTCAACACTGTTCCCCTCCCCCAATCCCCCAATAAAATCTTAAAAAAAAAAAAAAAGTATCTAGCATGTGGAACCCTTGTGCACTATAGTGGGAATAAAAATGTTTCTGCCACTCTGAAAACAGTATGGCAGCTCCTCAAGAAATTTAAAAATAGAATTACCATATGATCCAGTCATTCTACTTTTGGTTATATGCCCAAAATAATTGAAAGCAAGATCTCAAAGAGATATTTGTTCCTATAAGCACAATAACCAAACTGGGAAGCAATTCCAGTCCAATGGAAGTCCATCCATGGGTGAATGGATAAACAAAATGTGGCCTATACATAACGTACAAGGGCATATTATTCAGCCTTAAAAAGAAAGGAAATTCTGGCACATGCTATGGCATGGATGGATTGTGCTAACCAGCATCTCTGAAAACTGAGCCTGCAACCCTGGCCTTGTGCTCTACCTGGCTGGACTAACCAATCTAAACTATGGTGCCGTTAACAGAAAAAGCATCACAATGAGGACACAAGAAATATATCCTTGCTTCATTAGTGTACTATACATTATTATATTTATTGCAAGTTGTTCATTTCACTTATTACTTTATGTATCTCTCTGAAAAGACTGACCTCTCTGGTTAACAAGATTATTTCTTACCTCATCGCTATATCCCTAGTGCACCATGCCTGGCTCACTACAGGTCAACAATCAATGTATACTGATTATACTGGGTTGTCGGAAAAGTCATGATGCCTTTTTAAAATGAAAAACATAGAAAAAATACGTTATGACTTTTCCAACAACCCAATATATTGAATTAACCAATGAATAATTACCTCTGATCCCAGATATGATTTGCCTTGTATTAATTCGGGTGCTGCATAAGCAAGGCTCCCACAGCATGTCTGGAGATGGTAATCCTTGTTACCCTGCCAGTAAGATAAAAATGAAACACTTATTAATTACAGCCTTTAAGAGAATTAAAGCCTTAATAAACATTCTTTCAGCACAGCAAAGAGAATCTAGATAAACAATTACCCCAAACAATTAAGAGGCTTCTGCAGCCAACCCAATACTTTCTGCCTGCATGCATGCACATGGGTTTCCTCTTCTCTAGGTTTCTAATACTACATACAACCTGACACGAACAAAATTCTTTTCCCCTTAGTTTAGTCAAGTCAGGTTCATACTTCCCTAGACATTCATTCACATAATAATCAGCTTAGCACACACCCAAGCACCCATGTCTTCGCACCCCCAAGTACTCAAGGAAAAAGGATTATTTCTTTACTGGACCCTATCCCCGTTATTAAAACTTAGAGAGCTTTCTTTCCCCCTAAAGGGAAAACAATATGCTACATAGAACAGCGCCTTGGGAATCTGTTTTCTAGTCTCAGTTATAACACCAGTCATGACCTGAGCTTCCAGATCTGGTAAAATGAGGAATCTGCTCAACTGTCACTGCTTTCCCACAGAATTATCGAGACATAGTGAAAACGATACTACTGCCCAACACCCATAGTACAGAGTTCCACAACTGGCAAGGAACTTGTATAATTGGGAGATTTCATTTACAACTGCAACAACATGTCCAGAGGTGAGCTCCTCAGCAGAAAGCTGAGGCAATGCTCTTCTAGCCAACCCTTGTTTTTTTCGATGGTGTCTGTGTGGGTCAAATCTGTGGCAGCCAGAGACAAAGGCTAATGGAGTCTGTCACAAACATTCTCCACTGCCTCCTGCGAAGAGCATGACTTAAACCTGTTTATCTGCTCAAAGTATGTTTTATCTTTATATGCCTGCTGATAAAAAAAAAAAAAAGCCTTTGAGCATTTGGTTCCCAGACACAAGTCTCCACTAACAACCTCTGAAGGGCCGAAGAAAAAAGAGAGGAAAATCAGAAAGAATCGGCCATTCAGCAGAAGGGGCAAACTCTGCTTCCCTTTGCTCACCTAGCTAATTCCGATTGGAACAGCAAATAATCATGGGACTCTCACAAAGAGCTAAGACAGGTCTGTAATTTCAACCCTCTTAATGAGTATAGACAGCTTATTTTAGAGACTGTGAGTACCATCATTAGAGAGCTCAGGAGGAAGCCTCCAACAGGCAGCCACACAGGAGCTCTGCGGCAGACAGAAGAGGTGGCAAGTTCAAAGTCACCTCAAAGAGAAAGCATGCTGGAGAACGTCAGTACTTAAACTATGGGGTGCAAATGAAGAAAATATATTAACAGCATAGATTTAAAAGCACATATGGACTTTTTCCTTCTTTTATAAGGAAAGGGGACTGTCTCTCAAAATGTAACTGACTTGTTAGTTATAGAGCCATTTGGATAATAAAGAATAGATTAATTCCCAAAACTCGTATCTAAATGAACAAAGGCATCATCTAGTGGCAACATACTCAACTGCAAACACTTAATCAATTCAATATTCATGCTCTGATGGCCTCATGTCACCTCAGCACTGCAAATTCTCTCACAGCATACCCATGGGGTCTTCAGCAAGACCAACCCTGGACCTAAAGCAATGGTTCTCAATCTTGGCTACAGATTAGAATCATCTAGATAACTCGTAAAAGGAATGAAATTTAACGTTCTTCTCAATGATTGTAACTAGGCTCATAAATACTAAGTGGAAGTCAGTGCAAGACTAAGAGGTACATTTACAAAAGAAATAAATACATTTTTATTTCTGCACTTACCTTGGGTTTCGCACAGAGACCAAAGTCAATCAGCTTTAATTTATGATATTCATCGAACAACAAATTTTCCTGGAAAAACAAAGGTATTTTCACAGCTGCATACTGACTTCCTTATAACACATCTCACCTCTAGCCATTTCTAAAAATGACTTAAGGTTATTATATTAAAAAGCCTGGGGACAAAAGAATGAAAATCATTTTAAAAAGAATAAAATAACAAGGAGTATAGAAGGGGAGAAAGGAGGGAGGTTAGTAACTATCCCACTTCCCCTCAAGACACATTAGCATAAACCATTTTCTACTTGGTGCTCTGAGTTTCAACTATAAGCAAACAATGTGTGCTGAAGGCAAGTTTAAACCAAAAGAGTGAGCTCAAATAAAAGGGTTAGGTATAAACAGAGGGAAAGAGATAGTAACACTGCCATATTTTGTCAGGCCAATTTTAGGTCCCTGACCCTGGTACCAAGTAACATTAAAAACCATGTTCACCACCATCCATATTAGTCAGAGCCAGCAGACATTTTTATTCTGTCCTTGAAAAGGAGAGTCTGTCCATTCAGTGAACTATTCCTTTCTGAATGGAATTAAAATTAAAGGAAGAAGGACTTAGGAAAAGAGAATTGAATGGAAAATACTCAATGACAATATACTCGAAGAGAATACTCAAAACTCTTATTTCCTAGAGATAAAATCCTGAGGTTTATATTCCGTGGCTGATTACAAAGACATTTATAATGTCATAAATTGGCAGATAAATAAAATGCCAAAAATAAGTCCATCCTAAAAAATCTACCAGAAGTCAAAATAAAGGAGCAAAAAAACAATGATACATTATGAATGGGGGGGGAGGGGAAGCAAAGCCAAGATATAATAGGTTCTAAACAGAAAGAACCAAGTAACAAGTAAATGATGTTGAACTCTCAGGTGAACACCAAACTATGACACTTACTGGTTTGAGGTCCCTGTGAGCATAGCCCTCGCTGTGCACATAAGCAACCGCAGATACAATCTGACGGAAGACAACTCGGGTCTCCTCCTCGGACAGGCGATCCTGGGAAATTATGTAGTCAAACAGCTCTCCTCCAGAACAATGCTTCAAGAGCAAGAGTCACACAGATATTGTTACTACTTAGAACTCACGTCAGAGAAATTTAAAATTAAAAATCCTACATAACTCAGAGATATTATTAATTCAACTTATAGGCAGGGGAACTGAGTGAGGCATATTTAAAAATACACTCTCAGGATCAAACAACTCAACAATTATTCCAGGA
This sequence comes from Hipposideros armiger, assembly GCF_001890085.2. Taxonomy (NCBI): domain Eukaryota; kingdom Metazoa; phylum Chordata; class Mammalia; order Chiroptera; family Hipposideridae; genus Hipposideros; species Hipposideros armiger. The sequence goes on along the minus strand of NW_017731738.1, from coordinate 1,321,322 downwards.
AAGAACAGCTCCCAGTCTCAAGCAGTTTTATTACCAGTAAGTAGAAATAGAACCAACGACCACTGTGACTTTTAAGTTCATTCAGGGTTGTATATTTTTATAGCAAAGTACTAAAGCCCATTTTCATCTTAATGCACGCACATTTAGTGTAATTACCTGAAACAAAAAAACCCAGCAGCATTATTACTTCTCCATCCCAAAGACCAGTGATTTTTGGTGTGTACCAGAAGGAGCTGAGTTCTACAGAGGTTCCTCACAGGCTGAGAATGGGTGCCAGAGCACAAAGCTCTAGGCTTTCTATACCTTCTCCAGAGCAGCTCCACTTTTCTGTAAACTGGGGTTTTCATTTAGGATTTCATTTCATTTTAGCAGAATCAATCAAAATCGCAGATGTATATATGCTTGACCTCACAGTTGCATTTAGGGATTGTTCCTATAGATACAGTCTCGCATCAAAAATGATACATATTCGGGCCGGCCGAGTGGTGCGATGGTTAAGAACTGGCTTGGGACGCCAGAGGGCCCCGGTTCGGATCCCACATATGAGGGCCAGTGACACTGCCCTCCACAGCTAAGATGCTGAACAACAGCTCAACCTGGAGCTGGGCTGCCGTGAGTCGCCGGCGACTGCGTAGGCTGCAGTCCCTGTGGCAGTGGGTTGCCATGGGCTGCCGTATGTAGCCAGCAGCCAGCGTGAGTGGCCAGCAGCCGCCGTGAGCGGCCGTCCAGGGGCCGGCGACTGATCTGCCTCGCCCGGGAAGAGCGCAATGATGGTGCCAACTTGGGCCAGTGAAGCAACGTCCTCCACAACTAGACTGAAGAACAAAATGACAGCAACTTGTCTGTTCCCCTTCCCCCAATTCCCCAGCACTGTTCCCATCCCCCCAATTCCCCAATAAACAAAATTTTTAAAATCTAAAAAAAAAAAAAAAAAGATGCATGTTCAAGATCACTTACTGCAGCAACATCATTTGTAACAACAAAAGACTGGAAACGTCCCAAATGTGCTCACAGTATATAAATTATGGCACAGGTATAAAATGGAATTCTATGCAGCCATAAAAGAAAAAAAAAGGAAGCTCTTTATTAACTGATATGAAACAATCTCCAGTATTAAATGAAAAAAGCAAGGTGTGCAAGAGTAAATACTGATATGGTGACTTGCAAAAAATATGCTGAACAAAAGAAGCCAAACACAAAAGAATACAGACTATATGATTCTATTTATATCAAGTTCTAGGATAGGTAAAACCAATCTATGGCGACAGAACTCAGATCAGTGGTTGCTGAGAAGAGCAGTGTGGGCAAGTGGGGTTACAGGGATTAACATTCAAGGGTCAGGAGAAAGCTTTCTGGTGTGATGGAAATGTTTTACAGCTTGACTGGGGTGGGAAGTACATGGGTGTGTACCTTTTATAAACTGTATACCTGATGCGTGCATTTTATCATACAGAGGGTACCAAAAAAATTATACACATTTTAAGAAAGGAAAAAAACTAAATTAAAATTGTAATACTCCATATATACCGATAACAAAAGATGAATCCAAGTCATGTGTATACATTTTTTTGGCACCCCCAGTATATAAATTATACCTCAATAGTCAATTTTTAAAATGCTATTCAATAAGCTTCTTTTCTACCCAACCACAGAGGGAGGGAGGCACATCAGATGCCATCAGTCATGCGACCTAGATGGCAATGCCTGTGGGCCCATTGCGGGGCTTTTCAAGGTGCAACAGAGCCTTTGAGTTAAAGATGAATGAAGGCTGTCATGATGAATGTTTTCTGAAAGCTTATCATAGAGGATGACTGAAAAAACTACCAGGAGCATAACTACATGTAACGAGCATATAGGTAGCTGCAAATAAATATTCAAGTCCTTAGCTGTGGTGTTTAAAAATTCTTCATTGCCTCAGAGGTGTGGCATGCAACATTTTGGAAGGAAAAATGAAGAACTGTTCAAGAGGATATGAATTGAAGCAAATAATGAGAATAAATTTGTCAATGATCATCTCACAATAAATTATGCAGAAAACACATGTTTGAATACTTTTTAATTGCTAAGCAACTAAAGTCTGTTTTCTTTAAAATAAAGAAAAAAATAAAATGCTATTCAATAAGATTTATATAAAGAAAACAGTCTATATTAGGTAGTCGGAAAAGTCATGACATATTTTTTTCTGGTTTTCGTTGCAAAAATGCATCATGACTTTTCCGACAACTCAATATTTTCAAATAAAGAAAGATAAAATAAGATGAAACAAAAAACATCCAAAATCTCTGTGAATGTACATAGATTGTCTCCAAGCTAAAATGTTAGGTGAGGGGGGAAAAACAAGGTATAGAATATTATATGTGACCATATGTGTGACAAAAACCAATAAGCTACAAACACATATTTTTATATATAAACGATAGATATTTGCATATATATATATATACACACACACATACATGCATATATATAAAATATACGTACTCGTACATAAGTAGATGGAAAATCTACAGGAAACAAGAGAAGTACGTGATTAAATCAGGGGAAAGGGAAATGGATGATTGGAACACAGGAGAGTTTTACTTTTTAAGAGACACTCTCGTATACTATCTATCTATCTATCTATCTATCTATCTATCTATCTATACATTTATTTGGAACACTTCACAAATTTGCGTGTCATCCTTGCACAGAAGCCACACTAATCTTCTCTGTATTGTTCCAATTTTAGTGTATGTGCTGCCAAAGCAAGCACTCTTGTACCTTTTAAATTTTGTCCTAGGTTCATGGAGGTTTTTTGTTGGTTTTATTATCATTATTTTTATTTTTTTAAGTATTTAATTTGGACAAAGGGATCAGCTTTTTTAAAAGGCTTTAAAATCACCACTGTTGACCATGTGGGTGGATTCACAATGTAATGAAGAGAAAATGGTTCTAGGTTGAAAAGTTCCAGCATTATAAACTTTAAAATGTGCTTTTAAAACAAAGCTAATGTGTGAAAATGATGTGCAGTTACAAACTATTTGGCTGAGACTAAGGATAATGAAACAAGAGATGAATGATGCAAGTTCCAAAGACTTTATGTTCCAAGTCAAAAAGGGCAGGTTAAAACATAAAAATTTAATTTGCATAACACATGCATTGAAAGCTACCTATAGGCTGTGGGTTGGTTGAACTGTATCACCCAAAAAATAAGTTCAAATCCTAACACCTGGTAGCAGTAAGCATGACCTTATTTGGAAACAGGTCTTTGTAGATGTAATCAAGTCAAAATGAGGTCATTTTAGATTAGGATAGTCCCTAATCCAATGACTTGTGTCCTCATATGAAAAGGGAAATTTGGATAATTTCAAATTGATTTGAAATAAGAAAACACCATTTGAAGACAGGTAAGATAAGAGATCACCATTTGAAGACAGAGGCAGAGATTGGAGTGGTGCATCTATAAGCCAAGGAACACCAAGGATTGCCAACCACCACCAGAAATTAGGAAAGCGGCACAGAACAGATTCTCCTGAAGGAACCAACCTAGCCCACACCCTGATTTCAGACTTCTAGCCTCCAGAACTGTGAGTCAATAAATGTCTGTTGCTTTAAAATACCAAGTTTGTGATAATTTGTTACAGCGGCCCTAGATTAATACATCACCTGAACTGAAACGAATCTTTCCCCAAGGAACAAATTCTAACATATTTTGTCCACTAAAACACGCTTCCCCATGAGGAGTCTATTACAAAGGGTACATTTACAATCTCCAATTTATTATATGTCATCTCCTTGATCTAAATTGTTACAGACAGAACTCAAATAGGTAAGCCACTTAATATTTATTCTAATCTTCCAGGTGAATCGTACTTTTCTTTTACCTGTTGATAAAGTGAATGGAAATGGTCTAAATGTTTGTGTCCACCTCCAAAATTCATATGTTGAAATCCTAACCCCCAAAAGATGATGGTATTAGGAGGTGGGGCCTTTGCAAAGTGATTAGGACATGAGGGCAGCTCTCATGAATGAATGAGTGCTCTTATGAAAGAGGCTCCAGAGAGACTCCTTGCCCCTTCTACCATGTAAAGACACAGTGAAAAGAAGCCAGTTATGAGCCAGGAAGAGGGCCCTCACCAAACCATGCTGGTGCCTTGGTCTTGGATATCCCAGCCTCCAGGGCTGTGACAAATACATCACACTTGTAAGCTGCCCTGTCTGTGATATTTGTTATAGCAGCCTGAATGGACTGAGACAATGACCAAATACCATTAGGTCTCTCGAACATACTACTAACCTCCAGAACTATGAATATTTTGTTGGCTGTCTCTATAACATGGTAGAGTTGACATATATGCTGATGTCTCAGGTTCTTCAAGGCATCAATCTCCGTTTTGATCCGGGGCAAATCACTCTGTGACAAAACATTGTATTAAATGTACAATAAGCCTATTTGGGAAGCGTTCCAAGCATTAATACCTATAGCCTTAATATTGAGTAGCAAAAGCAATCAACAGCCCCAAAACAAACTGTTCAGCAATACAAAAAAAAATGTAACAAATATATTTGTATGTATATTAAAAAAAAAAAAAGCCTTGAGGGTTTTATGAAAAACAAGTTCAATGTGGGTCAATAGTACAGCATCCAGAAAAATTAAAACAATCTCAGACTCCCTTAGGAGGTTAGCATTCCAAACAAGGAATGACTGAAACACTACTCAGTGTGCATGCCTAAGCTACCACTTTTAGTCTTAGCAATGTCCCTTAGGAAGCATGCTGAACTAAAAATAGATGAATGTAGGTGAAAGGTATGCAGGTATTCACTGTCTCAGTCTTCCAACTTTTCTAGGGGCTTGAAATTTTTCAAATAAGTTGGTTGGGGAGGAGGAGGAGAAACCAAGCTGAAAGCATTTTAAAGTCCATATTAAAGACAGAAATCTAGATATCCATGAAGTAACATGTAAAACTTTATTATAAAAAGGGACTCAATCTAATGATCTTTGGCTTAAGATCCAATTATCTAGGACCATGCGCCCAGAGGTCAGGTCTTGACCAAGAATCAATTGTAACTTTGACTATTCTTATATGACAATTTTTTTTCCTTCCTTTTTTGTAGGGAGTGAGAGTCTGATGACTAAAACTTGGAAGTAATCAAACTATTGTTAAAGACCAGGAAGTAACTAAAATAAGCATAAAAACAACAGAAAATATAAAAACGAGTTTAGAAATAATGAATTAATGAATTTATGTCATCATATTGATGGTTTAGAATAAGTTTTGCATATCAATGTGGTAATACGTTTTGTAATAACAGTACACATTTTGTTTGCTATTTAAGCATTTGTAATGTTCAAGTGGATAAGTCATAGTAAAGTTGTAAGTAAAGTTTAAACTACTGAAGGGAATTAATCAGATTTGTAATCAGTGTTTAAATGCTCAAGAAAATGGTTTTTAGTGCCTTTTATTCGCTTAATAAACATAATACTGAGCACTGATAAACAAAAATATTGAAGGAGAGCCTGAATTATCAGTCAATAGATTAAAAGTAATTTCTGATATAGGTCACTGTGATTTTTGACATATTTTGGAAGGAGTTCTAAAAACTGAGTGGTATTGCTATAACAAAACTCCTTACATTCCTTTGACTTATTTATGTACGTTAATCACCACTTAGATCCTTAAAAATGAAAAATAAAGTAACAACTGATGTTAAACTCTGTCTCATTCCAGCAATGAGACAAGTCAAAAACAAGTCCAATGTATGTATCTATTTAAAAATTCATTTTCAGTACATTATGTTTTTTATGTTTGACAATTATCAACATTGTGCTGTTTTACTCAATTGTATACTACTAGTAACTATGCTAACTCAATCCAGAAGAAAAAAAATAACATTCAGATTTTTGTTCAGAGAAAAAAATGTTTAGTTTTTTTCATTTATCTTCAATAAAACAAACAGCCACAGATACATACTTAGGAACTAGTGAATTCTGAGCAGAAGACCAGAACAAAAATATGGAATCCAAACTATATGAGGGAAGGTATATAGAATTAGATTTTTTTAAAAAAGACCACTCATAGTGAGTATAGTCAGTGGAAAGAGTATATACAAAAGACCCAAAAAGACCATCAGAAGAGACAAGTCTTCCCTTAATATAAAAACAAAAAATTTGGGGCCCGCCGGGTGGCGCGGTGGTTGGGAACTCGCTTGGGGTGCCGGAGGGCCCCGGTTCGGATCCCGTATGTGGGGGCCGGTGGCACTGCCCTCCGCAGCTGGGATGCTGAGCAGCAGCTCAACCTGGAGCTGGGCTGCCGTGAGTCGCCGGCGACGGCGTGGGCTGCGGTCCCTGTGGCAGTGGATTGCCATGGGCTGCCGTGTGTGGCCGGCAGCCAGCGTGAGCGGCCGGCAGCCAGCGTGAGCGGCCAGCAGCCGCAGTGAGCGGCCGTCCAGAGGCCGGCGACTGATCTGCCTCGCCAGGGGGGAGCGCGGTGATGGTGCCGACTTGGGCCGGTGGGGCTGCGTCCTCCGCAGCTGGACTGAGGAGCGGGATGGCAGCGACTTGTCTGTTCCCCTTCCCCCAGCTCCCCAGCACTGTTCCCATCCCCCCAATTCCCCAATAAAAAAAAAATCTTAAAAAAAAAAAAAAATTTATGTACATTATAGCCAAGACCACAAATTGAATGGGCTGCTTTAGGAGGTAATGAGCAGTCAATCCTGGAAGCACTCATTAGAGGAAAAGGGGGCTGATCAGGAAAAGGATTTCATTAGGTAACGTCTAAGGTCACTTTGAATGAAACACTGGGACGTAAGATCTCTCTATACTATGAAATAGATCAACATTGAGTAAGGTGATCATGAGCAAATAAACAAGGGAGACGTTAACACCAAAAAATACCTATAAGACCATGAAACAATGGATCCGATAGGCTTCAAATATGTGCCATTGCCCTGCATTAAAATGAAGGACAAAATAACCCCTTCTCCCAGATTACTTTTAAAAATCATAGAGTTATACATTACTGGCAATTAAAAAAAAAACAAGACAAATATTCTAGTAAGAGTAGCAACTAGAATTTTAGAGCAAATTCGGGTTTTAATTCACAAACCTGATCTATAAATATTTTTTAAATAATTTTAAACTTACCCCTAGTGCACTTTTATCCATGATTTTTATAGCTACCATTTCTCCAGTGAGGATATGGCAGGCAAGTTTGACCTTTGCAAAGCCACCTAGGAGTAGGAAAGTTATGAAGAGATAAGCAAGACTAACCTATATATCAGCCTCAGAGCAAACTCAGGCACAAACAGTATTCATAGTATTTGAGAAGCTCATCATAATCTTTCATAGTCCTCCTAGAAGCTTACTCAAAATTATACAAAGCACCTCTAAGACAGAAGGCTCAGGTACAAACACCTTTCCATATGCTTTTAAGAGGCTCCATCAGATCCATAGTCCTGCAAGTTTGTGGCTCTTTCTTCCTGTTGCTTCCAAAGTGGTAGCCATGACCCTAACCTCTCCTCATCGAATGTCTAACTGAAGTTTTTTACCATAACAGTACATCACACAGGATTCACTCTTTATATTTGCTTTATAATTTGCTTTATAATTAACACTGCAATTAAACTTGTTTTATAATTAGCATTAACTAGAACACAGTGTAAAGTTGCTGAGACAAAAGTCCAATAATATGAAACTTCCATTCAGGTTTAAAACTGTGAAGATAAGCACCTGTGTTTCCAAACTGGATCAAAGGCTGGATAAATGTCTACACTTAGGTCTATCTAAAAGAAATCGCCAACTTAACATTTCTGAAAAGAAGGTCCTGATAGTCCTTTCCATGGTCTTTCCCAACTCAGTAAACAGCAACCCCATTTCGCAGGTGCTCTGGCCAGAAACCCAGGAGCCATCCTTATCCCTTCTCTTTTGTCTCACACCCAATATCCAACTCGTCAACAAACCCCATTGGCTCTTGGGGGGAAAAAGAAATGTACTGACTGGAAATGTTCTGTCTCTTGATCTGAGCAGGGAACATTATGGGTATATATGTATATAAAACTCTATTAAGATGAGTGCTTTTTGCATATTTGACTATGTGTTATTCCTCCATAAATCAAAATACACAAACACATACATATGTATATATGTATGTATGTCTATATAGAGTACCTTCACTACTATCACCCTCACCCAGTCACCAGCATCTCTAGCATCACTCACCTGAGTTACTGCAATAACCTCCTACCATCTCTCTGCTTCTGCCCTTGCCCTCCCCCACCCAATCACAACCAAGTCATAAGAATGACCCTTAAAAACAAAGGTCAGATCACTTCTTGGCTCAAAACTCTCCAATGAGTTTTATTCTAAATAAAATAGCCTACAAGGCCTTCATACTGCTCTCCTCTCTTGCTCCACTTTTCCTTACTAAGTAGGTTGAAAAACTTTAAAACTACATAGATTAGACTAAAGCTTGCGACTGCCCAAATAAGCTACACTCTCAAACAGTTGATCTATCCTCTGCCCCCAAGAAGAAAATAACAATTACCTGTCCCAATAGTTTCATATAATTCATAGTATTTGAGAAGTTCATCATAATCTTTCATAGTCCTCCTAGAAGTTTACTCAAAATTATAAAAAACCTGTAAGACAGAAATAGTATATGATCAAAAAAGGAACTAATGTGAGATTATCACCTCCACTCTTGTAACTGCAAATATAAATATGTTTTAGGCATATAAATGATACTGGAAAAACTGATTAGCCATATAAAATAATACTGGATTCCTATCTCACGCCATACATAAAAATCAATTCCAGATAATATAAAGACTTAAATATGAAAGACAAACCTTTAAAACTTTTAATAGAATATCATAATGATTTTAAGATACGAGAGGACCTTGTAAACAGATACAGAAAGTACTAATTATAAAATACATTAAACATTAAAATTAAGAACTTCTTAATCCAGACATTTAAAACAAAGAAAAAACATAAATGCGAGAAAATATTTGCAACGCTTATAACAATGGACTATTATCCAGAATACATATACTCCAAGACAACAGTATAGAAAACAGCTCAACAGAAAATAAGCAAATGAAATACAAAGGCATTTTGCAAAGAAACACAAATAACCAATAAAAACATGAAAGAATGTTCAATTTCATTAGTTATCAGGGAAATGCAAATTAAGACTCCAATGATACGCAATTTTAAGACACATATGGGATACACAGTACCTTATTACTATGCTTCACAATTTACATGTGTTACATATACACATATATTCTTAAGTATATGTCAAATATATAAAAATTAATGGTAAAAGTTTTAGGTAGATCTTATTTGATTCTGTCTTCCAGAGTTTTAAAATTGAGTAAAATTACAAAAAACCATCAGGATAAGTAAGACCCTATTATGTGTGTTAATCCATAAAGTCACATTCATACCAGCTTTGTCATAGTTACAAAGGATATCCTCTTAGTTGACTTCAACTAGAGTTTAGCAATGTTATCTGGCAGAACTAGTCAGACTATTAACTTGAATTTTCTTTTATTCATTCATTTATTCATACAGATGTATTTACTGAGCACCTATGATGTGCCAGAACTGCGCTTGGCACTAAGGTTATAATGGAGAAGAAAAGAAATGTGGTTCCTGCCCTCACGGATCTTGCATTCTAGTGGAGAAGACAAAAGGTATATCAACAGACAACAAATTAAATAATTACAATTTATAATAAATACTGGAAAAGAAATAAGCAACAGTGGTTAGAATGGGTCACTGAGAAGGTAATATTTAAGCCAAGATCTAATTCAAAGGATGAGAAGTGAGAAAAAGAACATCGGCCTGGCTGGTAATCCGAGTGGGACATTCCTGCCAAAACTTGAACAATGTTTCCAACAGGACCTGGACATGACCATGTAAACAATGTTTCTACATAAAGCTGTTAAAATGATAAGGATCCTTTGACTTACTGCTGCTTTCTCACCAAGGACATCCTCAAGACCATGTCATTCTAAGATGCCCAAATGCGGAAATGCCCCTGCTCTTTGATAGAAGCCATTCCAAAACTGGTCCCTGCTTCGGTCCCTGCTTCCTTAATCCCTCCTTAAAATCACCCAGCATAAGCCCAAATCCTATAAACCCTTTTTAACTCAATCTTAATGAGATACTCTAAGGTCCTAGGGAGTATGGATTCTCTTGTACCAACAAGCTAAAAACACGTAATGTATTTTACTATAGATGTGTTCTTAGTGGTCTTTGGTAGGCCTTAACAGAAGTTGTTAGCCCAAAAGAAAGAGAGAAAGAGCATTCCAGAAAGAGGGAATTTAAGTGCAAAGATCCTAGAGGAAGAAAAAATTGACATGTACTGAATGAAACTGCTTTTAGAGGTACCAGCAAACGGAAATGCAGATTTAGAGCTGGGGCAGTTGGTTAGCCATGTGGGAAAAAAAAGAACATTGTATCTCCTCCATCTCATATCATACACAAAATCAAGTACGGTTGACGTAAAGACTTAAAAAAGGCAAATCTTTAAATGGTAGACAGCTAAGGTCTTACCCATACCAGACCTACAGCTAGAAGTGGCAAGAGGAAGAAGTAGACAGAACAGTTAGAAAAGTAAGAATTAGAGGAATACAGTTTCATGAAATGCAATAAGGAAGAAAAAAGTAAAACTAGTAAAAGACAGTTTATGTAGATTTCTAAATAATTTTTTTTAAAGTACCCACATATAGGTTAAGTCCTAGGACTTGAGTTTAGGTGCTACAAAGTGGAGCTCTCTTTACAGGTAGACATGGGGTGAAAGGTGAACCTATACAGAAATGGTTTCCCTAAGGCCTCCTCTTCCCAGAGGTGAATGTGGTAGGATAAAACTTAGGATTTCAACTTTGGGAAGAGATGGCCCCACACCTCCTTAGATAGCCAAGCAGGAATCAGAGAGGGAAATGGAGGTCACCGAGTCAGGCACAAAGAATCTCTCATCTGGTCCAGCATAGCACACGAGGGGTTTGAGGCCAGCTAGTGATGCACTCCTCCTTTGCCTGGCTCCCTGTGTACAAATCTCCAGTGACCTAGCAGTGGGCTGGCTATGGCTGCACAGGGTTCAGGATGCCAGACCCCATTCTTTCTAACACTTCTAAAGGTTAAGTGAGTACATGCATAGCCAACTGAGACTTAGGAAGCAAAGTTCCACCTGGAAAGGCAGAGCTCATATGTTGTGATCACTGCCTCTCAGAAGTGGAAACCTGGTGCTAGTGCTCATTTCTAGGGCCAGATAGTCTCCCTTCGAGCCCCCTGATGGCTCTGGGATTGACAGGTGGCCAGCACCATGTTCACTACCTTCAAGTTCTCTATTCTTCATCCCGTCTCATCCAGAGCTGAGTGACCGGCATGTTACTAAACCTTAATAATGGTCATGACTTTGGAAGACCTAGAGTGTGAGTTCAACCTCACGAGTACGGTGAGTTTATAAAGGAAAAGACAGAGTAATAGGGGAGGTCCTTACTACAGTGAGGATGAGTCATCTTCTTAAATTGAGGTGGAGAAAAAAATGGAAGGAAATTATCAAAAGCCAAAGAGCCACAAAGGATATTTGTTTTTTTAATATCCTTTTAAAATGCCTGAAGCACTCTGATTCCATGAATCACTGTACTTGGAGATAAAAGGTAAATTGTTATCACCAAGTAAAAAGCCTTCAAAAATGTTGTCAGTGGACAGAACGCTAGAGCAGAAGCTTTAGAAGGAAAAAACATCAAAACTCACGAAACGTATCAGCTTAAAAAACCTGGTTTTCGTCCCAACATCAAAGCTGAAAACAGCAAGAAAGATAAAAATCGTGGGCAAAAGACATTCTGATCCAATAAACAATATCAGCCACTTCCTAGGAAGAGATAGCAATGAACCAACGTAATAAGCAGGTTGAACTTCTAATCTAGCTAAACCTTCATGAGTGGGGTAGGCAAACAGAAGCAGCACAGTCAGGGCCCAGTGCTGACGGAAAGTTGGTGATATAAAATGAAACATTTCTGCTTCCACTGGAGTGGCAAAACTTACTTCAGGCAAGGAGACACCACAGAGGACAGATCTATTCTCACCGGACACCTAAAGCACAGGATGCGAAATATCCTTAAGAGCGGTACTAATTCAGAACTCTTTGAAAGGGCATTTGTCAGCGGTGCATATGTGGGAATGACGCAGAACCACACCCAAAAAAACAGGAATCGCAGGACTAAGAAATTTCAAAACAGGCAATAACAACACAAGGCCAAGAAATCTTTGGCATCCTGATGAGGGAAAAGAAAAAGAGCAGACGATTGGAAATAAGGGAATGCCAGGCTGTAACTTTGTTTGCGAAGCTGCCTGCTATAAAAGTGGGCTACCGGGTTCATTCGAGAGCACAGCCCCAACTAACCTAGTATTGGGGCATTCAGAACACAGGGGCTAAAGAGGAAACACAAAGAGACATTTCAAAGTTTAAAAACCAGGAGATGGCAAGAGACAAACCGAAAGAAGTAGGCCTTAGGAAACACGTGTCTGAATTCCACACAAGGGCTGGGCTATTTCAACTTGCCACGCTCAGAGAAAGAAAGAAATTTGTTATGATGTTGGAATTCACTTCCCAAGATGAGAAATATACCAGTATCATAATTAACTTCTTGACCAATTTCTCCAAAATGGTTTTTGGAGACCAGGTCACGGCCGCTGGTCAAGTAGCAAAGCTCTACTTGCACCAATGTAAGACTGAACCATGCATCTTCTCTTTTTCTTCCTTCCATTTTACTTACCCCCTTCCCTCAAATTGCACTATGTCTTTAGGTAATACCAATGTATGCCTAAATTATATCTATCAAATCCAGGGAACATCGTTTTTGTTACTGTATAAGAAAACAGGTGTTTATACTGCAAACTATAATGAGAGATTTTACTTGGTTTTTAAATTGTGTGGATGTGGAGCTGACTCAAAATATTAAGTGCCCTGTTTGTCCTCTGGAGTTTGGGAACGCAGGACACAGGAAAGACTTGTGATTGGAGTAACCCAACTTTGTTACTGCTAACGGAGGTATATGATCAAAAGTTAATATGGAAAGCAGCACCTCGACTGTAGATAATGAAGAAGAAAACTAGACTCCAGTCAGACACCTACATGTCCTTCTGAGTGTGACTAAATAGAATTGGGGGCATATATAATTGGGGTCTTGAACTTCTCTGAGGAAACGAGGAATTGCCCAGATAATGGGAGGAGATTTATCATTCAATTTTATAGGATAGCAACAAATTGGGGGCATTTTCTTACTAACACAGCATTATTTAGGCTATGTTATTACCTGCTGTGTAATACATGTCCCTTACCTAGCAAGCTTGGTAAGACATTGATGCTGAGGGTATTTCAAATGAGAAGTAGAATACACAATAGCTTATAATGTGGCCGTGTAATACATTTCAGTAACATCCTGGCCTGCTCCCTTGCAAAGGCTTCTGGGAGCACCAGCAAAGAGGCATTCATTCCTAACTAAAGGCGTTAAGGAACTGATCTGCCCATCTCATTTGTCCACAGCAGATACACAGGAAGGGTAGAGCCACTGGTGAAACAAGCCCATGAAAGCGCAGTAAGAGCGTTTCTCATTTCTCCCACACATCATGAAAAACAAACAAAAATACGAACAAAAAAGTTAGGAACACTGGCCTCTAAGCAAAACTCCAGGCACCTCTGATACTCCCCGACTTCCACCTTCCTCCATTCCACTACCAGAGAAACTACCAAAGGTGAAGCTCAATAAAAATTACTCATCCTGGGCGCTAGGGGCCTGATCGCTCTCGTGAAACGCCGTCCTTTGGGAGTGCCCCTTTTTCCCACAGGTTTCTTGGTGGGAGCTGCACCCTTTACTGCTACAGCATTCGCTGTATAATGCCCTTTTAGCGTGAGCCTCTTAAGTCACTACTTTAGGAAAATGAAGGGCGAGGAAGGAGTTGGACTCTGAAAAGGGGGTGATAACACATTTCCTTCTTTATTGAACGGCCCCAGTAAACTGAACAGAAGTAACTCGAAACCCTTCTTTGAACGTTCGTGGAGACAAAGTCATGGACACGGGGAATGGCAATTCAGTTCTGTCGTAGCCCCCTTGGTGGCATACGCTTTGCCTGCACACCTAGACATTATCGATAACCCTGGGGTAAGTGCGATCATTATCCCCACTTACAGAGGAAAAAACTAAGGGGTTGGAAAGGCTAAATATCTCATCCCAGGAACAGGGCCCCTAAGGTGGGGCTCCAATGAAATCCTCAGCTTCCAGTGAGCCGGGAGCAAACTGGGATCGCGCCGCCGCTCCCCCAGGCCGCGCCCTGCCCGGACCTCACCTACAGCGGGTGACACTGACCTGAGGGGCGGAGAGCCGGGCAGGGCGCGGCGGGGCAGAGGGACGGAGGTGCCCACCTGGTCCGAGGTGAAGCGGTGCGTGCGGACAGTACCTGGGAGCCTGCTCCAGCCTGCGGTTCAAGCGGCTTCCTCCCGCCAAGGGAATCAAACCTCCCGGGCCGGAAGAGGCGGGGCGCGGCGGGGGCGCGCGCGCCGGGTGTCCGTGAAACGGGGGCGCGCGGCCGCCCTGGGACCGGAAGCGTGAAGGGCTTGCAAGGGAGTGGGGTGGCCCGGTGGCCCCTTGGGCTGTGAGGGGTGATTTAAGGCCTTGGTCCTCAAACTGGGGTACACATCTCCCGGAGGGCATGTTGAGATTCTTCAGGTAGCGTAGACGAAGTTTCCACATAATTCAACTTTCTTAACCTTGTTTCCTAAAATTGATCTGCAGAGAAGTCACTAGTAGTCACGATTCTCATTTTCGTCCTCCCCTCTGAATCTTACTAAAATGCGTTGCCATGAGGAGTAAACACCCCCAGAGACCAAATCGTCCATTAGATAATTCAAGGTATCATAAACACCAACCCAGCATCATAATTACAGTCTTTCTAATGCATTTTACTGTTTGTCATTATGTGATTCCATGCTGTATAAATTAAATGGCAATGATAACTTGGTCCAGGAGAAAAAAATTAAAATTATAGCCACAGGAAAGAAAAATACGAAGTATAAATTTATATATGCATTTTTATATGTATTTTTTAAATAAGCTTTTTTAGAACAGTTTTAGGTTCACAACAAATTTGAGGGGAAGGTACAGAGATTCCCCCTAAACGCTCTGTCCCCAACACATGCATATTCTCCCCTAATATTAATATCCCCCATCAGAGTGGTACATATGTTACAACTAATGAACCTACATTGACATATTATCCCCCAAAAACCGTGGTTTACATTAGAGTTCCCTCTTGGTGTTGTACATTTGATGGGTTTAGACAAATGGATAATGGCGTGTGTCTACCATTATAGTATCATAGAGGGTAGTTTCTCTGCTCTAAAAATTCTCTGCTCTGCCTAGCTGTGAAGCACAATAGTGTATATAGTATATTTCTTTGCAATGAAGTACAATGGGGTGCTGGATAAAAGATTATTGAGCAAAAAAAATTAAGATAACATCCTGTGGAATGGAAATATTGGGTTGTCGGAAAAGTCATGACGTATTTTGTCTATGTTTTTCAAAGGTCATTTATTTACATAAAGAACAAAGATCAATCAATGATATAGTGCCCCTTTTGTTCGATAACCTTTTGCCATCTTTCAGTGAGCTTCATAATTCCTCGTTCATAGAAGGACCTGTCTTTATTTGTGAAAAACTGAACAAGGTGCTGATT
>NW_017731738.1:1295891-1302373 GCF_001890085.2 Hipposideros armiger | reverse complement strand
AGTGTCACTGGCCCTCATATGTGGGATCCGAACCGGGGCCCTCTGGCATCCCAAGCGAGTTCTTAACCATCGCGCCACTCGGCCGGCCCGGATTGAAGTATTTTATGCTGGTGTTAGGGCCTTTTAAAAAATAGAAAAATTTGACAAGGGAAGAAAATGCCCCAGACAAGGGAAGTTGTGTGTGCAGAAGCACAAAAGCAAGAAAACACAAATCTCCTGGGAGAAAGGCATGTTGGGTGGAGCACAGAAGATGGTGTGTGGCAAGAAAGAAAGTGCAAGTAAGCAGGGAGCCCATTGTGAAGGACCTTGTGTACCAGGCTAAAGTTGAAAGGGGTGCTAACCAGGAAAAGGAAAACATGCATTTCAGAAAAGGCCCAAGCAGCCACTCTGTCAGCATACAAGTGTCTCAGGCCTGCCCAGAAACCAGGTCTGTGTAGCTGATCCCTGCCTGGTACATAGTAGGAGCACAATAAACTTTCTTTTTTAAGTGTGTGTGTGTGTGTGTGTGTGTGTGTGTGTGTGTGTGTGTGTGTGTGTGAAAACTCAGCTTAATTTTGAGTTTGAATTCCCATGCTGCAAAAGGAGCAAAAAGTTAATCTTAGTCTTTTGGAGTCCACTCCACAATTCTCCCCCAGCTCATTAAGATGATGGAGGTAGACATCTGACCTTTGGTCATCAGCCCATGCCAGTGGCCACCACTATTTCTCTTATTCCTGACAGCCAAGACCCTTCTGGCCTGGAAGCACTCTTGCCCTCTGTGTGACATCTAAGCACATGGGAATCAGGCTGTCCCTTCCTTGAGATAAAGAAATCCCCAAGCTTCAGCTTTGCCTCATGGGGCTCTGTCCAGAAAGCAGGGCTTGCTCTTCCATATACCACCAAGATCTCTATTCCCATTATTTTCCCAGCCACAGAGAAACCTCTTCTTTGTTTGAGGGATTTGGGGAAGCCCCTCTCTCTCATAGAGATCTTGTCTATTCTTGGAGTTTCCTTTATTTATGGAAAGGCACACATTTTGGATACCAAAGCAAGAAAGCCTCCTTTGATTTTTCTTACATCTCTATCACACCCCTTCCCTGCAGACGTAGACAAACAAAAAAGGCAGTGCCTTGAAAGAAAGAGGGGGTGAAGGGGCTGAGTTGAGGGGAGAGTTGTAAACTACATGGAGAAAGGAATATTGTTAAACAATTCAAAAAAGTGTATTCCACCACACCACAACAACTCAGTACATTTTAATGACATATGAATGAATGAGCATCCACACCTGAGAGCCATGACCATCAGAAGGAAAGGTCATCTGGAGGGTCATCTTCCATGGTAAGTGGAGCCCACAGACCAACCAACCTCCTTGGGTACAAACAAATCTTGAAACAGCTTCAACAATCAGTTCAGAAGTGATCCATGCCAACCAGGATTCCCCAAATCCTTGAAGTTAGGCGGGAGCATGGAAGGTCCAACCTGTTTACTCTAAGTATTTCTAGATGAAGGCAAGGCAGCAGGTCCAAGGTCAGGAAGGTTCAGGCCAGTACATTGGGTCCAGATGGGCTGCTGATCAGGCAACTTTGGGCCTGACTGCTTGGCCTCTGTTTTGTACTCTGTCCTCTCATCTCCTGCAATAGCTATTACAGACCCCTCCTTGCCAAGAGTTCATTACAGCAAAAGTTCTTTGTCTCTGCCTCCCCCATAGCAGGGCTGGCAGAGAATGCTGGAATGTGTGTAGAACTGAACTGAAGGAAAAAGAGGAGGGATCAGCCTAAGAAACAGCCATGGCACCAGTAAGAAGGCTTGCTGACAGTTCTCTGAAACCTCCCACCCTATAGCTGTGTTATCACTGGGCCCTTGACAAAGGCATGCAGAGCCTTCAGGGGATCCCAGTGAGTTCACACACTTTCCAACCCCAAGGCCAGAGGGCCTGCACTGAGGCCTGGAATTTTCGGAATCAGGGCCCGCATGCTAAGGCTCTCCCTTGAACAAACTTGTACCAAGGCCTTGCTATATGTACAGCGACCAAGATGAAAATGATACCACTCACTCATTAATCCACCCAACAAATACCGTGGGTGCCAAAAGATGTATCCACATGACTTGTATTCATCTTTTGTGACTGGTGTATATTGAGTATTACAAGTTTAATACAGTTTTTTTCTTTCTTAAAATGTGTATACATTTTTTTTGGCACCCTCTGTATTTACTGGGCTCCGAAAAGTCCAAAGCTTACAGTCTAGTGGGCAAGACAGAGAACAAACACGTAAACAAATAGGGGATTTTATTTCAGACCTTGACACTTGCTGACTAAGAAAACTAAGTAGGGACAGGGGTAGGGAGTGATGTGGGGAAAGAGTTGTTATTGTAGTTAGGGTGGTCTGGAAAAGCCCCTTGGAGGAGGTATCAAGAGAGCAGAGGTTTGAAGGGGGGAAAATAGAGAGCCTGTGAAAATGAGCAAAGGCCATATTATTCCACACAGAGGGAAACACAGAGACACATTCTGAGCAGGACCAAGCTTGATATGTTCAAAGGACTGTGTGGCTGGAGGGAAGGGAGTGAGAACAGAGGAGCTGGCAGTTAGGCAGAGAGGTAGGAGCCACCAGACTTCATAGGGCCCTGCAGCTTATGGAAGCACTGCAGATTTCATTCCAAGTGTGACATTAAGTCACACTTGGGGAATGACATGACCTGGTTTCCCTTTTTAAAAGACCAGAAGGTAGCTGTGTGGAGAATCAACTGGAAAAGAGAAGAGTTTAAGCAGTAAGACCAGTCAAGAAAGCTATTGCTATCCAAGTGAATGATGGTGGCTTGGATTTGAGTGACAGCAGTGGATGGTGAAAAGTTGTTGGGAAGCTGGATATATTTTCAAGGAAGAGCCCATAGAACTTGCTGATGGATTGGATCCTGGGGAGTGAGGAAAAGAGAAGTCAAGGATAACGCCAAGGTTTTTGAGCTGAGCAACTGGGTAAATGGTGATGCCCTCAACTGAGATGTTTGTATATAGGAGTGGGGGTGGGAGGAGGTCTGGGGTCAAGAATTTTCCCTGAGGCTTATTAATTTCACAATGGCAAGTAGGCAGCTAGATATCTGATTCCAGAACTCTGGAGATGCTTTGAGACCAGAGACAGACTGAGTCATCATCCGTGTAGAAGTGGTATTAGAAGTCCAGGATTAGATGAAATGAAGAGTAAGAGAGTAGAGATGGAGAAGAGGTTTGTGAATTGGACACCAGGACATGCCACCATGATGTGGTCAGTAAGAGAAGGAGTGGCTGAGAAAGTATTGTAGAAGGACAACCACATAGTGACAGGGAAGCCTGGGGAGGAAGTGCTTCCAAGAAGTGCATCAAAAGCTGCTAGGAGGGCAGAGGATATGAAGAGGCATTTCTCTAAAAAGGACATACAAATGGCCTACAGGCATATGAAAAAATGTTCAACCTCACTNATCTTTCAGTGAGCTTCATAATTCCTCGTTCATAGAAGGACCTGTCTTTATTTGTGAAAAACTGAACAAGGTGCTGATTTACAGCCTCATCTGAATTAAACGTTATACCACGCAAGTTTTCAAGAGAGCGAAACAAGTGGAAGTCTGACGGCACAAGGTCAGGCGAGTATGGTGGGTGTGGCAACACATCCTATCCAAGCTCCAATAATTTTTGATGAGTGATCAAACTTGTGTGTGGTCTCGTGTTGTCACGATGGAACACAACTCCTTTACAGTTAACAAGCTCTGGACATTTCTGGATGATGGATTCGTTCAAACTGTCCAATTGCCAACAGTACACATTCAAATTGGTTGTTTGGTTCCTTGGTAGGAGCTTGAAAAACACCGACACCTTTAAATTCGCACCACACTGAGAGCATAACCTTCCTCTGATGAATGCTTTCGATGTCATTTGAGGTGAATCATCACACCGGGACCAAGACCATTTGCACACTACATTGTTGTAAACAATCCACTTCTCATCACCAGTTATCAGACACTTCAAAAAAGGATCATTTTCCTCACGTTTAATGAGCATATTGCAGATGCTTATACATGCCATCAAATGAACTTTGACTTAATGCAGAACCCAAATATCCAGCTTGCTTACGTATCCCAGCTTCTTCAGGTGGTCGTGAATGCTTGAATGATGGATGCACAATGTTTCTGCAATCTCTCGGGTCGTGTAATGTGGGTTTGGCTCGATCAATGCCTTTATTTTGTCATCATCAACCTCGATGGGCCTCCCTGACCAAGGAGCGTTGCTGAGATCAAAATCACCAGCACGGAATTCCATGAACCATCGTTGGCATTGACATTCTTATAGAGCATTGTCACCGTAAACTTTATGCAACTTTTCACAAGCTTGACACGCATTCTTCCCTTTATGGAAGTAAAACAGTAAAATATGGCAAAAATGCACAGTTTGATCTTCCATCTTCAACTTGTTGTAAAACCTCCAAAACTCAACCAAATCGCTCAATTTTTTTAGAGTGAAGCTAGAACTGTCAGCTGTCAAATGACATAGCAATAACATAGATGCAAATGACTAGTACTTCCAAAAATGAACTAGTGACATCTGTTGCAAACATGCATCATGACTTCTCCAACAACCCAAAATAAGTAAGGAGGAAAAAGAGGGAAAATAAGCAAGTGTTTAAAAAGTTTGTGTATTTTTGTTTATATATATTTTTAATGGATGATGCTGAGTATCAAATCATTGCTGTATTTCCCATCTACTGGATATCTTTAAAGAAAGGATGTTACAGAGTTACGTTAAAATGTTTATCATAATCCAGCTTTAAAAATATTTATTTCCAGGGCCAACCAAGTGGCGCATTGGTTAAGAGTTGGCTTGGGACGCCAGCTCTGAGAAGCAGGACCCCGATTCAGATCCCACATGGGCCAGGGACGCTGCACCCTCTACAGTTAAGATGGTGAACAACAGCTCGACCTGGAGCAGGGCTGCCATGAGTCGCCAGCGATGGCATAGGCTGCAGTGGAGCTACAGTGGGCTGCCAGAAGCTACCGTGAGTGGCTGGCAGCCAGCATGAGCTGCCAAGAGCTGCCAAGAGTGGCTGTCCAGTGGCCGGCAACCCATCTGCCTCACCCAGGAAGAGCGCAATGATAATACCAACATGGACCAGTGAAGCGATATCTCCACAACTAGACTAAAGAACAAAAGGACAGCAACTTGTCTGTTCCCCTTCCCCAATTCACCAATAAAATCTTTAAAACAAAAAAATATATATATATATATATATATATATATATATATATATATATATATATATATATATATAATTTGCAGGGGGCCAGCGGGTGGCTCAACTGGTTAGAGTGTGAGCTCTGAACAACAGGGTCACTGATTCAATTCCCACATGGGCCAGTGAGCTGCGCCTGAGCTGAGCTGCCACTAAGCTGCCAAAAGGCACCAGAAGGCTCAGCTGGTGAGAGCACGTGCTCTTAACAAGGTGGCCGGTTTGACTCCTGCATGAGATGGTGGGCTGCATCCCCATCTCCGCAACTAGATGAAAGCAGCAACTGGACTTGGAGCTGAGCTGTGCCCTCCACAACTAAGATTGAAGGACAACAACTAGACTTGGAGCTGATGGATCCTAGAAATACACAATGTTCCCTTCCCCAATTCCCCAACACTGTTGCCTTCCCCAGTAAAAATCTTTTAAATATATATATATTTATAACTATATATATACATATTTACAATAATCCAAAATTACGTCCTTTGTGATCATTCAAAATTATGATGAGAAACTTTAGATATCTGCTTAAAGTTTTTCAAATATATTTTGAGTGTACATATTCAAAAGAGTTTAAATATTACTGAATTAAGGAGAGTAATTATGCCGCAAGAGAAAATAGTCCCTTGCGAGGAGTCAGGGCTCTGTGGGCCTATTTTCTCCTATGGACAATAAGAAGGTTGGATTATGATTCTGCTGATCTCTTTTTCATGAGTCACTAACTGGGTGGGTCAGGCCATTTGGGATGTAACATCTCTACCAATAATAACACCATTAGCAGCAATAATAGAAAAGACCCATTACACTTTTTTGAATGATTAATGTGCACTTACATGCATCATCTCTAGAACCAAATGTCCGCCCCTCTCATACAGGGTAATTTGCGCTATTCATTCTTTCATCAGTCACCAGTGTCTACCCTATTCCAGACCCTGTTCAGGGCAATGCCAGAGAAAGGAAGAAAAGAAATGTGGCTTTTGCCCAAGACAGAAGAGCAAGATCCATAAACAACCAGCTCTAATAAAGGACCAAACAGAAATACTAAATACAAGAGTATGCAGCCATCCTGGTTAAGAGCTCCAAGAGGTAGCAATTATTTCTGACCAGAGGATTGAAGTATTTTTTTTTAAGATTTTTATTGGGGAATTGGGGGAAGGGGAACAGACAAGTTGCTGTCGTCTTGTTCTTCAATCTAGTTGTGGAGGATGTTGCTTCACTGGCCCAAGTTGGCACCATCATTGCGCTCTTCCCGGG
>NW_017731738.1:1254638-1290566 GCF_001890085.2 Hipposideros armiger | reverse complement strand
TCGAGGGGTAAAAAGTATAACTATTGCACTGTGTTGTACAGCTGAAACTAATTCTAAAAAATGTGTATTTCATAATAAAAAATAATTTAATTTAAAAAATAATAAAAAATTTTTAAAAAGCTGCTAGGACATCAAAGGTAAGATGAGACTGAGAATTAACCATTGGCTAAAAAGGATGGAAACGGTGGTAACCTCTTAGCCAAGTGCTAGGGTTCTTGCCTCACTGAAGTGGACTGAGGAGAAAATGAAAGGTGAGGTAGTATGAGAGAATCCCAGCAAGAAATGCACGGCACCCTCAGCTGGGATTTTTAAAGAGACATCTTAATAAAGATACTACCCACTGAGATGGGTGGAGTAGGTACTAACAGGGAAGCTGAGACTCCCAGGGAATAGAATAGTGCGAGTTGTTAAAACCCTGAGGCCTGAGGGGCAAGAGGAGAAATTGTATTAACTGACGTTGGATGAAAAGCCAGCGGAGAAGGGGCGGCCACCTGGAGTAGAAATTGCAATTGAAAGTAGCGCTCAGAAACACAGCAAAATAGGGAAGAAACACTAAGAATAAATTGGCCTGAATTCAGTTGGAAGCCATACGAAACCAGCACGAAAGGTACCCTGGGGATAAAATCCACACGAGCCAGCTTTCCAGGGCAGGAATGGGAGAAGAACAGATGGGAGAATGGAAGGGAGCAGGAAAGAACAACAGCACACCTGTAAGTTTGGGGAGGGAGAAGAGAGCAAGTACAGGTGACCCTTATACAGACGAAAGGGCAGGAAGTGAGGTACAGAAATGGTTAAAAGAACAAGTGTAGACATCAAATTTCAGCCTCACCACTGTTTTACCATGGACACTGTGCTTTGTGAGAATTAAATGAGATCATGGATGTAAGGTTCTTGGGCTCAATAAATGTAGCTGTTATTACATGCTATAAATGTGCTATAAAGACCCAGCATTTGTTTTTTTCAAGTAGCTTTGAAGTATCACATTTAAGAATTGTGGTGACTAAATGTAGGTTCAATGAGGAAGACAAGTCCAACTTTTGGGGATCTCATAAAACGTGTTTCTCTTGCTTTACTGCTTGAACCTGTGGCTATGTATCCTGTCACCACCTGGTGGCAGCATACCCCAATTATGGGTTCCATTGTTCAGAGAGAGAACCCCCTTTAAAAGGTTATGGGGAAAAGAAAAAAAGGAAAAAAACACACAAACAAAACAAGAAAAAAAAAAGGTTATGGAAAAAAAGACAACCAGACCTTATGTACCCCTTGATAAAGTGCACAGCACTACTTTTAAAGTAGCCTTGCCAAAAGATCAAACCTGAATCCAATTAAGGTTCTGGATCCAATTAGCTATTTACAGGAAAGAAAGAGATATGTTAAACAACCTCATGAGGATGTGAGCAGCAAAACCAGAATATGGAAATCCCTACAGAATAAACACCTTAGTTTCTTTAATAATATATGTATTTTTTAAAGCAAGGAAAAGAAAAATCTGGAAGATTAATATTGGGTTGCCGGAAAAGTCATGACATATTTTTTTCTATGTTTTTCATTGCAAAAATGCGTCATGACTTTTCTGACAACCCATATCACAATAAAAAAGCATTCAGGGAAATGTGAATGCTGACTGGCTATTCGATGACTTTAAGGAATTACCGTTAAATTTTGGGGGCTGGTGTTGGTCTTGTGGTTATAGTTTTTCAAAGAGAGTACTTTAATTCTCTTTTTAAAAAAAGATATTGAAATATAGGTGTAATGATAGGCTGTCTGAAATTTACTTCGAAATAACTGGGAGAAGGAGGAGATGGGTGAGGTGAAGGTGGAAATAAAATTGGCTGTGAGCTAATAATTGTTGAAGTTCAGTAATGGTACTTGGAAGTTCATCATGCCCTCGTGTTATAAACGTTGTGTCTCCCCATCATTTTTAAGTTAAAGCCCTACCCCTCAACGTGATGATATTAGGAGGTGGGGCTTTGGGGAGGTAATTAGTTTTAGATGAGGTCATGAGGAGGGATCACCCATGATGAGATTAGTGCCCTTATAATAACAGGAAGAGACTCCAGGGCTTCCTCTCTCTGCCATTTGAGGACACAAAGAAGGCACCCATCTGCACACCAGG
This sequence comes from Hipposideros armiger, assembly GCF_001890085.2. Lineage (NCBI taxonomy): Eukaryota > Metazoa > Chordata > Mammalia > Chiroptera > Hipposideridae > Hipposideros > Hipposideros armiger. Next base: position 1,288,450 of record NW_017731738.1, on the reverse strand, counting down.
AAGAGGGCCTTCACCAGGACCTGAGCATGCTGGTACCCTGATCTCAGACTGCCAGCCTCCAGAACTGTAAGAAATAAATGTGTTGTTTAAGCCACCCAGTCTATGGTATTTTGTTATAGCAACGCAAATAAATGGTATTTGTGGTCAGCAGACCAGCAACACGAGTGTCACAGAGAAGCTTTCTTGGAAATGCAGAGTCTCAGGCCCCACCCCAGACCTACCGAGTCAGAATCTCCAGTTTAACAAGCTCCCCAGGTGAAGCATAGGAATACTAAAGCTTGAGAGGCATCAAATTACATTACTCTTTCCACTTTTGTGTGTGTTTGAAATTTCCAAAGTAAAAATACAAAAAGTAAGAAAATAAAAATACAATTGATAACGTATAGTCAATGTTACATAAAGGATGCTCATTAAATATTGCTTGGGGTAAGTTGGATGCTGCTCAGATATCAAATATTTCTATTTTTCTTATCAATAATAATTAAATCACAATTATAATATGTTATGATTTAAAATATAGCCCATTATAAACATATTTAATCTTTGCAAAAAGCCTCTGACGTAACCATTGTTACAGATTTCAGGGATGACTAAACTAGATTTTAGAGAGGCCGAATGTCTCATCCAAGATCCCATAACTTTTGGGTGGAAAAACCAGAACTCTAAACCAGGACTTCTAACTCCAGAACCCATTCTCTTTCTACCACTACACTATAATTCTAGAAATTGAAATGTGTCCCAGGCATCTGTGGTTTGTTTTTATATAATTTGGTTTGGATTTTAGTCTTTTATATTTCTATAAAAAAGTTTCTTCTTATAACACGGCTTGTTGGGCCACAGTTACTTTTATTTCCTCCTTTGAGCTCTACTGACATTCTGCTGGGAAAATAATGCAGCTCTGGCTTTTCAATCTTACATTACCCAGGCACCATTACTCAACTTCAACAATTATCTCAACCCTTCAATTTATTTCATTCACAGGATCTTGAGACTTTAGGATTAAAATGAGTCATGAGAATAGCATCAGTGTTTCATGAATTTGTTTGCAGGTTGACCTCACTTAGGGAACTTTAAACTGATGGCCAGGTCACATCCCAGACCAATTAAACTAGAATTTTTGAGAAAGGGACCCAAGCATGTGCTCCCCAGGCAATCCCAATGTGCAGTCTAGTTTGAGAACCAGTGATTTAGCTATTCTCGATGGAAGCAATGCTACCACCTAGGGAACATTTTGGAAATTTTGGGGGGAGTTTTGATTGTGAAAATATTAACAACGGCTAAAATAAAAAATAGTGATAATGACAAGTGCTGGTGAGGATGCAGAGAAACTAGGTTGCTCTCTACGGCTGGTGAAAATGCTACAGCTGCTCTGAAAAACAGTTGGGTGGTTCCTTTTAAAACCAAAAATGGACTTAACGTATGGCCCAACAATCATTCTTGGGCATTTATCTCAGAGAAATAAGAATTTATTTTCACACAGAAACATGATAATAATCTTCATAGCAGCTCTATTCACACAGCTAAAGACTAGAAACTACCATGTCTTTTTTTTTAATTCCTTGAATTTTTAAAAAATTTTTCAATTACAGTTGACATACAATATTATATTAGTTTCAGGTGTACATACCATGTGTCTTTAAATAGATGAAGGGTTAAATAAATTATGATATATCCATACCATGGTGATGGTTAATTTGATCTGTCAATTTGACTACCCACAGGGTGCACAGATTAAATGGTTATTTCTGGGTGTGTCTGGATGAGATTAGCATTTGAAGTAAACTCATGATAGATTATCCTCCCCAATGTGGGTGGATACCTTTCAATCTAGTGAGGGTCTGAACAGAACAAAAGGCAGAGAGAGGAAGGTTTCAACACTTTTTTGAGCTGCTGGGATGTCTCATCTCATCTTCTGCCCCCTGATTAGGACTTACACCATCAGCTCCCCTGGTTCTCAGGCTCTGGGACTCTGACTTACACCACCTGCTTTGGATTTCCAGTTTGCAAATGGCAGACTGTGAGACTTTTCAGCCACCATAATTGTATGAGCCAATTCCTTATAATTTTGGGTTGCTGGAAAAGTCATGACGCATTTTTGCAACAAAAAACAGAAAAAATACGTCATGACTTTTCCAGCAACCCAATAAACCTATCTTTCTTTCTTTCTTTCTTTCTTTCTTTCTTTCTTTCTTTCTTTCTTTCTTTCTTTCTTTCTTTCTTCTCTCTATCTCTATCTCCCATATATATATATATATATATATATATATATATATATATATATATATGATATGATAGCATACATATGTCTCTCTAGATACAGGTATAGATACATACGTTTGAAGGGGAACTGGAGACATGTGCCCTGAAGGATTTTAGGATCTTCATGAATCACTAGCTTTGTGTGCTGTTCCCTGACTCAGGGACAGTGTCTAATGTAGTTCCCTCACCCCTGCCTCACCACCGTATGTTGAATGTGAGGAGGAAAGATAACTTGTGCTTCTTGTTCACAACCCTCTGCACCTGAAGAGCTACAGCCTTCTTCTCAGCTAGACCCAATTTAAATGTTGAGATCCTAGACCTCAAACCAATGCCTTAATGGAATGAGACTTTTGGACGAGGGTGTAAGTGTATTTTACATGTGAGAGTGATACGAATTGTTGTGGCCAGAGAGGAGTGACTGTAATAGGTTGGCTCCAAACATGGCTTTCATCAATTCCTTCCCTCTCTATATACACATGCCATTCCTCTATGAAGAGGTAAAGTCCACTTCCTCATCTATTGACTCTCAGCTGGCCTTGGGACTTGTTTTGGCCAAAAGAATATGGCAGGAGTGTCCCTGGGCCAGTACTGGACCTAGCCTTTGACAGAACTGGTTTGATGCCCTCTTAAAAGCCAGCCACCATGTAAGAATGAGGTAACCTGAGACCACATGTTGTGAGGAAGCCTAAGGTAGCCCTATGGAGAAAAAGACCATGGGGAGAAGCACGGAGGCACCTGCAGCTGCACCTGAGTGACCCGGGCCATTGTCTTATGAAACAAAAGCACCACCCAGCTGAGCCTGGACTTACTTCCTGACCCACAGATTGATGAGAATAATATTTGTTGTTTTAAGCCACTGAGTTTTGGGGTGGTTTGTTAGGCAACAAGAAATAACTATTCTCTGGATGGCTCAAGGCATTCCCTTGCAGGAAACCAAATTCTATTACCTTTGATTTAAAAGATTATAGTTCCTCCCTGGGAAATTTCTCTTAATATAGACTCAGAGCAAGGTTCTCATTTCACAGGACAAGCTTTCCAACATGTATATAAAAACTTAAACATCACATTTCAACCACATATTCTGCATCACCCTCAAAATTCTGGCAAGTGGACCTCAAAGCAAAGACTGAGTAAACTTTGCAACAAGACAGCCTTAAATAGCTGAGCCATTTCCAATTATTATGATGTACGTGCAAACTGTAATTTAAAGGACCATGGGCCTCAGCAGGCTCTCAGGCCAAGATTAGATTCCAGATCAACACACCCATTCCAGCTGGGGGAACTGGGTACAGAAAAAAGGAATTCAGGAGAAAGTCTGACCAAGCCTATTTGTTCAGCCTTATGAAATTCTTTTGGCCACTCCCATGGCTGTACTTTGTACCAGACCACCCATGTGGATACACACATCTCACTGAAAGCCTGCCTAGAGACTGGAGACAAGCCACAGCCACATCAAAAGCATTAAAAACTACATACCCCTGAGTCCTGTGCAAATCACTAGTACCATTTAGGACCTCCATAGCCTGAAAGGGAACCCCCACGTTTTCACTGCTCTGTAGTGGCTTCAGCCTGGAAAGAGAAGTGGCATCCATAATTAACTAAGAGATGCGCACAGTGAAGTATTCTTGGAGAACTATATGGATATGCAGGATAAATGACCCCAGGACTTACTCTGTGAACCAGGAAACCCCAGAGAGAACCCTGAAGGAGTCCTTAAAGTCTTTACCTTGCTTGCGGTGGTGGTTTGCTGCTGCCTGTCAGTGAGATCTTCCTCCCTCCAACTCACCTTCTCCATCATATAGTAATGATAACACCCCAAAAAGGCATATTCATGGCTCAAGGAATGCATAGCTATGAATATGTGGATTTGTCTATCCCTAAGGGGAGAAAACCATAAGGAAAACATAACGCTGGAAAATATCATGCAGGCAAAATCTCAATCATCAAACATATCTTTCATGTTTTATTCACTGGCACAAACACTATTGTGTTTTTATAAGGATTCTAAATACTTTATTGAACAAATAACTGTGTCTTCTTTCAAATACATATTATATTACTCTTTTAAAAAGCCTTACAAAATAAAAAACAAGACTCTTTATATTGGAAAACCTGAAACATATACAACAGTACACAAAACAGTATAATGAACCATATATTCATCACCAAGCTACAATATTTATCAACTCTTGGTCGGTCTGGATTCATTTATACCACTGCGTACCATGCTCCTGCCCCATATTATTTGGAAGTACAGCCTGGATATTACTACATCTTTTCATATCAATATTTTAGAATGCATCTCTAAAAAATAAGAATTACTTTAAAAACATAAAAAATGCCATTCTCACATATAAAACAAATAACAAAACTTCCTTAATGTAATCAGATACCCAAAGTGCACATTTCCTCAATTATCTCATTTTTTCCCCATTGGCTCAAATCAGGATTCAAGTAAGATCTATATTTTACAAATGGTTACCATGTTCCTTAAGTCTCTTTTAATCTACAGAATTTTTTAAATCTTTTTTTTCTTGTGATTTTTAGAAAAGAAATCAGATCATTTATCTACAGAGTTTTGTAACCAAATAGCCTTTTTGAAATCGGCTAACTTTTGACTACAAGATGTGCCCATTACTGACCGTCACAGTGTCTAATCTTCCCTACCTGTGTCACAAGGGCCTTCCTCCACTGCAGTTACGAGGTGACTTTGGAAGAAAAAGCTGAGGTTTCACTCATGGATAAAGGGGACACTGATACTACAGATCTAGGGACCAGGCTCTGAGAACCAGGGGCCTGGACCTAACTGTGCAGCCATTTATTCTCTGGTTTTACGCCTCTCTGGGCTCTAACCAAGAAGGGGGTCAACCCTCTAAATTCAGATTACCCAAACAAATAGGAAGTCCTGTTATTTGCTACTATTTATTTTTTTATCTCCCAGGGTTTGGCCTCATGGGGAAGTGGAGAGACAGGGGTCACTCTTGATAAAAGACCCATACAATCTATACATTCCTGACTCTTCCAATTCTACTCCTCCATCCAGAGAATCTTTAACTAGACCAGAGGTCAGCAAATCTTTTCTGTAAAAGACCAGATAGTAAGTATTTTAGGCTTTGTGGGCTATACAGTTTCTGTAGCCACTACTCAATTCTGCCATTGGAGTGCAGAAGCAGCCATAAACAATATGTAAATGAATGATGGTGTTTCAATAAAACTTTATGGACCTTGAAATTTGGTTTTCATATAATTCCTATTATTATTCTCGTTTTTACTTTTTTCAACCATTTAAAAATGTAAACACTATTCTTAGCTCACAGGTTTTACAAAAACAGGCAGTGGAGTGGATTCAGCCTACGGGAAGGATTTAGCCTATTGGCTGAAGTTTACTGAACCTTGTCCTAAATCATGATTTTTGAACAACCTTTCCCAGATTTGAAATCTGGCTTTGAGGGGCATGGATCTTGGTAGTAAGTTACCAATACATGGGATGTCTCCACATCAGCTGGAGACAAAAAATAAAGATGACTCTTACATTTCATTTTAACTACTGGGTGGCTATGTCTAGAACTATGAGGGCTAAATCCTCACATTTTTTTCAAATATGATTATTATAGAGGAGATGAGGTCTTGAGAGAATTACAAAGCCTGGAAAGAAAAGTAATTGATCATGGTCCACATTCTGCAGTTAGACACTTGATATTGATAAATAAATAATCTCTATCTTCTCTAAACAACTTCCCTATGTGTAAAAGACACCTAATATTCTGTTTAAATTAGCTTGATGGTTTAGCAAAATAGCATAGCAGATGTTCAATAATGAGTGAATGTCTTTCCTTTTAGAAAAGTGATTCTTAATCTTGGCTGCATATTAGAATCACTTGGGAAACTTTTATGACTTCAAGTGCCCAGGCTGCACCTCTGCCAGTTAAATCAGAATCTCTGGGAAAGGAGAACTCCCCAGGTGATTCCAATTTGTATCCAAGGTTGCGGACCACTACTGTGGTACAATATTCAGAAATTTGTCTCCTCGTCCAGGTGCACTGTCATGTCCAATGTCAAAAGACACAATTTGCAACACTTGTACATCCTGTGTAACCTAGCCCCTAAGTAGATTCAGAGCCTTTGATTATGGACACCTGGCCTTTCCTCGTGCCTTGAACCTGTGTGCCAGGCCCAGGTGAATTCCAGGTGGGCTCTTGGTTCCATGTCTGTAACCTTGGCAACAAAGAATGCTTCTGGTACAAATCAATTTAAAAAATAGCTGAAGACTTGAACAGACACCTCACAGAAGTAGATATATGAATAAGCACATAAAAAGGTTCTCAACATCTTTAGTCATCAGGCAAATGCATATTAAAGCCATAATGAGATACAATTTCACACCCACTGGCAATACCAAAAGACTAACAATACCAAATATTGGCAAGGGGAGAGCAACAGGAACTTATACAGTGCTGATGAGAGCATAAAATGACACAACTATTCAAACTCTTTAGCAGTTTCTTGTAAAGCTAAACACTCACTTACCCAATGACCCAGCAATTCTACTCCTAGGAAATGAAAACAAATGTCCACTAGAAATGTTCAAGAATGTTCATAGTAGCTTTATTCATAACAGTTCAAAACTCCAAACAACTCCAAAGTTCATCAACAGGGAAATGGATCAACAAATTGGACTATATTCATACAATGGAATATCACTCAGCAGTAAGAAGGAATGAACAACTAATGCACACAAAAAATCACAGTCGAATCTCAGAAATATTATGTTGAGTGAAAGACGGATAACACAAAATCCATACTACGTGACTTCATTTATATGAGGTTCAAAGAAAGGCAAAACAAATCTATAGTGTAGAAATCAGAGCAGCTGTTTTCCGGGGACTGGGAGAGGAGGCACACAAGGATTAACTGGAAAGGGGCGGGGCAGTGAAACTTTTTGGAGTGATACAAATACGTATTCTAAAGTGTCATTGGACTGGTAGTTTCCCAGGCGAATATAATTGTCAAAACTCATAGAAATGTACACTTAAGATCTATGCATTTTATGGTATATAAGTTATACCTCAATTTAAAAATATTACAAGAAGAAGGCTGGAGGCCCTAAGACCACACATCATTGATCCCTCTCTCCAGGAGGCTTGCCAACCTTGGCTGAGGTAAGAATGGCACAGGCTCTGAAGAGCACTCTGACCAGAGCTGGTCCCAGAGATTCCTCCCCAAACGTGGCAAAGTGAAGGAGAGTTTGGAGAACATCGGATAGTGCCATTCTTGCAGCACAGCAGTTCTGCTGGAGTGTGGTGGGGTATGTAAAGGGGAGGTTGGGAAACAGAAACGGCAAGGAGACCCTTGAATGACACGCCGAAGGGAGTGATCCTTACCAAGGCAATGGAGTCTGCTGGTTCTGAGGAGAGAATGCCTCTCAAATACATGCCTTCTTCTTGAGGGTTTCAGTGATTCACCTTTGATTCCGTCTTACTGCCTTTTGGAATTCAGAGGAATTCATGAAACCTATTAGCTGAAGTTCCTCCTCCAGGATTCTATCAAACTCATAACCTTAATCCTCTGATGATGAGCAGAGCATGGAGGCTGCTGTTTGCTTTGGATTCAGATTTGTTTGATCCTTTCCTAATACCAGGGAGATGCTTTCATGGAAATTTTCCAGAGGAACTTACTTTCTGGCTTCATTTTCCTCATTGCCAATTCACTCCTCACACTCTGTGATCTTATTTCCCATCCCACTCTTCCTATTAAACCACTTTCACATAGAACACCAATTCTATTAATTAGGACTCTATATTAGTTTATCTACTGCTGTGGAACAGTTATCCCAAAACTTAGTTGCATTAAAACAATGATAACCATTTATTATTTTGTGGGTCAGGGTATCAGACAGGGCACCACCAGAATGGCGCTTGTCTCTGCTCCTTTATGTCTCAGATCTCAGCTGGGAAGACTTAGACTGGAGGCTGGAATCATCTGAATGAATGCTCATTCACTCACATCTAGTGATTAATTTTGGCTGTCAGCTGAGACCTTAGCTGAGAATGTTGACTAGAATACTCACATGTGGCCCCTCCAAGTGACTTATTTTACCTCACAATATAGTGGTGGGTTACAAAGGGGAGCAGAGAGAGAGAGAGAGAGAGAGAGAGAGAGAGAGAGAGAGAGAGAATCTTTATCTTTTCCTACCTTAGCCTCATTTTTCACATAGCATCACCATGCCATACTCCACTGGTTAGGGCAGCCACAAGTTCTACCCAGACTGAAGTGGTGGGAACATAGGCCCCACCCCTCAGTGGGAGGAGTATGAGTCACCTTGCAAAAGAGCATGTGCAATGGGATAAATATATTGACCCAAAGGGATCTTTGGAAAATACAATCTGCTATAGATTCTTTCGTTTTCTTGTTACAGAAAACCCAAGACTAATTGGTTTAAATAAAGAGAAATTTATTGAGTCACATATGTGAAAATTCCAGAGGCCAGCTGACTCCAGATAAGGCTTGAATAAATCTTAAGCTGTGTTACCAGAACCCAGTTTCTCTTTCTTCATCTCTGAGCTCAGCTTCTTCTGTGCTGGCTTGAGTCTCAGACAGGTTCTTTCCTCATAGTGGCAAGAGGCTGCCACAGCTCCATCCATGTATTTCCTCTTGCTCAATCGCCTCAGGAAAAGAGAAGTCTGTTTCTCCGATATTTCACACACACATCCTGGAAATTCAGTTTCTTTGGCTCTAATTGTCCTGACTTGGCTCTTGTGGCCATTCCTGAACAATTTGCTGTCGTCAAGGAAATGTTCTGTATGAATTGGCGTAGGCCTGAGTCACATACCCACCCCTGGACCTGGGGCAAGGTCAGCATCACCATAGGTCACAAATCTTCTGCAACAGGTTAATTCAGCCCTACCCCTGGAGTTCTCTTTATATGTGACTCAATAAATTTCCTCTTTGTTTTTTGGTGGTTTTTTTAAAAAGATTTTTATTGGGGAATTGGGGGATGGGAACAGCACTGGGGAATTGGGGGAAGGGGAACAGACAAGTTGCTGTCCTTTTGTTCTTCAGTCTAGTTGTGGAGGACGTTGCTTCACTGGCCCAAGTTGGCACCATCATTGCGCTCTTCCCGGGCAAGGCAGATCAGTCGCCGGCTTCTGGATGGCCGCTCACTGCGGCTGCTGGCCGCTCACGCTGGCTGCTGGCTACACACGGTAGCCCATGGCAACCCACTGCCACAGGGACTGCAGCCTACGCCGTCGCCGGCGACTCACGGCAGCCCAGCTCCAGGTTGAGCTGTTGTTCAGCATCTTAGCTGTAGAGGGCAGTGTCACTGGCCCTCATATGTGGGATCCGAACTGGGGCCCTCTGGCGTCCCAAGCCAATTCTTAACCATCGCGCCACTCGGCCGGCCCAGGAGTTTATATTTCTTAATCACAAAAAGTCTGGAGTCATGTAGCTACTTGTGTACATTCAGTGGTTCAATGATTTGGAGCTGGTAGAGCTGTAATTCTCTTGATCTTTTTTACTTTTTTCTCACAAGATAGATGCCCCAGTTCTAATCATCATGTCTGTCTAGACATTATGTCTTCTTTGTGCCACACATCACATTGCCACTACTTGTTGTAAAATGATTGGGAAAGTGGGTACAGGTGAGGCATGCAATGGAGAAGAGGGCTAGGAATGTTGTTAGCTTATCCAACCTACACTCTGCCACATCAACACCTAGACACGGAAATGGTGTCTGCTTCACCTGAGCCACATAGTTGAAAATGAGAAGGGATGTCTCTTTCATAGCAAAATTGGAGTGCACTTATTTTAAGAAGGCTAGAGAATGCAAGATAGCAAACGTAAAAAATGACCACTATCTCAAAGTCCTTTCTTTTAATTCTGCAAAAGTCTTTCCTTTCTGTGGGAAGCTCGGAAGAAACTCTGGTGACCTCTTACTGGTAATTGCCAAATTCTGTAGAAATTTAAGTAATTTTTGTATTGAATCTCTCTTTTGCATGTGATACTGTTGATTATTCTCTCCTTTCTGCAACTCATTACTTCATTAAAACTGTTTTCCCCGCTTCTGTGACACTGAGCTCTTTTGTTTGTTCTTGAGCCTCTCTGGGCATATGATTTGTGTATTTGAGAGGCCCTTCTTCACCCTGTCCTGTACCTGTGGACCTGACTGCAGCCAAACAACTTTCTTATTCTATCTGCTCCCTTCTCATTGCCATGTTTCTTAATTTGACTGCTCGATTCAGGCATTTTCATTCTTATTTCTATAATAAGGAAATTTAAGGTTGTTAATCTTCTTGTAAAGTAGAGATTTGGCCTATTCCCACAAGCTTTGTTATGTAGCGTTCTCCCTTTGGTAAATAGCTAAATAGATTCTGCTTTCCTTGAATTTATTTTATAACATGAATAATACATATTCTACTTTCCTTTTGTTTGCACTTGCCTGTTGTCTTTTCTTAAAGGTTGTGTTTAAGGTTGCTACTCATTCATATGTTGCACACAATTGACTTAAATACACACACTTGACTTCCATCTAGTACACACATGGACCCTCTTTGCTCATCATGTTTATTAGTTTAAATGCCAGTGGCTGCACACCCAGGGAAGCTTCTAGGCTGCAGAATTCTGCTGAAGGTCAGTTGGACTCCTCTCTCCTCCCAAAAGCCGGCGAGGGATGGCTGCTCTGAGCCTGAAATTCCCCCTCATTTTTGCTGAGCTCATTACGATTGTTGGGGAGTGATGTATTGGGGAAGCAGAGTGGTGGAAGGGAGAAGGGCATTGTCTGGATTTCACCAATTTACATCCATTTGTGTCCCAATCTCTATATTCCTAGTGTACTTTATACATTGCTTTATTATGAGTCTTAACCCACCCTAGTCTAAATTATAAGAACTCTTTACTGGGATATTTGACAATGCATGAATAATTTCTGTAGTGTCTCAGGAATCCTCCTGTAAACAATAATTGAGATAAGGATCAAAGAAGAGAACATTGAGTGTAAGTAGTTACCGTTACTTCTGCCTGCTCTTTTTACCCTCTCATAGGGGAATAACAGAAGCTGAGAGTAAGCCAGGCTACTTTTCAAGGGAAAGACTGGAATTAGGAAAGGGAATGGAGAGAAATTGGTAGGGGTTGGAGATGGGAAGAGAGGCGGGAAATGAAACGTGCTGTCATCTGAAGAGTGTCAACCTGGAGCCTCAACCTGAAGGTACTCTGGGGACAGAGCTTTGTAATGAGGATTTTCATTAAATAAGTGTATGTTTTGTGATATAATTCATTCCCCTTTGGTTTTCTAGGGTGTTCAGTTAAGATTTATGCTGCTTTTCAGTGCTTTTCTAGAGTCCCATTTGTGTTTCTCTTGGATTCATCACTGACCTAACTTTGTCCTCAAAATGACAAGATATATTCCAGTTAAGCAATAATAATTTTACTACTACTACTACTACTACTACTACTACTACTACTACTACTAGCAACCTCTCTTCATTGAATGCCTATAAAACGCCAGGTCCAGACACTTTTGTAATCTCATTCATTGCATTAAAATGTTTTCTAACTGATTACAAATAATTTTGTATGATTGCTGATGCACAGACAACGGCATTTAGAAATCTATTCCTCAAGTCATAATCTCATTTGTCTATGAGGATCAGGCTCTAGTGAAGTGGACTGGGATTAATAATATAAAACTGATACTGACTATGGGGGTCAGGTGATATAAGAGAGGACTAGAGACTGGTCAACTGGAGAGTCCAGGCCCCAAGGGGGCAGTTACTACTTAGTCCCAGCCAATTTTTGCCCTGAGCAAATGTGGCCTCATTGTTCCTGGACCTTCTGTAATTTTTCCCAGAGAAGTCAGACATGTCTTTCCACATATGTCTAATTGTTAAATTGTGTTCTCTTAAAAAAAAAAAGTAAATATAACCTTTAGGGTAACTAGCTTGTGGCCTCTTTCTATTAAAATGGGCCAAAAAAGATAAAATTAATGTAATTTGGTCAGAAAAGCTTAAGCCACTTGGTTCTTGAGGGGAAAAAAGGGGTGAGGGGAACCAGAATCAGGTCAGGGTTTGTTTCAGGGTTTTTGTAGAACCTTGATTTTTTTATTAACCAGTTTGTACACTTTGGGGGGTCTGTATTTCTCTACCTTAACTGCTGGATTCCCCTAAAGGAAATTGGGTGCTGGTTGGGAATGACACAGTGAAATCAACTTTAAAAGACAGGCTGTGCTCCAGCTAAGTGAGGCAACCAGAGCTGTTCTGGGCTTCTCGACATTTCCAGCTGCAGTGATTTCTGGGGCTGGTTTCTACTGGGGGTCCAGAGAAGAAGTCTATTTCTTACAATCCTTCCACCTATATGGTGGACTCTTGCTGAGTTCTGCGTTCTAAGGCCAGAGAGAGGGTAGGGGTGGAGGAAGAGAATGCGGGTGGGGAAAAGAGAGGGAGGTTTAGAGTCTCAGGCTCAAATAATGTGAGAGCAGGGAGGTGCCTTAGTTAGCATTCTAGTCCGTTTTTAAAAAATTCTTTATTGCTTTACATTACAAAATTAAGATATACTTGTGGTAACAGATTGCTATAAATAGAAAATAGATATTCCTTTCTCTCCTGCCTTCATTTACAGATGGGGAAACATTCTCATAGAGGGAAGTGACTATGCAATGTGGACTATAATAGTTGGAATGCAGGGCAAGTTTTCATGGAGGCAGATGCTGGGATTGGGCAGAATTGTTTCCCATAGAAAGGGAAGAGGCTGGAATGTTGAGGAGAAGGTTTATTCAATTATCTCTTTTTATATCTGAGAAGATGCTGGGAAGAAAAACAAAAAAGCTAGGGCTGTCTTTTTAAAAATATATTGAGGGCTTATTGTGGCACTGTGCTCAGTTTCATACGCTTTTTTACTTAAGCCTTACTACCCCCCTGAGAGGGAGGTATAGTTATTCTCATATTAGAGAAGAGGAAACTGGGGGTTAGAGGGATAATTAACTTACCCACTGACACACTGCTAGAAAAGTTGAGTACCTAGAACCCAGGTCTTTGACCCTCAATTTCAATCCCCTATGTCACCTGCATAAATTAAAAACAGCTGCCTCTGCCTCTGGACCCATGAAGCCCCGCACCAGGTCTCAGGGACACGGGAGTGCCTTCTGCTGTGCATTCTGCTCCAAGCTTACAGCACTTAAATACTTTGCAATATGGTTTATCAAAAGAGTGATGATAATTTTTTTAAAGAAATTTTATTGGGGAACAGTGTGTTTTTCCAGGACCCATCAGCTCCAAGTCAAGTAGTTGTCTTCAATCTAGTTGTGGAGGGCGCAGCTCAGCGGCCCATGTAGGGATCAAACAGGCAACCTTGGTGCTATAAGCGTATGCTCTAACCACCTGAGCTAACCGGCCACCCCAAGAATAATGATATTTTCATTATGATAAGTCTGTACTAATTCTGCAAATTCTCCTTTTCAATTTATATTCAGAAATGAGAGAATGGGGAATAGAGGTAAGGTACAGTACCTGCTGAGATATTATAAGACTCAGATATAAGAAAAGGAAAGAGAGTCATGCTGCTCAGACACAATGGCACCCTATCTTGGTCAGCTATGAAGAGAAGAACCCTGAAGATCTGGGTTCCAGGGTTCTCTTCCACCATAATCTACCTACTTAACTTGGGTTTTGGTTTTCTCATGGGTAGAGTGGTATAAAGAAGGGATTGAACCAAATGAATTCTGGGGTTCTTTTCAGCTCTGAGGTCTATGGTTCCAAGAATGGATAGAGGTGTCCAGTGGAGAGATGTTTTAAAATCAGCCAGAAACCTAACTAGCAAATGAGAAGGGACTTGTATGAAGAGTAGAAGACAGGCAGGCTACAGAAATCATCTAACGTCTGAAACTTTGAAAAGTGGTATCTAGTCTCTGCTGAAATGAGCCCTTGCCCCCTTGAGATAGGACATGTCATTTATGATGGTTAGAATTCCTTATAGTGAGTCGAAGCTTGCTTTCTTAGTTCTACCCTGTGCAGAGCCCATTTCAAATACACTTCACCAAGACAGTTGGTCAAATATTAGAAAATCATCAGTATATCCCCTCAGAGTTATCTCTTCTACAGCCTAAATGTCCTCTGAACTGCCATTCATCCCTCAAAAGACAGGCTTCAAGTCCCTCAAGCCAGGCTTATTCATTCAACAAACTAATCAAACATATCACATGTGCCAGGCTCTATGGGAGTAACTGGGAATACAGAAGGTGAATAAGGCACAGTCCCAACCTTCAAGGAGTTAATTATCTAATGGGAATGACAGACAAACAGAAGCTCCTAAACCATTACACCAAGCCTAGCAGAAGGTGTGTAAGTAAAGGAGGAGTCCAAGACAGTCTATTTCACCCAGGGGGTCAGTAAGGCTTCTAAGAGGAGGTGAGACTTTTTTTCTCCATAGGTCCATGCATAAATCACTGTATCTTCCTTTTTATCCAAGGACTTTACCTCCTTCTGCCTTCTTTTCTTGGCATTTAACACATCCTGTTGGAGTGTTATGTTTCAGGAAAATTTTTAAAAATATATTCATCTGCCACCTTAGAAATGTTTTTATAAGAAGAAAATCTAGCAGCTTGTGACAAGAATGACTATTTCAGCACATAAAGTCTGAGATAATTTCACCAGCTCCCATTCTTACAGCCCTCCAACCTGGCTTCCTCTCTTTCGTCATTCTTCTTTTTGTCCTCCTCTCTCTTTCAGCCTTTCTCTCATTCTCCCTTTCAAGGCATTTTTACATTCTCGTAGTTATTCCTCACAACACAGCTTTTTGACCAACTCAAAGGAGTTAAGTGACTTGGCAGAGGGCACAAGCTGGGAAGTGGCAGAATCAGAATTTGAATCTAGCTTTTCTGATAAATATTCACATTCAATTACAGGAAAAGAGGTTACAGGGTTTCTTCTACCTGATCCTTTGCTTATCCAAGAGCTCATATTTGAAAGTATAACAATTTCCACAACATGTCAGGCCTAACTCTTCCACCTAGTTGCCCTCTCTCTTTCCTGAATAAAATGTCTTCTTACAGCTTTTACCCTATTTCTGCTAAATGTATGTATATCCAACTATTCAATCATCACTTTCACATTAAACAGGTATCTTCTCATAATGTCTTGAGCAGATAAATTTGTCAAAGTTCTTTATCTTATCTTGGAGGAATGCAGCAAGATACAATAAACTTCAGTAATTTGCATACCACTTTTAAGATTTTTTTCTACATTCTTATACTAGTTATACTACTTTCTAAAAATATACTTTTTTAATTAAAGTTTATTGGGTGACAATGGCTAGCAAAGTTACATGGGTTTCAGGTGTACAATCCTGTAATACTTCATCTATGTATCACATTGTGTATTCACCAACCAAAGTCAGTTCTCCTTCCATCACCATATATTTGATCCTGTTTACCCTCGACTTTCTAAAAATATTTTAATTTTAATTCATTCACCATTTTAACTTAAATTTTAAAGGAAACTTTTGATCGCTATGTAATATCCCTATCCATAAAATCAAAGGTTGATATGCTTTTTATATGTTTTCCTAAACATTAAAATAAATGCATAATTACAAGTATCTTTAAAGTTTGTCTTGCACTACTTGAAAGAATCTCAGGAGCACATTGGTGAAACCAGGGCTGTTGCATACAAAATTCTAAGGGTGCCATTTGCATCATGCTCATGTCAGAGCTGTTCAGGGTACAGCCTGTGGTTGTACACATTAGCACTGAGTAGGCCTTGGGAACTTTAAGCAATAGTGGAAAATAGAAAGAGTACTTAGTGGGAGGCCGTAAACCTGTGCCCTGTTCCTGGCACTGCCACGGATTTGCTGTAACCACAGGCAGGTCCTTCCACCTCTCTGGACCCTAGCTTCCAGATCTAAAAAATGCGGGGGTTGGATGGGAAGGTCTATACAGGCCCTTTCAGTTGTTATAATCCTTCTTTTGAGTAGCTCTAGTGATTTTGGATACATTTGGAGGCTTTCCCCAGTTTTTAATCCCAGAGGAAAGCCTTGTGTTGTTGTAGTCCAGCCAGATACAAACGGGTACTTACAGACTGAGAAAAAGAATTTTCTTTGCTCCTGTGCTCAGTCAGGAGATAAGATCAGCCAAGTTGTTCAAGATGGGGTTCATGTTGGAAAAGAGGGCAGCTCTGGGCAAAACTGTGGGTTGCATGCTATTGTACAAAGTCAGATGTTATCACTAGGATTGTAGATATTGCTATTTGTGAACTTTTTTTTTTTACTTGACTAGAAAGTAAACTCTTTGAAGGCAGGGGCTGAAATTCTCACCATGTATTAATGCAGTAGGCTATCAGTAAATGGGAACAGAGCGGGGAAGAGAAGAAGAAGGGAGAAAAGGGAGGAAAGAGAAGGAAGGGAAAAAGATGGGCCTGGAGGGCTTACCCTTCTATTCCTTAGAATAAGCTAAATCATTTTGATTCATTACAGGAGTGACACCTAGGTGTGAAGGGGGATTATTTCACTATTTCTGTTCCCTGTCTTAATTTTCAAGAGTGCATTATTTCACAAAGTAGAAATGGCATGTAGGATATTTTTCTAACCCTTTCACCACAGTTAGGACTATTTTGGGATTTCCCTTGTTATTTTGATCTATTATTCATAAATACACCCTATTTAAATGATTAAATGAAATACTAATTATTATACATTTCCATTAATTTATTTATTCCAAAAATACTTTTGAGCCCCTACTATGTGTCAGTAACCATGCTAGATATTGTTGAAAATATAATAATAAATAGATATAGCTTATGACTTCAAAGTTTTCATAGGCTATTTTGGGAGACTGACAGGTAAATTAGAATAGACCCTTGATATTTGTGAATTACTATTCATTGTTTCAGCTCTTCAATTCACAGACTCAAAGATCCATGACATGAATTTAATTGTAATGAGAATAATTATACTGATATTGTGGGCTGTTGAGAGGATTAACTGAGATGATGCATTTTTAAACACCTAGCATGAATTTGAATCAAGAGCACAGGAGAGACTCACTCGGCTAGCCAAGCCAAACACAGAGTGAGAAACTGGGATGGGTTGCAAGGAGGAGAGATATATCAGTAGAATATCCCATCCTCCAATTTTGAGGGAGGGAAAACATTTCCTGTAACCAATAAAAATATGGTAGACCATGAACAAAAGACATGAAATTAGCTGTACGAATTGAAAACTATAAGTCACAGTCTAAGTTCTTGTGTGGCACTGTTTTTTTTTAAATCACAAAATATTTATTAAGATTGAAAAGAAGTGTGAGCACACTGGTGTAAATCAGGTGACTATCACTCCTCCTGCCATCGCTACCTGGATGACATCTGGTTCTCTGCCTGCACAAATATGGTTGTTCCTATCAATACTTACACAGATTTGCATCACTTTGAATGCAAATTTGTGACTCGTCTTTAGCTGTCAATCTTTGTTAACTGATAACATTATTTGAAATTGTCAAAACTTTTGTTTTCCTTTTTTCATTTTTGCTCCCTGGTCGCCTTTCAGTGGCGATGTTCTGAGCAGCCTCTGTTCTCTCTTAGTTTGTCTCTCTTTTTCAGCTCTTACTGTTTTCTCCTGCCATGGCCTCTTCCTTGTCTCAACAGAATTGTTTGGTGCGGTTGGTCAGGTGGAATTTGTGTCTCAGAAACTGAAGAAAACAACTGTGTCTCAGTGTTTGAAGGTTCAGAACCTTGGACAGCAACATGGGCCCTCCCCATTTAAACATGCTTATTATGCTATGCGTATGCGGCCAATAATGAACAGTAATCATAAATGTGTTTGTCAGGGACCTGCCATAGGACTCAATTTGGTAAGTTATCCTAGCAGAATAAACAAAGTTCTGTAGGAGAACCAAGGAGGGAGAGATTGAATCTCCCCAAAGAATCTGGGGATGTTTCATATAGAAGGTGACACCATACTAGGACCTTGGGAAATAATAGTCATGGTATTCAGTTGTTTGAGCTAACAGGGATCTCAGTTGTCACACAATTTTCATTTGAAAAATGTTTCGCTTAGTGAATCAGGGTAAGGATTGGCTGCATAAAACAGAAAGCCTAAATAAATAACTTAAAAAACAAAGTAAAGATTTATTTCATGTAAAAGAAGCCCAGAGACATCAGTATAGAGCTGATATGGAGACTTCACAGCCATCAAAGACCCAAGATCCTTATGTCTTTCTCTTCCACTATCCTTAGAGGATTCCATTCTAAAGGGCAACTCATGGCCCCAAATGGCAGTTCAAATTTGAGCCATTACATCTCTATTCTAAGCAGAAATAAAAAAGGGGGTGGGGGCAATAATAGTACCTCTATTATCTAAGTCAGCCACTTTTAAGGAGATGTCCTGGAAGTCCCACCCTATAATTTCCAATCACATTTCACTGGTCATCCCTAACTATAAGAGATATTGGGTAACATAATATTTTAGCTGGATACATGACAGTCACATAACAAAATCAGAATTTTGTCAGTGAGAAAGAGGAGGAGAATAAATATTGGATAGGCAACCTGCGTTCTCTGCCACACTTAATAAGCTCTGTAAGGGACCTTGTGGGTCTTTGTATGTCTCACATTCTCTGCATTTCAGAGCCTAGCAGAGCAATTTTAGGAAAACTGCAAGGTCTCTGATTCCTCATGAAAGATTCTCCTCATCGCGCCTCTTTTTCCTCGAACTTCCATTCGCTGGTCCTTGTTCCTCTCTGAAGTCACCCTGAGCATGTCTACCCTTTTCTGACATGGCAAACTGTAGTGACACATCTTGTGTCCTGCCTTCTCCCTCTTCCCCTAAATCTTTGCTTCTCCAAAACCATGACCTCCACCCTCTTAGCCATTTCTCATAAGACATGACTCCTGAATTCTCCCTTCCAATTGGGTTTTAGGACAGAAGTTTTCTCCTAGCCTGAAGCCAGGAATGAATGAATCCATTTGATCATGGGTATGGCCTAATTTCAGGTCCTGTCTGGATTCCAAACTGACTAAAATAAGGCCATACACATTATTTTATTAAATTCCCCTGTAGTCAAACCTCTTACAGGATAGAAGAGAAAAAAAAGAGAGATGTGAAAAATAAAATGCCATCTAAATGTTGATATTCACAAAGTATTACCTCCCCCTGTGTTTTATATTAATAGCCCCTGACATAGTGAGGTTTGTCTTTTGGTTGCGGCCCTAGGCTCTGCTTTTGCGCTCCCCTTCGGAGTTGAAAATTCAGGTCCTGTACCCCTATTTCTCTTCTCAAAGCCTTGTGTCTCTCTGATTGAAACACTATTCACACACCATATCATGAGGTTCTTACTCTCTACCCTGCAGCCAGTAGGAGCTTTTCTAGAAGATACAGCCACCAGCCCAAGGCCTCAAATTTACCTGATCTCCCAGTTAGTACCCCGCCCAACCTTGGGTCCAGCCTATATTTCTGGATTCTCTGTTTAACTCTGCTTTCACATATTTTATGAATGTATATTACCCACCCATGTAACCACACAGATCAAGACATACAATATGTATAGCTCCCTACAAGACTCCTTTGTACCTCCTTCCAGTCAAAACCCACCCCTCAACAATAGCCACAATTCTAGTTAAGTTTGCCTGTTTATGAACTTCAGATAAGTGGAATTATCCTGTATGTATTCTTTTGTGAATAGCTTCTTTCCTTCCCCATTACATCAGAGAGATTCATCCATGTTGTGTGTAGCAGTGTTTTTTCTTTTCCATTGCTATGTCCATTGTGGCAAGTGATTCTAATATCATTTCAGTTTGAGTCCAATGTGTTGCCAAGATTGAGAACCATGGCTCTAGAGTCAGAAAAAAAACAGAGTTGGAATCCTATCTTCAAAACTACTCAACCTGGATTTGTTCCTAACATGTCCACCACCAGGTGGTCTTTGGGCTCAGCTAGATATCTAGACTCACTCAATGACCAACGGCCTCACTTGGCATCAGATTAACTCACAGGGATCCAAGATAAGAAACAGCATGCCAGCAAGACGGCATCTGGTACTTCTCTTCAGCAGGAGTTTCTGCAGTAAACCAGTGATTAGTTTTCTTTGGCCCTTCAGGTGACAGCTCAGGTACAAGGAGACAAGATCACGTCAGCAAATGTGGTGACAATCTTAGTTTAAAAATGCCCTGTCCCAGACAGGAATCAATACCTTGTGTCCCATAGACATAGGTTTCAGGTTTCCTGAGGAAGATGAGCCTAGTTACAAGAGTCACCGCACTTAGGGAGGCCCAATGCCATGGCTTCCCACCAAATATTTATATATCCTGGCCCAGGTGAACTTTACAAATCAGGGGTTATTTTTACTATAAGCAATGCTGCCTAGCACCATAGCTGACATTGCATCTTTATTAGACTTCCCGGGGGACAGAGCTATAAACTTAACTCAAATTTGTCCTAAGAGAAGGAGAAAAGAAAACCCTTTATTCATACCCCTTTCAGCTTACATGATGACCTTCATAAAATTGTTAATCAACCAGATTAGGTTTAAAAATGGCCCTGTTCCTTGAGTCAAAAACAGTATTTGGCACATGAAGATACTTAATAAATGTTTGTCAGTGAGAAAATTAATAATAAATAACAACATTAAAGGGATACATTCAACTAAAACAAAACAAAACTATTTAACTACTATGTTATCTTGGGCAAGTCTTAATTTCTCCAAATCCCTGCTACCTTTTTGTGAAAATGGGAATAATAAGTGTCCATCTCATTGGGATTGTTTTAAGGATTAAATGAGATAATGTATGCAAAAGCTATTACAAACATCTATACTTAAACTTTCTTATTATAGATGGAAAGAGGAAGTCTAGAGAGAAAGAGGTTTGTACCAGGTCATATGTGGTGGCAGAGCTGCTCAGGTATTCTGACACCAGCCCAGTTCCTGTCCACAATACCATGTGGCTCCTTCATACAAGTTATTTTACACAGTTAATGTTTAGGAAATCAGAAACCTCAAACCAATCAAGCTTTTTGTCCAGGAAAGAAAACTTCCATGAAGGTCCACTTTGCACTGTAGACTCCTCACCCATCCTTCACAGGACCCAGTCCATTAAGGCGCACTTCTCTTAGTGTTAAGGGTAAAATCAAGATTTTTCTCAAGGGCATAAAAAAAAGCAAAAATTATGTTCTCAGCTTGCTGCTGATTAGCAGAGGAAGGGCAAACAGAACCTCTAAGCATTCATTCTTAAAGGCCCTGGTTCCTTTTTCTTTTCCCATAGCCACTGCACAGAGGGGAATATGAAAAGCAATATGATCAGAATGTAATGAAGGAACAAATCTCACTGGGAGTCAAATACCATTGTTAAACAACAGGCACCATGGGCAGAAGCCCAAAAATCAGAGGCTTCCCCCAGTGTTCTTTGAATCCATTTTTTTAAAGCTGTTAAAAACACCCTTAAAATAAACCTGCCATCTTGTGAGGACAGGAAGAAGGTTACCCATCTTTGCACCACCATCTGCAGGGCTAGCTCAGCTTTAGGCTTCCTTGAGCCACACTCCCCCGCCTCCAGCCTGTTCTTTATAACATATCAGGGTGGGGTTGATTATAGTCTCTTAACTTAGCAAAATTCAGTTACAATTAAAATTTGAAGTGACCTGAGGAGAGGCTACAGAGATGGTAGCTCACTTCGCAATTCATTTTATTCTTTCAGTTTCACATTCTCTAATAATTTATAACATTGTGCTTGGCCCATTTTTATTTATTGGTCTGAGTTTCGATCAGGTCAATTTGTGAGTAGGGTTAGGGTTCAGCCTATATTAGGATTAGAGCTCAGTTTGCTACTGGGGTCCTGGCTCAGACCGTGGTTGGGATCACGGTTCATGCTGTAGCTGTGATTAGGGCTGTGATTTATATTCAATTTTACAATAATTTTTTAAATATTGCATGTGTAGCTACACAAAGCAATGGTTACCATTTGATGATTGGAGTTTCACAATGATCCTATAATTGTTTTAATTACGTAAATCACAATCATCATAATAACATTTGAGATCAAAATCAAGATTTGAAAGCATATCAGTCTGTGGTGGGCTATGAGAATAGTCTGTGATTATGGTAGAGATCTGTGATTAGGATTAGGGCTCAGTCTGTGCTGGAATCAGGTCTCAGCCTATAGCAGAGATTAGATTTGTTTCTGGTGAGCACTAGGATTCAATCAGGGCCTGAGGGCATAGCAAGATAGGGCTCTATTCCAGGAAAGAAATGAAGGAAGCATTGGTCAAGAGTCCGAAGAGTCCATTGAGGGGCTGTCAGACCAGAGGACTGAGCAGATGGAGAGAACAAAGGAAGGGTCAAAACAAAGTTGGTGACCCCCATCAAAATGGCATAAATGGAAAAGATTGACAATATCAAGTGTAGGTAAGGATGTGGAGCACCTGGAACGTTCTTATATTGTTGCTAGGAGTATAAATTGTACGACTACAGTAGACAACTTTTTGGTGGTACGTATAAAACTGAGTATATATATACCCTGTGGTTTAGCATTTCTTCTCCCGGAATGAACTGCTACACAGGATATGGATAAATCATGAAATGGTGTTAAGCAAAAGAAGCCAGACACCAAAGAGTTGATACTTTATGATTCCATTTCTATGAAGTTCAAAAACAGGCAAAATTAATCTATGATAATAGGAGTCAGAATAAGGGTTATATTTAGGGGGCAGTGTTGACTGGAGGGGGGCATGAAGGAGCCTTCCAGAAAGATGGTATGGTCTATAATTTGAACTGGACAGTGGTTACACAGGTAAACACATATAAAAATTCATTGAGATGAATATTTCATATTTGTGCACTTTACCACATGTAAGTTATATCTCAATGAGGAAAAAAGAAAGTACCGTATTTCCCCACGTATAAGACACACCTTAATTTTGGGGCCCAAAATTTGAAAAAAATGTATTACATAAAGTTATTGAACTCAAGTTTTAGTCATCATAAAATTCATACAACTCCTCATCACTTGCGGGAAATGCAAGTAAAAAAACCTACAACCATTGTATAAGATGCACCCAGTTTTTAGACCCCAAATTTTTTGAAAAAGGGTGTGTCTTATACATGGGGAAATGCGGTAGGTGAAACAATATAGAAGTGTGTGGGTGGCTGATAACTGGTTGGGGAGTTAATTCCACAGTCATGACTTTTCTGCCATGACAATTGTGATGTTGAGCCTGGGGAATGGGCCTGAGGAGTGTTGGGGGTGGGAGGGTGCAGCCATTGAAGCAACCACACTGGGCAATGTTGTAGTATAAAAAGCCATAGTCTTGGAGTCAGAAGTCCTAAGTTTGGATCTCAGCACTTTGCTTAGTATTAATCCAGTGGGAAGCACTGGTATGTTGTGATTGGTCATGAGGCAAGTTACAAATTATTCATTGGTAATTATAAATCACTGAAGCTTGTAATAATTTTCTCTTAATTCGTTTGAATTCATAATACATGTGTTTGGTTAAAAACAAATTAAATCCTATAAGAGTGTATACAGTGAAAAGTTCCTTTTCCTCCCATCTTTGACTCCAAACACCAGTCCCCCAGTCTCTGTTGAGAGGCAACCATTGTCATCAGCTTCTTAAATACACTTCCAGAGATAGCCTATGCATATTCATGAATTATTTCCTTGCAGAAAATCAGAGTAGATTCAAGGTATGACTATAATAATGCTGCTTGCATACTGAATGCTTTATTTCCAAAATGGAATTAAGTTTTCATTATAAAAATAATACATGCTTATTTAAAAATTGTATACATAAAAGTGAAACCTCCTTCCACCCACTCAACCACCTCTCACTGCTCAGTTCCAGAGTTAACCACTGGTAACAGTTTCCTATGTGGCCTTTCTGACAACTTTACCCATGCGTTAACATATTACACATAGACGATTACTACAAATAGTAAATTTGCAATCTCATTTTTTTCATCAATAATGTATCAGAGGTATCTTTCCATGTCAATTACATATAGCTCTATTACCCTTCTTAATGACTGCATAGCATCAAATACTTTCCAGTGGGAGAGAAAGGGATGAAGATATGGCAGGAATTACACATGGGAGTGTGTCCACCTGATGGCATCACATGTCACATGTGTCCTAGAAGAAAAAAAATGTTGAAAGCTGCTGATTTAACTCATCTGGGTCTCTGTTTCTCATCTATAAAATGGAGACAATAATGAAAGCCCTGACACCTCCTAAGATCGTTGTGAGGATTACATAGAGAGACAGAAAATGGATAACAGAGTACTTTGAAAACTGGAAAGTGCCGTGCAAATGTGAGAGACTGTTATTCCTGGAGGGGAGGAGAGGGAATAGTTCCAGTGTCTAAAGTCTAACAAACAGCATTAATAATGATTGTTTTTCCTGTGCTTCTTAGCCAAGTGAACTATTCATCTTTGCATAATAATTGTGAATATTTGTTGAGTTCTTACTTTGGCAGATATTCTTCTAAAATATATATATTGGGTTGTTGGAAAAGTCACAACATATTTTTTTCTGTTTTTCATTGCAAAAATGCATCCTGACTTTTCCGACAACCCAATATATATAATCTTCATTTAATCCCCCCACCAACTCTATGAGATAGGTACTCTGATTATTCTCATTTGACTAATAAGGCAACTGAGACTGACACAGTTGGCAAGTAGAGGCCTTACTTCTAAACTGCACCAAATTCTGTGCTATTCATTTTTGGAGGTTTTCGCCATGCTTTAACTATGTGGCTGGCCTGTGACTTAAACAGTCAGCTAGAGACTATGTATTGGAGAAAGAAGCAGCTCATTCCACTGGTACTAAAAAATGAAAAGCAAACAATGACAAAAACACTGAGTCTCACAGGTAATCACAGGTACTCACACTGCTGCCTGCTCCAAGGTCCCTCCTGACTCCCCTCTTCTAAATCAATGCCAAGCTCCTCAGCCTGGATTCCAGGCCTTCCTTAGTCCTGTCAAATAAGTTTTCCAGACCTTTAAACTACGGAAACTTCTAAAACCATCTTCCCCATCATTTCATATCTACCTAGGAGCCTGTCCTGGGTTAACTTGTGTCTCCTAAAAAAAGATATGCTGAATGTTACCTTGCTTAGAAATAGGGTCATTGCAGATGTAATTCATTATGATGAAGCTGTACTGGAGCAGGGAGGAGCCCTAACCTAATATGACTGGTGTCCTTACAAGAAGATGGCTACATGAAGAAACAAACAGGGAGAACGCCATGTGATACTAAAACAGAGATTGGATTTATGCAGTGCAAGCCAAGGAAAGCCAAAGAGTGCCAACAAACCTCCAGGAGCTAGGAGGAGGTAAGGAAGGGTTTCTCTACAGGTTTCGGGGAGAGGGTGGAACCTGCTAACCCCTTGATTTGGGACTTCTAGTCTCCAGAACTGTGAAACATTAAATTTCTGTTATTTTAAGCCACCTAGTTGGTAATACTTTGTTACTACAGCCCCAGAAAACTGATACAGAGCCTCAGCTATTTAACCAGACACTGCAGATCTTAGCCCAAGATGCATCAGGCCTTCCTTCTCCTGTCCCATTCCTGTTCTCTAAGCTGGCCCTAGTATCCTCCTGGTTTGCTGTTACAACACTCAGACAATCACACCCATGACATTCCCCCTCTCTTCTGGCAGGCAGCACACCAGTGGTCTGTTTACTTCCCTACATGCCCTGCGCTGGGTGGGTCAGGTCCCCTGCCCCCTGCCTCATCCTGGCTCAGGGCCAGCGCAGCCCCTCTGGGGAGACAGTAGATTGAAGCCCCCTTCTGGGTTGCCAAGGCAACAGTGCTGTCTGAGTGCCCTGGAGCCAGGCAGCTGTGGCTGCAGGGAAGGGAGGAACCAAGGGAAGGGGGGAGGCTGGGAGGGAGACTAGGAGAAAGACCCAAGGAGTGTCCTTAAAAGTACAAACCCAGAAGGTGAAATTAAAACCACAGCCTCACCACAACTAGCATTACAAAGCAACATGCAAGACTTAAGATGGAGAGGAAAGACTTTACTCAGGGGATTCTATATGGAACTCAGCACTGTGTGTCTTTGAGTCTAAACCCCATTCAAACCTGCTTTGAGGCCTTTTGACAGCAGGAAAGATCAAAAGATAACAAAATTCAGGCAAATGGGGACTGGCATTTTGCACGCCAAAGGCAAGTCTCCTATAAGCTGCCTTAAAATGCACAGTAAATGAAGAGAAAGATGCTTCTGATTTTTAGTTCACAATTAGCAATGCCTTCTGTGTGCAGGGAAACTTGCAGGGTACTTGCGGGGGTGGGGGGATGGGGGGGGAGATGCTGAGAGTACAGGGAGGAACAAGATGTTATACTTGCCCTCAAGCAGCTCAGAGTCCTTCCTTCAATCGTAACCGCAGGAATGGTCGGACTTCTGTAATAGCATGCTGGAACACTCTTAGGCAATTCTTCTCAGTCCATGGGGTTAGGTAGGGCTTCAGGGAGGCATGAGACTCAGTCCTAGTCAGTCAGGTCACAATATTGCCCTGGCCTCAGAGGTGGACACATCCTCAATCTTAGCCAATGAAGAGTAGTGAGTCTTTTGCTAAGATTGCTGACAGGGATACATGTTTTCCTTTCTATGCCATCACCATCTTGCCACCACATGGAATCTTATATGAAGTCAACATGGTGGTGAGCACAGCTGAGAGATGAAAGAAGATCGGGAGCTGAAGACATCATTTGAGCCCCTGAATCAAGCCACACTGGATCTACCCTAGACTTTAGGTGCCAATAAATTCTACCTGTCTTAAAGTGGCTTATGTTACTTCCAACTCAAAAGGTTCAGTAAAAGATATATTAGAAACTCTTTTAAATGATTAACCAAAGCTTTCCATTCCCTATGTAAAATATACTGATTTATACCTTCATATACTGAACACTCACAGCCAATAGGCTGATTTCTGCTGCTTTGATCCCAAACCTGTTTATGTTAATTGTATTTATTACTACAGTTATGTTATTTAATTAAATATTAAGTAAACTGCAGAAACACACGTGCAAAAGGAAAGATAATTCCTGGTTCTATGAAAACTAAGTTAAATGCTTTCAAAAGACTTGATAAAAAGTGAATATTTCAAAGAAAAAAAAAGTGAGTATCTCAAATTGCTTTTGGGTTAGATATGGATACATACATAGTTTAAAATGAAGCAATAAAAATATAGGTGGCTTTTACACTCAGCTTTGGAAGGGTCTTTAGGTTCTTTTTCCCCTTGAAATAAAAGAATGCTAGAAAGAGTGGATGATGCATATTGGGTGAGGAAAAAACCATTAATTGTCTCATAAGAAGCCTTGCAGCTTCTACCTGGGACACCTGGAACATTTGCTCTTGGGGAGGCTGAGCTCTATGTAAGAAGTCTATCTATTCTGAGACTATCATGCTGTTAGGAAGCCCAAGCTGGCTGCATTGAGAGAAAGAGAGTTGTATTCCTAACACCCAGCTATTCCAGCCATCTCAGCTTAGGTACCAGATAAATGAGTGAGGAAGCCATCTTGGATGTCTAGCCCAGTTGAGCTTTCAGAGGACTCCAGCCACCATCTGATGCAATCTTATGAGAGATTCTGAGTGAGGACCACCCAACTGAGCCCAGTCTACCCATAGAAACATTAGAAATAATAATAAATTACTGCTTTAAGCCACTTAATATTAGCTCAGTTTGTTATACCTCCACAGTTAACCAGTCTTTCGTGGACAAAAAGAGAGTTCAAGAAAAGGGAGGTGGCCTCTAATGTCAAATATCATAAAGAGGTCATGGAGGATGAGAAAAGGCCATTGTATTTTGCAACTGAGAAGTCACCATTGTCCTTCAAGCATTGCAGTTTCAATAGAATGGTGGAAGCAGAAGGCAAATTGGAAGTGTTCATAGGGCAAGTGAGTGGTAGGGAGTAGATACAATGGTAGATTGGTCTTTTTTTCTTCCTTTTTAAATAATTTAACACTCAAAGATAATCCTTGCCTGAATCAACTATCTCATTGGAGATTGTAAAATGGTGATTTTCTATCAGTCCTACATTTATTAGCTGACATTCTTCTGCAAAGAAAAGTTTCCCCTTATCAATTGGGGATGAACCTAATTTCTTCCTAAAATGGCAGGTTAAATGCTTCATTCTTTGTCTTTAATAACCAATTTCATGACAAAGGAGTTAGTGTCATAGTATTTCCATTGGTGGCAAATGAGTTTTTTCTCCTTTTCTCTTTGAATATCATTATGGACTCATGCGTAGACTCATGTATCACCTTTATTCAATGTGTTACAATCAATTATAGACTAAATTAGTCTTTAAAGAAGCAATGGGGGACAGGGCTAAGGATGTGATCAGTAATTCCTGGAAAAATACAATGGTTAAAGAAATACTCTCTCTCTCTCTCTCTCTCTCTCTCTCTCTCTCTCTCTCTCTCTCTCTCATTCATCCTTACCAGTAATCAAAAAATGAAAATCAAAACTATATAAAAGAGAAAATACTGTAACTATAAAACATCCAATTCTGCTACTGTATATATAACCCAAATTAGTCTCACATGGGTCCTATAAAGGGTGTATTTGAAGATATTCACAGCAGCGCTGTTTTGGTTGTGGGAGTTGGAGATCATTTGGGTGTCCATAATTGAAGAAGTCCTTAGGCAAAATGTGGTGAATGAAGTACTACGCAGTAGTTAGAAGCAATAGATCAAATCTTAAAAATATGTTGTTGTAAGGAAGAAAAGAAATTATATGCCATACAATACTATTTACATAAGAAAAAAATACATGCATCTAAAACAATAATACACATTTTAAATGAAAACCTACAAACAAAAGGATATACACTAAATACACTGGAATGATTTCCCATGGTGAGAAAGGGGAATGAGATTGGAGAATGTGAATAAAAGAGAATAATAAATGAATAAATAAATAAATAAAACCAATTCGAGAGACTTTGTAAGTGGGGAATAGGATCAAGTCAATCCCGAATATTTAAGTAAAAATAAGTATATGCTCAAATAAATAAATTGCTACACTCTTTCTGGAAAGCAAAACCATTAAAAACATTGACCTAGCAATCTTACTTTTAGGAATCTAGCCTAAGGAAATAGAAACTCATGTTTATTAGAGTTGTAACAGTGAGAAAAACGGTCAGCATGTGTGTTTTTGCCCTCACCCACACCCTGCAATATACACCCCAGTTGTTTCAGGGAAACCTCAAAGGTATTTCACAGGTGTTTATGATGTGCTTGTGAACAAGTGTAGTCATGTGACATTAGTGGTTAAATTCGTCATCTGCTGCTCCAGCCCCTTCCATTTGGCATTACTATTTCTACAGCCTTTGCTGGGCACGGTTACAGCTGTCATTGAGTTTCACCTCATCTGGAGTCCTTCAGTTGCTAAGCCTGCAGCGTTATTCTGTGGCATAGCCAAGACTACCTGCTCTTCTTTTGGTTTTACATACTATTAGAAGTCTATCTTTGTGTTACAATACTGAAATAACTATTTGAGTATTTTTTTATATTTTCCCTCCTTTACCCTCCGATCACTCCCACCTCCCCAAAAATTTGCAAATCAAGAAGACAAATACAAGAAAACAAATACAAGTAGTAGATATGCTGGGCTTGAAAGTGAAATGGGAAATGCAAATAAAACCCACAATGCAACACCACTCACACCCATCAAAATGGCTAACATTAAAAAAAAAAAAAAGAAAATAAGTTGGTGAGGATGTGGAGAAATTGGAAACCTTGTGCTTTGCTAGTGGGAATGTAAAATGGTGCAGCAACTATGGAAACCTGTTTGGTGGTTCCTCTAAAAGCTAAGCACAGAATTACCATATGGTGCAGCAAGTCTACTCATAGATGGAATTCAAAAGAATTGAAAGCAGGGACTCATATTTGCATGCCAGTGTTCATAACAATATTATACATAATAGCCAAAAGGTGGGAGCAACATAAAAGTACGTTGACAGATGGATGGGTAACCCTAATGTGGTATATACACACAATGGAGTACTATTCAGCTTTAAAAAGGAATGAAATTCAGATACATGCTACAACATGGTTAAACCTTGAAAACATTACCCTAAGTGAAATAAGCCAGGCAAAAAAGGACAACTATTGTATGATTCCATTTGTATGAGGTACCTATAATAGGGAAATTCGTAGAGACAGAAAGTATTATAGAATAGAACAGCAGTTCTCAACCTGTGGGTCACAACCCCTTTGGGGGTCAAACGACCCTTTCACAGGGGTTGCCTAAGACCATCGGAAAACAAAAAGATATTTACATTACGATTCATAATAGTAGAAAAATTACAGTTATAGAGTAGCAACGAAAATAATTTTATGGTTGGGGGTCACCACAACATGATTAAGGGGTCACGGCATTAGGAAGGTTGAGAACCGCTGGAATAGAGGTACAGGCGCTGGAGGAAGGAAAGAATGGGAGAGTTGTTGAATAGGTACAGAGTTTCTGTTTGTGATGATGAAAAAGTTCTGGAAATGAATGGTGGTAATGATTGAATAACACTGTGAACGTAGTGGGAATGTACTGAATTGTGCCCCTCCTCCTCCAATACATAGGTTGATGTCTTAACCCCCAATGTAATAATATTTGGAGATGGAGCCTTTGGGGGATAATTAGGTTTCGAGGTCATGAAGGTGAGGTCCTCAAGATGAGATTAGTGCCCTTGTAAGAAGAGACACAAGAAAGTTTGCTCTTTCTTTCCCTACCATGTGAGCACACAGTGAGGAATCAGCTTTCTATGAGCCAGAAAGACAGCTCACACCAGAAACAGACTACGTTGGCACCTTGTTGGACTTCCAGCCTCCAGAATTGTGAGAAAATAAAATTTTAAGCCACTACCCTATGGTATTTTGTTATGGCAGCCTGAGTTAAGACAGTAGTTAATGTCACTGAATTATATGGTTGCAAATGGTTAAAATGATAAAATTATGTATAGTTTACCCCTTTGCAAATCTCTGGATGCCAATCTCAGAAGGACATTAGTAACTGTATAGTAGTGACTCTAGTCCAACTCCCTCAGTCCTTCTGCCTTATACGGATAAGGAGAGTGATGAACACAGAACTGAACTGATTTAACCAGGGTTATAGTTCTCTTTCTTTATCCTGTATTCTTTGTCTACAGGAATGGCACCATTATCACCCAGTTGCCCTGGCCAAAAACATTTGTCATCCTTGATTCTCTCTCATCTTGCTCAATAGCTATATGTCTTGGTGGGAAAGCGGAATGAAATTGGAGTTAGATATTTTTGGTTAGATATGGATACATAGAGAGTTAAAAATTAAGCACTAAAAACATGGATCTCTCTCTATTCCTACCGCCTCTGCCTCAGGTTGGGTCACTTTCACCCTTTGCATATGAGCTTTTTGGCGGGTTTTATTTCTCCTCTTCTTGTTCCCCTTCAATCCATTTTGATTGAAATGGGGAACACAGCAGCCAGAGTCTTTCCAAAACCCAATCTGATCATGTCATTCTCCTGCTAAGCCCTTCAATATCTCCCTTTAGTGACTCGGGTTAAGTTCAAATGCCTCAATATGGCATTCATGGTCTTCTGGTCTACTTTCAGCTCTCCCGTCTGATCTCTTCTCTACACTCACCACACAGGCTGTGTTCCGGCCCCAGTAAGCCTGTGGTTTCCTAAACACATCATGCTCATCTCTCTTCCTGATCATTGTTGGAAGATGGAAATTTTCAGAGATAAAGGTCACAGAACACATGGATGTAGTTTTTCTTTAGCACCCCTTAACTGGAGGCCCAGGGCTTGGCCTCTCTCTTGTTTCATCCTGGCCTGCAAGGTAGCCTCAGTGGGCTCCTTTCGTCACTGGATTAAACTGCATGTCTGCCCCTTTTCTTCTAGGGCTGGTGGGCAAGGCATCCGACCAAATTGGAGTTGTAAGAGCTGAAACTGGTGTTTGGGCTTTGGGGTAAAAATAGAACCGATTTTGTTTAAGCCTGCTGAGATCTATCAAAGGAGAGAAAAATGCCATAGTTTATGGCATTCTATAGTGGGCACTGGGATCAAAGCCCCAGCTAGTAATATGATGTTACCTTCTTCCTTTGTGACCAGAAAGTCAAGGCTGGGTTTGGGGAAATACTAGGTTTCTTGACCAATCATAATATTAATGTCTTATCAATCCACTTTCCCCCAACCTGTTCTACCTGGTAAAGTCTTACTCATCCTTAAGTTCTTAACTTCTAAGAATATATCTCACCATCCTCCAAGATTGTAAATTCTTTGAAGGCCTGGACTGTATCTTCATCACTGTATCCCCAGTGCCTAGCATTGCTGATGACTGTATGAGTGAAAGATCATGCAGTTAGGAAGTGTCAGGGTGGAATATGAAATAAATGTCTGTTGCCAAAGATTCATCCACACTTGTCTCTCATGGGGCAGCCTACCACTATAGCACTGTGCCTTGTCAACTTGTAGCTTCTCTCTCTCTGCTCAGTCCCCAGCTGGTGGCTGCATGTCGAGAAAGGCTGAGGATAATACTTTATTGAAATGATCTAGTCAGCAGTTTAGCTGCACCCCCACACACGTGGCTGTACTTAGACGCACTCCTAACACATGGTTGTTTTTTGGGTTTTTGTTCCCCCCCCCCTCTCTTCTAGGGCTTTGATATGAGAGTCAGAGAAACATGAAAAGGAAATAGGTTCAGTGACCAACATCACATCCAAGGAGAGGAGGGAGGCCAAGGGGGTCATGAATCTGCATAATTCTTTCATAGGAAAACTGTCAGCACTGTTCAAAAGCCTTTCCTCACCCCACAGCCTCTCCCTCATTTGAGACTAGGCCCAGCTGAACTGGATAGTTTCCTGTAAGTCTTTTAACAACAAGGGCGTTCAAAGTAAGAAAGAGGAAGAGAAAGTTAGAGAAAGGGGCAAAGGGTCAGGGTTGAGCTAGGCTGGCATCTGCTCATACTGCAGGATAGGTCTCTAGACTCAGGGTAGGCAGGGCATCTTCATCCGTTGCATTTTGCCTCTGCTATCCTCTCTGGATCCGCAGGGACTGATTTATCACCGAGACACAGACTAAGAGGGAAGAGAGTTTCTCTTCTAAGAGTCTGAAAGGGAAAAACTTTTGAGGAAACAGCTAAGAGACGGAGAGGAGACTGTAGCTATAAGTGTTGGGGAGAGGAGGAGGAGGAGGAGGAAGAGGAGGAGGAGGAAGAGGAGAAGGAGGCTGAGGCGGCGCAATCCGTGGAATGGGAGGCCCGCGGGCGGGCGTGCGGGCGAGCATCAGCTACCCGGGCCGAGCCCCTGGCAAAATCGTGGCGCGATCACTGGTATTGGGGCATCCGCGCAGCGGAGTCATAGGCGCAGCCGGGCCTGGGTCGCGTGATGCCTGGCCGGGGAGGCCTGCGGTTGCGGCCCGGGGGAAGGACCGGGGGCGGAGCAGCCCTGGGAGCTGGGCTCTCCCAGCTGGGGACCTTCAGCCTCCCCGCCTCCGCAGGCGGTCGCAGCAAGGATGCCCCACGGCGCCGCCCGCCAGGCCTGGGAGACACCGCCGAGGAGCCAGCCGCCTATTGGCGGCGGCGGCGCGGCGTCCCCGCCCCCTCCGTG
>NW_017731738.1:1244184-1254119 GCF_001890085.2 Hipposideros armiger | reverse complement strand
AGGGGCGTGGGTTGGTCCCTGGGGTGAGGGGCTCAAAGGCGTGTGGTCCAGCCCGTCGGCCCCGCGGAGTGGGTGGAGCGTGGTCCCGGTCAGCTTTGTCCGGCCCCGGAGCCCCAGGAGCCCTGCGTCCCTGCCGCGCCGTGCGGCTCACAAAGCGTTTTTCCTCCCGGTGTGGAGCCCCCACCCCTAGGGTTGCCAGGGCAGGACCTCTCTAGGTCTCCGCTTGGCGGATGAGGAAACTGAGGCTTACAGAGGGAAGTGACTTGCCCAAGGTCACATAGCTGCTGAGAGTCGTAGCCTGGCTGGGACCCAGGGCCACCCCGGGCCGGCGTGGGCCCTCAGCTGTGGAGTGGGGGGTGTGAGGAGGAAGAGCCCCCAGCTTCCAAGAACCGAGAGAGATTGATCCGGGAGGAGGGGGCGCTAGGCCCTGGTCCCAGGCACGCCCACCCAGCGCTTTTTGGGCTTGCTTAGGGAGAAAGGATCTCTTGCTGGGTGGGACGGAGGAGCAGGGGCCGTTTTGGGGGCTTGGTGGTGCCCACGGGAGCCGCTTTGGGGAACCGCATGGGAAGAGACTGCAGCGAGGGGGTGTGCTCTCGCGGAAGAGGGCTTCTTGAGAGAGTGGGTCAGAGCTTTGGAAACTTCTCGCGGGGACCGTTTGGTCTCTGCCAGGCCACCTTCCCCACCACTGCACGGATTAAACCAATCCAGCTGGAATTAATGGGAGGGAGATCTGCCAGCTTTTGTGGACATTCCCGTAAGGTGTCTTTTCCACGAAATGGCCCGAGTTTTCGTTCATGCCCCAAGCAGAAGTGCATATATGGCCCTAGTAAAGGCGTTTGTGCCACAGAAGGCCGAATGAGTTTTCCCCCGGTGGTCTAGATCTGTCAAACTTGGAGAATCCCCTGAGAGAACAGCTATTCCAGGCCTGAAGCGGGGGAGAAAGCTGGGAGGGTTGGGACAAGTCAACCCTTTGCCTGGCATGTAATGCAGGGCCATGTACTACAGTGGGATTCCCGTTTTTTTCTTTGGGGTGGGTGATTGGGTTGGGGTTGTTTTTACTGTGCATGCATTTTGGAAAGGGAATGAGAGGACTTGGAGTTCTGGAGGAGAGAGAGCGAGAGAGAGCGAGAGAGCGCGAGCGAGCACAACGTGTTACAGGCAGTGAAGAGGGTCCTGTGGAGCTAGAAAATAGAAGCTGTAGAATGGGGAAAAAGAAGACGATATTTAGTCATTGTGGGGGAAGGGAGATTAAAGTGTTGCTGAGGGGAGGGGACAATGTCTAGGCTAGAGAAAAAAATTGGGATGTTTCAGAGGGAGCCAAACGTGATGAATTTGAAAGGTGTTCTGTTCGAGTTGGATGGTATCTTACAAGGTCGAGTAATAGGTATTGGTCTGCAATCACTTCATGTTCTTTGAGTAAAGACAGTTGTAGTACTGTTATATAAATATTTTAGCTATTGCACACCCCACCCCCATTCTCTCTCCTGTTCTAAAGCTGCAGGCCCATAGCGGTTAGTGTCTTAGAAGTAAGGCTTGACAAAAGAGGCAATGGAAGACTAATTAGCAAATGCATTAATTAGGGCCCTTTGTCCAAGATGATTCCTTGTTTAAATCAGCTGTTTTCTTGCTGCCCTCCTGCACCTCAGCTTTCCAGCTGTGGTGGCTGTTGGCCGGATGCTGTGGGAACTTCCCCTGATTTAGACAAGATGCATTAGATTTTTCTAAAAACCTGTGAGAAACCCATATTTGACAGGTATATATAAAACCATGAAAATTTACTTGTCAAAAACTTATAATCAGGGAAATGCAAATTGAAACAACAGTGAGATGCCATTTCCCAGCCATCAGATAGGGAAAAATTAAATGCTGTGATAACCAAGTGTTAGTAAGGTTGTGGGGAAATCAACTTTTAATACTGCTAGTGGGAATGTAAATGGATACAACCACCTTGGAGAGTAGTATAGTGAAGTCTAGTTGAAGGAGGGCAAACATACTTATTTACCCAAAATGTCCATTTCCAAAAAATTCTTGCACACTTGTCTAAGAAATTAAGTATGAAAGAACTACATGAATGCCTATTGTAGCTTAAATATCCACCAACAGGGGAACACATAAATTGTTAGATTGTCCCACACAGCTGAATATTATAGCACTGTGAAAGATAAACTATAGCCACATGCATTAAAATGGTTGAATCTCATAAACATAATATGGGGTAGGGGAGCAAGTAACAGAAGGATTCTTACAGAATGTTTCCACTTGCATAAAATCTGAAAACAGCAAAATAATATTGTTTGTGGCTGTGTACATATGTAGTAAAAGCATAAACATATATGGTAACAACCCACACCAAATTCATAGTAGTACTTATCTCTGGGAAGAGAAGATGAGGAATGGGATTGGACAAGGGTACACAGAGAGCTTTAGATCTGTAATATTCTATTACTAAAAAAAATTGAATCAGATAATTGCAAATTAAGACTTGCTTATCTTGAATGTAGGGTACAGAGATATTCACTATATTAAATATTTTCAGATGTTTGAAATATTTCTCACATGCAAAAAATGTTCTTGTTTATAGAGCACAAGGTTTTTATCCTATAATAAGGAAACTAGCTACAGGCTCCAGCCCTGCACAGCCTATTAGGATGCAGGCAGGTGATCCTTTTCTCACCCTTTTTTGACCTATAAAGCCTAGTTTTGCGATGGATGACTTTTATTTTGGAACTGCTGGTAGGCATGGAGGATTTCCCAATGTTTCTAAACTTTCTAGTAGACATAGGTCAGCAGTTTGAGTTTTGTCAAAATAAGAGTGCTCCAGGACATTCTGACTTATCAGATGTAGGGGGAGCTGGCAGAAATCTGATTCTAAAAAAGTTCCCCAGTAGATTCTGATGCCCACTACAGTTTGAGAGCCACTGCCTTCGGCTCCTTTTGATTCTGGGCTGTGACTCCCTCTCAGCTTTGCCCCAGCCTAGCCCCCAGGCTGCCTTCTGTTGCTTCTCCTGCATGACTGGGACTAATTTGGACTCATGTGATACTTAGGATTTTTTGTAGGGCATAAAAGAATGATCGGGTTGGAAGCCATTGAATGTTAAACCCTTCTTAATCCAGGTTGTCTGTTCCTTTTATTTTCACGCAGGTAGCTAAGGGGCCCACCACCCACAAGGGCTATTTAGTAGGTTTTACAAACTTGAACCACATGTGTCACAAGATGTGGTTTTCTAGTTAGGATAGGAGCAAAAAAGGGTCAAACAGAGAAGGAAAACTAGCAGATTTGGCAAAAATTAAATCGCAAAGGTAAATGTACGTGATCATGACTTTCTTAGCAGATGACAGTGATGGTTTGAGTGTTTTAGTTTATGACATGCAGTTAAAGTTCAGCTATTTGAACCTGTAGTTAAAGATTAGGGGCTTTAGGAAACAACTGATTATCCCTCAAGATGGAAGAGTTTCCTTTCTCCCAAATTTGCTAGATTTGCTTTTCTGCTGGACTTTTTTAGGGCTTGTCCTAATAGGTTTAGAAATTAATTCCTTTAACAAATGTGAAGATTTCTGGTAATGAAATTTGTGAAATGCCTGTTTGCCTTTGATGGTGTTCTTCTTTCTGGAAACCTACTTTGGAGGAGCAGTGTTGCTCCCCGTCCTTTTGCAGGGCTGCTGTGTAGGGTTGTATAGACTGTGCCCAGCACAAGGGCACCTAGTTTAAGTGACAAGTGAGAGTGTAAATTCATTTTGTGCTACACTTACCAACATGAACACCTCGTGTGGAACTGTGTCCTCTCAGAGAGGGAGCACTCCCTTTTCTAAATCCCACAAAGGTGCTTTATGACCTAGCATGCCCATGCAGTTTTGGAACTGTTGGTCTAGCTGTAACTACCCTGTTTCCCCAAAAATAAGACCTAGCTGGAAAATAAACCCTCGCATGATTTTAGGTGCCAAAATATGGCACCTTGGCATACTGAATATTTTAAGCTGAAGGAGTTTGTGGAAAAGGCACGCTTCTTCCTGAAACAGGTCATAAAACCCTCATGTGAGGGGTGCGTGCCCTCCATATCCTGGAGGAATCATGCTAGGGCTTCTTCTCCAGCTAGGTCTTATTTTCGGGGAAACGCGGTAATTGTGCCATCCATACGCATCATGGGCTCTGTGAAGGGAGCTGGTCAGTGCTGGGCCTGAGGCTCCAAAAGAGTTTTCTGTAGGTGAACTTTTCATGGGAAGGAACCCACTCCTGGCTTTTCATCACTGTACTCAGTTGAACCGAAGAGTTCAGTTTAACTTTGTAAAATTTGTTATGGGGCTGGAGAAATATGTTCAGAATAAACTCTTTAGAAAATGCCATCATTTATAGATAGATAGAATGAGAGAAATCATTAAAAAGACAAGCCTCTGGTAAGTGAACGTAGCTATGGACCACATTGCTCTTGCATTCTTACAGTGCTCATTTGAGAGGGAAATACAGTTTTTTCTTTTCCTATTTCCCCCTACACTAACATTCCTGAATTTCTTAAGACCTGAGGCTTTTTAGCCAATTTTGAAAATATTTACCCATTAGTATTTTCCATTAAGTGGTTGTTTATGCTTCCTGCTGTTTCATTTTTTTCTTGGAGAGAGAGCAGGGGGAGTGCTGAACCAAGGACAAGACTGGACTTCCTACTGCTTTTGCACATAATGGTAGTGTGTTTTTTAGAATACTTGTCATGGAAGAGTGCTGTTCTGTGGGCTTAAGGGAGAGGTACATTTGAAGTGGTTTCTGTTGCCTTTTTTATTATTATCTTTTAAACGTGGTTGAGGGTGATGGATCTAGAGTTCCATTGTGCTTTTTCTGCTGTCGTGAAGGGATTTTTTTTTTAAGAAAATATATGTAAATAAAACAAAAAAGGTTTAACAAAAATAGTCTCATGCCTACACAAGGAAAATAAACAGTTCCCACCTATACAGGCCTTACCTAAAGCAGTTTCAGTTTTTTTCTGTTCTGCTTAAATGGATATTAGCGCTGTTACAGGGACTGCTTAGAATAGTTAACTGGAGTGATGTTGGGCACGTGGAGGAGGAGAATGATGGGATTATACTAGGGTTTATCAGCAGTTCACTGCAGTCACATGTGGAAAGCTATCACTGCTTTGTCTGTTTTTGTGATAAAATATGTGTAGAAATAAGGGAGAGATTGTGAGTTTTGATAGATATAATCATTTGACCCTGTTGAAAGAAGAAAAAAAGAGAGGGAAGACATAGTGAGAGGAAGAAAACATATAAGAGGGTAGGTAGCAAGCAATTAAGTAGTAAATGTTTTGTAATGCTTTTGAGATGTTCCTTGAGTTGAAAGTTAACCTATCTGTATCTGTTTTGCTTCAGCACCTTTGATTTCAGTGTCTACAAATGGTGCTCACTGGTCTTCAGTTGAACCCTGTTTTATTGTCACAGAAAGTGAGCAGTTTTGAAGACTAGTAGGGTAGGCTAAGTAAAACAAGTATTCATTTCTTAATCACTTTTACAAATAGGAGTTGAGGCTCATTATTAACAAAAAGTATTTTTCATTTGGCTTTGAGGCGATCTTATTTAAAAATTTTAAAATTGAATTGTCTTACTATGTAGATATTTGTTGCTACTTTAACATATTTGAGCACCTACTAGGTGCCAGTAATAACCAATACAAAACCACCGATTCACTGGGTTGATAGACTTCATTGTCAGAGACTTAATTACCTGAGGTACTGGGAACAGCACAGAGGTGTGAGCTTCAGCTGTTGCTTTTTCTCCCTTTTTTCATGTATCCTTCTGCTCCTGGCCTTCTGGGCTTGGTGATGATTTATCCATCTGTCAGGACAGGCCCCATCCCCTGCTCCCCCCATGGGAGGGTTATAGAGGTTTCAAAAAACCTTTTGACTGGGCAGCCACAAGGAAAATCCCTCAAACGATATTGAGCCAGACCTGAGGGCCACCATCGTGGTTCCAGCTCTTCTTCCTTCGTTGCTGCCTGTGTTGCCACCATCCACCCTTTGCTGTGGAGCCTGGAAGGCGCCCCACTCACCCCCAATCATACAAAGAGGCTTTGTGCTCTGAGGATGTTCTAAAGGCGGGATCACTGTAATTATAATTCCCTAAGCACAACCAAGTAATAGGGGCAGGCAGGGTAAAGATGGTATCCAAGTACTTGTTGGTAGGGAGAAGTCAGGCGGGGATTAAAAATCATCTGGAGACAGTACCAAAATGGATAATGGAGCGTTGTTGGTAATGCTGATGGGAATGTGTTTAAGTGAATACATTTCAGCATTTTAAATTCTAATACTTCCAAGATACTTGAAGCTTTAAAAAGCACAAGACAGCTGGAATGTTTTTCTCTTTTCTTTTTTTCTGTCTAAAATTGTACAGTTACTTCCAAAAGTACTTTAGAAGAAGGTATGTAGAAATCTGGGCCTACTTTGCTTTATGTTTGTGTTGCCAGTATGATTGATTACCCAGGAAAGCCACATACAAAACTTGCTTATTATCCAGGGGTGCTCTTACTAATCCTTTTTTTTTTTTTTTTTTTTAAGTTTCTAAAAGCAAGCACTAACTGACACTTTGGAGAAGCTGATTTCCCCCTACCACCACCAGAAAAAAAAAATCAATTAATCTGGAGATATGTGCTTAATAAACTCTTAAATCAATCATCCTATGTCATGATGTGTTTCCAAGCTCTGATGGCAGTCTTTAGTGAACACTTTTTGTCTTACTATGTTAAAGTTAACTATTAATATATTACTTTTACTAGTGTCGCAAATAAACTTTTTTTTTTTAAAGAAATGCACCAAACAGTTGACTGCAGAAGTTATCCTTAGATGTTAGGATAGTGGACTTCAGTTGTCCTTAAGATGAAAGGGTAAAGCAGTCCTTTTTGTTGTAATTAGCACTGACATCTGTGGCGAGTGAAGCAGCCAGGTAGATAGTATGTACTCTGTGGAAACCTACAGCTACTGTGAACTGGCCCTTCATCTCATTGCTGGAGTCCGGTCCAGGAGTTGGATTTTTATTTTTACTGTCTAGCATGATTTTGAGGAAATCTACCTTTTCTGTGGACAAATAAAATTGTATATATTTAAAGTGATGATTTGATACCTCAATCAAGTTAATACATCCATCACCTCACAGTTACCTTTTTTTTTGGTGAGAATGTTTAAGACCTGTTCTCATAGCAAACTTCAAGTATATGTTGCAGAATTATTAATTGTAGTCACCATGCTGTACATTAGATCTTCAAACTTACTCATAACTGAGGGCTTGTGCCCTTTGACCAATATCTCCCCATTTCCTCCACACCTCAACCCCTGTTATATTCTCTGTGTCTATAAGTTTGACTTTAAATGAAAAAGAAAACCTTTTTTAGATTCCACATATAAGTGAGATCATACAGCATTTGTCATTCTTTGTTTGTCTTATTTCACTTAGCATTATGTCCTCCAGTTTCATCCATGTTGTTGCAAATGGCAGGATTTTCTTCTTTCTCATGGCTGAATAATATTCCATTGTATATATAACATATACCACACCTTCATGTATTCGTCTGTTAGACACTTAAGTTGTTTCCCTATCTTACCTATTACGAATAATACTGCAATGAACATGGGAGTGCAGATACCTTGAGAAAAATCTACCTTAAATTTATCTTCACTTAAGACTACTGGGCAGTCCATTACAAAGATATTACCAAATTATCCTTTGAAAAGACTACCAATTTGACAGTTAATTTTTATGAGATTTAAAAATACACAAGGATACATTTTATCTGTTTTTAATAAAAAGTAAGGTTGATCCCCCCATTCTACCCCCTCACTGTTTTTAGGCAAGCATATTGATCAGCAGTGACTTATATTTTAGCTTAATTATAAACGGTTATTTGGCTACTTCATTTGCTTCATTTATAATATATATTTCGTTTGGGGATTAACAATCTCTGTTTACTTCACTGCTCTCTGGTGGCCATTAAAAGATAAAACATTTATTGAGTGCCTACTATGTACCAGGGACAGTGAGGATTTCAGATATGCAACAGTTCAGTGATAGATTCTGACAGTGTGTTAGCAGAACAAATGCACTTTGGGGCCTGCTAACCCTTAATATGAGGGCAGAGAACGTCAAGATTGCATTAATAGTAGTGATATGTTTTAACCTTGATAATTAACATTGCTAAAGCACAGACCTAATCAGATCAACAATTTAAGTGGCTGCCTTCTAAATAAGATAATATTATTTGGTTCGGCATTCAAGGCTAGCACAATTGGGTCTTCATTATTCCAATCCCTACTATTCTTCCTCATGAATATTATTCTCCAGGGAAATAGAATGCCCTGTTGTCCAACTGTGTATCACTTTTTCATCTCTGTTCCTTTGCTTGTTAATTCAGTTTGGAATGCCTATCCTTTCCATTTTTCCAAATCCTACTTATTTTTTTAATAATCTTGATTAATAGTGGTCACTTATTGTGTGCTTATTGTGTGCAAAGTTCTGTTCTATGTGCTTTACCTGGCTTAATTTAATTTTCACCACAGTCATCTGAGGTTAATGCTATTATTATTCTTACTGTGCGTATGAAGAAACTGGAGCACAGAGAGGTTAAATAGCTTGCTAGAGATGATGCAGCTATTAAGAGTGTTATCTGGGATATGAACCCAAGCCGTCTTGTTCCAGAATCTGTATTTTTAGCCATCATGCTTTACTGCATCTCACTATAGATAGCCTAAGCAAACTTAGCAGTCAATTTTGGTAACAAAAGGCTGAATATAAACAAAGGTAATCACTGTTTTAGCAACTAAAGAGAATTTTCATATTTTGGTTTTACCTTTGCTCCTCCTGAGAAATAT
This sequence comes from Hipposideros armiger, assembly GCF_001890085.2. NCBI lineage: Eukaryota > Metazoa > Chordata > Mammalia > Chiroptera > Hipposideridae > Hipposideros > Hipposideros armiger. The sequence continues at coordinate 1,245,279 of NW_017731738.1, read as the reverse complement.
GCCCCCCCACCCTTTTTTAAAGTTCCAAATTATTGTGTTAGGATTATTTGATTTTTTTTTTTTTAGTCATTCATTTTTCTCAAAAGGTATAGGAGTACCTATTTGAAGTGGGTTCACTTTAGATCAGGCATATTTAAATTGCTTCTTGGAAAATCTCCCATGTTCTGTGATTCTGAACATTAGGGTCTTAACCGAGTCCTTGTTTGGGCATTTAAGTAGATAGAAAACTGGAAAAATTTGACCCTACTCAGAGGAACTTCTGAATCTCACCTTTTTGTGGATATGGGTACCCCTGCCAAAAAAAATATCTGCACAAGAATGGATGTTAGACTTCTTTTTAGCGTTAATTTCCATAGTAAACTCTGATTTATCACAAGCTAAAGCATGAACATTCAGTACCACAGAATGTGAACATTTCAGGCACAGTTAGAGAGTCTGGTGTTGGGTTGACGCTTTCTGAGGCACTGGATTATTTGAGGAAGATAATGTAGCATAGTGGTTCCCGAATGAACTACGTCAAAATTGGCTGGAATGTGTGCTAAAAATTCTCTATATTTAGGTGGCCTAAAGTTGGAATCATGAGATTGAGTAAATTTTCCCATAAGCAATTATAGATGGTGTTTCTAATATTATTTCATCTATACTGTGGCCTTAATAGGAATTGGTGGGTCATCAATTTAGAAAATGTTCTATGGCAAAATGGGATTCTAAGGTCAAAACAGTATTTATAGATTTTTGGAACATGGCCTGTTTTTGACTCAAGCCTGCCAATTCAATCTTTTTCTCTTACTTTGCCTATGGATACCTAGAAAGGAAAAAAAGAATTCTCCACCTTTCAAGTTACTGAACAATATGGAATTAATTCATAGGAGGTAGATATTCTTTATATTCAGGCAAGGTAAAAGCTGATTAGATAATTGAGAAATTTCTGCCCATTTACTGGTTTGAGTTTCTTTAAGAATCTTAGCCTCAGAACATATCTAGAGTTATATTTTGGGGCTGTAATGGAAGACATTTTGTGATAGATATATTGATATATATCATTGCTGTGTATCAAGAATATGAGTCATGCATGGAGTAGAGAGTGGGAATGGA
>NW_017731738.1:1231502-1244089 GCF_001890085.2 Hipposideros armiger | reverse complement strand
GGTTGTTATTTTGTGAGGGTGAAAAGGATAACTATTGCATTGTTCTGTACACCTGAAACTAACAATAAAAAAATTTAAAAAAAAAGAATGAGTCATGAACTCTTGTGATCTAATTATTTAATGTTTCTATTAAAAAGAGTGCACATATTGTTGAAAACAAATTATTACTATTTCATGATATTTTTGAGCTTTAACTCTAAATAAAAGCTACCATGTGTGCTTAAAAAATTAACCCAAAAAACCAACAAAGGCAACAAATTAAAAGATTTGCCTTCTTAAAGTGAATTTGTGTGCAACTCATGAAGTTAATTTCTATGTTGAGATCAAAACTAAAGTCAGAATTTGACTCTAGAAGGTTTAGATAATACTGTACATATTTTGAGTCTAACTTTTGGTAGAACAAAATCTTAAAAAAAAAAAAAAAAGAACTGTCTCAATTGACAAATGATTTTAACAAACAGTTCTGTGAAGGTGGGGATAGAAATCAAACGAGTTTTTGCCATACCAAAATCTTCTTACAGCACTTTGAGATGCAAACATATTTCCTTTTAAAATAAAATTTTGATAGAATAGTTTTATTATTTTTCCTGATGATAAGTAATTAAAAACCCAGGGCCCAAATTTATTTTGAGTTGGTTAAAACTCTTCGTTTCTATGGAAGAAAAGTTATCAAATTGAAAAGGGGCTTTAGAAATTTTGATTCCAAGATTGCTTTAAGAAAGGAGAGGCAAGTCAAATTGGGTATGAGCCCCACAGACTTGACTGTGCTACTTCCTGGGTCTGAAAAGATCAGAGAGGGGGGGCTGTGTTGTACTGGGGCGGGGCATGAGCCTAGTAGGAACTAGAAGTGAAACTGGAAGTGCCTTTAAAAAAGCAGATCGTTGTATTAGGCCGAGTTAGGCTGGATTGAGCAGAGACTGTATGATTCTCAGGCACAAATGTGTGTATCGTTCCCATGGCAGATTTCCTGAGAAAGTCAACATGTGTGCGGTTGACTCAGGACAGACCTGAGACTCATGGAGGAACATGAGAGAAGAGCAAAAGGGAGAGGCTGAGGAAGGTGCCTTAGGGTGCAGGTTTTAAACAAAAATTTCTGAGCCTTTGAGGGAGGGAGCAGGAAGTTAAAGGTGAAATTCTGGGGACATTTCCCTTCCCCCACAAACTGTGGAGGTGGAGGCTGCAGTGTGCAAGTGGAGCGTAGATCACTTGTAGACGTTGGTAAAGGTATCATTATTAGAACAAAAAAGGTATGCATATCCCCATGCTTTGTTTTAAAATGATGGGTTCTCACTACAATATTAGCGATATAAAGGTTAGCTAGTCATATGTAATTTTATTGTACCTGGGGTTAAAATTGAAATTCACTTATTTTTAAAGAAAAATGAGAACTTAAGATATAACATTGACACCTAAAAGCAATAAATTTCCAGGGTGGTTTAATGGTCGTTATGTGCAATCTGTCACGCACAAAAGATGATACTGGTAACATACCCTGCCTAACTAGGGCATGCAGTGCTGATGTTTTTCCCACAGGAGTGATAGATTTAAATTCAAAGAGATTAAAAACCACTGGCCTTTCTGCTGGCCTCCTCCCTTCCCAGCCCCAGAAACCACTCACAGATACTGCGTGCTGATGGGTGTGGGTAATATGGATTGGGGTTAAGTTTATGGCTCTGAGGTAGACCAGTGCTACTCACACTTTAATTTACTTATGCATCACCTGGGAATCTTGTTAAAATGCAGATTTCTATCGAGGGCCCTGGTGTTAGAGTGTGGCTCTCAAAATAGTTTTGAGGGCTGCTTAAAAGGAAGATTGCTGGGCCCCACCTCCTGAGCTTTTGATTCACCTTACTAGGGTGAGGCCTGATATTTTGTATTTTAAACAAATTCCTAGGTGATGCTAATGCAGCTGAGGGTGGGGGCAGGAGGGGCATATTTTGAGAGCCACTGAAATACGATGTAAATAACCCTGAGAATCAAACCATCCGTCTTGCCTTCTCGAGCATTATTTTATAACTGAACTGAAAATGTTGAAAGAAAGTTTGTAGAAAGTAATAGAATAATTAATGCTGTACATGTTAAGCAAATAACATCTCATAAAACAATTCTATATATTTTATTGCGGTGAGTATGTATCTCTGTCTAAAAAAAAATCAACAACAAACCCCACCAAAATTATGATAATAAAGATGATTCGTTCTGGAGAAAAGATCCAGTATTATAAGGGTGGGATTTTAGTTTTTTATGTAAAGTTTTAATTTTTAATGAAGAGATTGTACTTCTATTTATGTAATTAATTTTATAGAAAGGTCAAAGAAATCTGGGTCAGGTAGCCTCCGTTTACCTCTCCAGATCTGTCCTCCAACCTTTCATCTGGCTCTTTGCTCCAGGGAGAGTGCTCCCAGGTCCTCTGGCTTCTTGTGTTCAGCCTTAAAGAGGAGATTGAAGGGAAGGAGAATTGAGGTCAGAATATTTATCCCCCTTCTTCTGAGGGGAGCCTGCATTCTGGTAATCTCTGTCTCCTGTCTTTTTTTGAGGACCAGAATGATAATTGTTCTGCTATTGCTAGTCCTAGTTTCTTTTGCATCCCCTGTGGTATCTGCAGACCTCACCTCCCAACTTTGTAATTATTTCTTTTATAAATAAACCTTCAGATTATTCTAATTTGAGTTTGCCATCTCTTCACTATTGCGACCCTGACTGATGGACTCCATTCTTATTCCTCTCTGTTAATAATTCCAGAGGTAGTGACAGTATTTTGCTGGTATGATATATCCTTCCAGACATTTTGTATACATAGAGTGGCTTTCAAATAAATGTATATATTTAACATATAAGGGATCACATTATACATCCTATTCTTTAATTTTTGTTTTACAATACTAGATTGTGACCATCTTTCTGCATCAGTATAATCTACCTCATTCTTAATAGTTGTGCATGATGAGACAGGGGGATTGTAATGGTGGCACTAAATCTTCTATTTTGAGATTTGGATCTCTGGTATAATTTGAATTAGTGCAGTATTCCATTGTATTTGATATGGACAAACCACAATTTAAACAATTTCTTACATATTTAACATTTTAAATCATATACCAAATTTCCATTAATACTTAGATCTGTTTCTACACTGTTGTGTTCTATTGATCTGTCTCTAGTCCGGCACATTTACTTATTGTAATTTTATACAGATAAATGTTTGGTAGAACAAATCCTTATAGTTATTCTTACTTTGAAAAATACTTTTGGCTTTTAGTACATACTTTTTTCCCTTCTAGGTATATATTTTAAAGTTTTTGTCAGATATATTTTTTTCTAAAGTCAAAATCCCGTTGATACACTGATTGGAAATGCATTAAGTTTGTAAAGTTGGAAATAATTTATCTCTTCACACTGAGTCTTTTCAGGTGCTAACATGATTTCTTTCTCTTTAACTCTCTTTTTATGTGCCGTAGTATGTGCCTTTGTGAAGTTTTTGTGGTTTAAATCATATTTGTCGATTCCATACCATCCTTTTAATTTTGATAATGGTGGTGTTTTTTTAAATTATACTTTCTAAGTTTTGCTGATGTTAGGAAAAGTTGTTGATTTTTTTTTTTTTAATATGAAACGCTTCACGAATTTGCGTATCATCCTTGCTTAGGGGCCATGCTAATCTTCTCTGTATCGTTCCAATTTTAGTATATGTGCGGCCGAAGCGAGCACAAGTTGTTGATTTTTATATATTTACAAACCTGCCTATTTCCTGAGCTCTTTTAGTCAGTTTAATAATTTTTCATCGATTTCTTGGGTATTCTAATTGGACAATTTTATTATTGGCAAGTTTTGCTGATTTAGACTCCTTTTCAGTATTTTCCTCCGTTGTTTTTTTTTTGTTTTTTCTTTGGCTAGACTATAACATCCAGAAAAATGTCATACACTGAACTTTAGTCTAATGAGGCTGCCTCAAGTGTGCTTCACTGTTCATTGTGGGGTTGACAATGGGTCTGAAACCTAACAAGTTAAAGTATTTTTATTTATTAAGCGTTTTCTTAGAAAGGATAAGTTTGTCAAATGCCTTCCAACCTGGTTATCCTTAGAGATTATGTTTCTTTTGACCTATTAATGTGCCGAATTATATTAATCAATTTTCAGTATGGAATTACCTCTAAATTTCTGGAATAAGCATCAGAGCACTGTATTGATTTGTTGGTATTTAGGGCTTTGGTATATATTCACAAGAGAGAAAGCCTGTAGTTTTACTTCCTTTTGCCATCCTTGATGTCAGAATTTTGGTAGCATGGAAAAATAATCTTTTGGGGAGGAGAGGCCGTAACTATTTCTATTTTGTTTTTTAGTTTATTCCATTAGATTTTCTTTCTTTCTTTTTTTCTTTCTTTTGTGGGGAAGGGCAAGTAGTCAATTTTAGTAAACAAGATTAAAAAAAAATTATGTGTCTACTACTACATAGTAAGCAATCAAATGATAGTTACTATAATTTTTTTAAATGATTGTCTTTTATTCTTGGATTTATTTCTGTGTTTTTGTATACTAATTCAGGAATTCTTTTCTCATTTTTATTAAATTCCTTCTGATGCCTTAAAAGTTTTTTTTTAAATGTATACAATTATTGTATTCTCCTTGCAAAAATATATTTTGCAAAAAATTCAAACACTACAGGAATATATACCAGAGAACATAAAAGTCCCTTTATTTGAATTCATAAGAAATCAGTGAGAACAGGTTGTTCTGTACACTCATAAGTGTTTTTATTTTTTACTATGCACATATATATGTGTATGAATTTGTGAAATTTATACACATATTATACTATATATCGTTTTGAAACTTGCTTTTCTTCCACTTTATATCTTGGATCTCTTTCCAACTCAGTATTTATAGATCTAGTTATTCTTTTTTAAAACCTTTATTTGATGTGATATATGTATAGAAACATGCACATCTTGTAAGTTTGCAGCTCAGTGAAGCATCACAATGTGAACATATTTGTGTAATCAACAGTCAGGTCAAGAAATATAATATTACAAGTGCCCAGAAGCCTCCCATAGTGCCCCCTACCTCCTTCTTTAAAAAAATTTAACAGCTTTATTGAGATATAACTCAAATCTCATAACAATTCACGCATACAAAGTGTACAGTTCAATGCTTTTTAGTATTTTGGTATATTCACAGTTGAGCAACCTTCACAACTATCTAATTCCAGAATTTTTTCATCGCCCCAGAAAGAAACCCTGTACCCACTGGTAGTCACTCTTCATTTTCTCCCACCCAACCCTAGGCAACAATTATTTACTTTATGTCACTATAGATTTGCCTATTCTGGACCATTTATGTAAGTAGAATCATATAATATACAGTGTTTTACAACTGGCTCCTTTCACTTAGCATAGTGTTTCCAAGGGTTCAGCTGTGTTGTAACACACATTAGTACTTCATTCCTTTTTATGGTCAAATAATATTCATTTTATGGATATACTACATTTTATTTATCCATCCATCAGTTAATGGACATTTGTGTTGCATCCACTTTTGGACTTATGAATAATGCTGCTATGAACATTTGTGTACTAGATTTTGCATGGACATATATTTGCATTTCTTTTAGACACACACACATACACACACACCCCGAATTACTGAGGAACTGCCAAACTGTTTTCTAAGGTGGTTGCACCATTTCATTTTACATTTCCATCAGCAAGGGTTGAGAGTCCTAATTTATATTCTTATTGATATTTGTTATCTGTCTTTTTTTCCCCCCTCTTTTTTATTATTATCTTTTTTATTATAGCCATTCTACTGGGGTGCATTGGTAGTTCATTGTGATTTTGATGTGCATTTCCCTAATGGATAATGATATTGAGCATCTTTTCATGTTATTATTGGCCCATGTAGATATTTATTTATTTATTTATTTACTTGATGTCTGATATGATTTATTTGTTACTCTTAGAAAATCTCATTTTTGACTGGACTCAGAGGTATAAGCTCTCAGAGAGGACAGCCCACGCCTCTTGGCAGTCTGTTCCTGGTGCTTTGCTTTGGCCTTCCTTCATTCTCTTGGCCAAAAGTTGAGCATATTCTGTAGCCTCTTCCTTATTTTTCTTAGTACGCAGTTTCTTCAGAGCAACACGGTGACGTTTGTATTGCAGAGGCGTGGAGTTACAAGATGCTGAATCTTGGGTGCTTTGATCTCTTTAGGTTTCTTACCTTCTTTGTTTAGGGGATTTCTCATAACATATTGACAGACATCATCTTTTTTAGAGAGATTGAAAAGTTAGTTTGTGGATTCTGGTAGCTCTTTTGGGCTCCAGGTGACGAGGCACAGCAGTATCAGTGAGACCAGGAATATCTTTCTCCCCCTTTTTTATAATGACTTAGTTGAAAACACTCAGGTTGGCCCGCATTCACAATGCAACTCAGAACAGATTTGCGCCTTCTTTCTCCAGTCCTCCTTGGCCTATAACGGGAATGCTCGTTACTCAGTAACAAATGGACACAGCTGTGGGTCAAGACAGCCTGCTCCATGGGGAAACCTTTTTTATCGTTCCCACCACCAACTTGAGCCACATAACCCTTTCATTCTTCACCCAGAGCGTCAGCAGGATCTTCTGTGGCCATACGCTTCTTGTAAAAGGTATGAAGTCTGCATTCATTGTCCACTTCAATGAGTTTTGGCAGCTAGTGGCTGGGAAAGAGATATTCAGGTTTCTCCTAAAGCAGCCGACCACCTCCAAGGCACCACTAAAAAGAGCAGCCCATGTGGATTTTAAAAAGACTTCTATTAAAGTTTCTATAATTGTCAGAGGCAGAGCTAAATAGTATCTTTTGTGTCCTTATAATTTTTAGACAAGCATGCAGCCAGATTTACAACAGTTATGTAGATTTATTTTTATTTTTAATTGTTTTGCTGTTGCCTTCCATTCTTAGCTGTATAATAAATGTAAATCAATTCACTGGGTGAGGACTGCAGTTTCCATGTTTTCACAGGTTCTGTGTAGGAGTACATGAGTAGATGATCTATATGACTGATAAACTTGACTCAAACATTTCAAAGGTATGATTAAGGTTTGCATTTCATTGACATAATCCAGAGCTTTGTTTGCTCTTAACTCTTCAGATGTGTCAAGGTAATATTTTTCAGTTAGTTACCCTTCCAGGGAGAACAGCCTGAGGTAGGAGTTTGCAGAAAAAAATGATGTAGTCTGTTTCTTGGTGATCAGAGAGATGAATATTGAAATCCAGATGGACGGACTGGAGAGCATGATTCCATTATTTGGAAGAATCACTTAATCCCAGATCATCGTACCTGTTCGCCTTTGTTCAAATATCATAGGTACATATCTTCATATTTGTGTGATTCATCAGTCAGTACTACTGTTGCCTCCATGACTACTCCTCTGAGTTATTACAAATAATTTTTGCTTTACCTAAAGGGTAAATAGTTCATATTGAAAGCTGAATGGAAATACTCCCTGGGAGTCTACAGGGGATGGCCCACAGGATATTATTGTGAGTTTTCCAAGGCTTAGGAGCTAGTACTTAATTTCATGGGCTCAGAAACTGAGCTTTTTTTGCATGTCTACAGGTGATCAGACTAACACTGCCTGACTTGTTTGCTAACTGAAAGTACCAGCTTAGTAATTTATAATGTGAAAGGGCCATTTTAATGACTTAAATGCAACAAATAAATATGAGTACTAGTGTACCAGGCCTACTTACTGGATATACAGAAGTAACAAAAACAGGTAAAACCTCTGCCCTTGGGAAGCTTACATTCTGGTGATGTGAGACAGGCAATAATTAATAAATATAATATGTTATAAAGATGATAAGTGCTAAGAAGATAAATAGAGTATGGTAAGGAAAGATAAGCAAAGAATGAAAGAAGTGGGTGCTGTTTAAATCTATTGGCCAAAGAAGGCCTTTTTTGCTGTGGCATTTGAGCTGTGAGACCTGAAGGGCTATGCAAGTACAGAAAACCTGAAGCTGAAGTGTGCTGTATTCAAGGAGCAGGAGAAAATTCGGAGTGGCTAGCGAGTCAGAGTGGCAGGAAGTAGGATGGTGACCTTCTAGGCCATTATAAAGACTTGTATTTGACTTTTGCTCTGAGATGAGTTCTCTGAGCGGAGGAGTGGTTATATGATGTGGCTTCCCTTCCCACAGCAGAATCACTGTGGCCGCAGCGCTGAGACTGGGCCGTAGGAGGGTAACGGGTGTTGTAGGAAGAGCGGTTAGGAGGCTCTTTTGGTAGAGCAGGAGATGAGGTGAGAAGAAAAGGTCAGAAGCTAAGTCAGAAACAGGCTGCGTGGTGCACAGTCACCCATCAACCTCAGTCACCCATCACCTCGTCAACTTGACCCTTTAAACTACCTGAGACTGCTCTTGTCAAGATCATCAATGCTGGTGAGTTGCCAAACCATTGGCTACTCAGGCCACATTTCACTGCATATCTTACTGGAATTCTCCATAGAAATCACCCCTTTTATTGAATTCTTGTCTCTTGACTTCTGTAATCTCATAATCCTGGTTTTCCTCTGACCTTTGTGTGTATGTTTTGTTAGCCCCATCCTCCCAATCACAGGTTTGAGTTGCTCAGCGCTTTGCCCTGTACCCTTGGCTCTTTTCTGTGTTCTCTTTCTTGATGGTATCATTGGTTCCCAAGGATTTTAAATATCATTTATATGCTGAGAATTCCCAAATTTATATCTTACAGGGAGCTCATATTTTACATATCAAAAACTAAAATTATTATCCAGCACAAACTGGGGGTAACTGTCCCCCACTTTTTCTACCAGATGATGATACCCAATTGCTTAATCTGGGAACCTAGAAGTCATTTTTGGCACCTTCATTTTTATCTCCCACCTTCAACCCCCCCCCGACCCCCCATTCTTTATTAAGCCCTTTCCAACTCAGCTCCAAATGTATCTTGTTTCCTCCCATTCCATTTCTTTCAATTGAAGCAATCTCATCTCTTCCCCTGAACTACTGCTATACCACTGTAGCCTTTCAGCTGGTCCTCACACTTCTCTGGCTTCCCACCCATTTTCTCAGGCGAGTTTTTAAAAGAATGGGTCACATGGCTGCTTAAAACCATGCATTGGCTTCCTGTGACATTTGAACTTAGCTCCTTTTTCCTTTGCTTCTCACAAGCTGTTTTCTCTGCATAGACTACTCGTGCTGCCCTTTGCGTGCTCAGCTCCTACTCATTCTTTAGCTCTCAGCTTTACTCAGAGGCTTTCCTGAGTACCCTGTCTAAAGGAGGTTCTGTCTCTGCTCTCATTGCACCCTGTTTTTTCCTTTGTAGCACTTACCACAATTTGTAGTTACTCATTCATGGATTTACATATGTGGCCCAGACACTTGTCCCTCTAGGTCTGGAAGGACACATGAGTCTATCCTTTGCCAGAAAAGTTTGGTCTTGATTGTAACTGATCACAAAGAAAGTGCATTCAGAGGAGGCTGCAAATAATTTTTCATTTTGTCTGGGTGAGTTCCCAGAAGCCCATTCTCCTTTGATCTTCCTTCTTCCTTTTCTTTATCCCTTCCCTTTCTATTCTGATAACCTTCCTTTTGCCCAAGACTCGGAACCGATCTTTGACAGCTTGTCTTCAAGCCTGGGTTGACTTGTTCCTGGCCCCATCCAGTAAGGTAGTTTTGGATCATTATATTCTTCAAAACTGAATATTTACAGGACACACCAAGACCTCTCTCTCATTTGGACATCTCTCCTAATATAACTGATATTATTGTAACGTACTTCCATCTGACCAAGAGTTTGGTACTGGAAAGAACAGAGGGGATGAAGGCGTCTGGGGTCCCCTGTCTTGCCTCCCTTCCTTTAAAATTGTCTTCTCTACTAGACTCCAAGCCTCATGAGGCGATAATCTGTTCCCTGTGTTCACCTCATGATTTACCCGGTGCTTATATAGTGCCTGGCACTTAGTAGCTGCTCAGTATATATGCACAGAATGGAATTGGAGCAAAAGCAGGTAGCAGACCTGAGAATTTCATCTACGTGACGGTGGAGGCAGGGCTTGATGAAAAATCTCTTCCTTTCAGCAGCAAATCCCTCTAGTATCCAGAATATTTGTGTGTCTAACCTCCCACCATCACCCCACTGTCTCTCCTCTGGGAAGAGCTAGACATGACCAGAGTTTGGTCTCAGAACCTGTTTCTCATTGCTGATTGCCACCTTCTTGTGCCCCTTTGTTTCTTTTTTCTTTTTTTAAATAAGCCATTTTTATCTTATTTTATTTTTTAAATTGGGGAATTGGGGGAAGGGGAACAGACAAGTTGCTGTCCTTTTCTTCAGTCTAGTTGTGGAGGACATTGCTTCACTGGCCCAAGTTGGCACCATCATTGCGCTCTTCCCAGTCGAGGCAGATCAGTCGCCAGCTTCTGGGTGGCCACTCACGGCGTCTGGAGGGCCACTCATGCTGGCTGCTGGCTACACACAGTAGCCCATGGCAACCCACTGCAGCAGGGGGCTGCAGCCTACACCGTCGCCAGCAACTCATGGCAACCCATCTCCAGGTTGAGCTGTTGTTCAGCATCTTAGCTGTGGAGGGCAGTGTCACTGGCCCTCATATGTGGGATCCGAACCGGGGCCCTCTGGTGTCCCAAGCCAGCTCTTAACCAACGCGCCACTCAGCTGGCCCTTCTTCTTTTTCTTAAAAGATTTTATTGGGGAATTGGGGGGATGGGAACAGTGCTGGGGAATCGGGAAAGGGGAACAGACAAGTTGCTGTTCTTTTGTTCTTCAGTCTAGTTGTGGAGGACATCGATTCACTGGCCCATGTTGGTATTGTCATTGCGTTCTTCCCAGGTAAGGCAGTTGCTTGTGGGCCATTGGAGGGCTGCACAGGGCAGCGCATGAAAGCACACGCCCACTGCTGGCCAGCACCACTGCAGCCTACACTGTCACCAGCGACTCTGGGCAGCCCAGCTCCAGGTCGAGCTGTTGTTCAGCATCTTAGCTGTAGAGGGCGCAGCATCACTGGCCCTCATATGTGGGATCCGAATCTGGGCCCTGCTGCTCAGAGCTGGCATCCCAAGCCAACTCCTAACCAATGGGCCACTCGGCTGGCCCCCCATTGTTTCTTTATACGTGCTCACGTCACTGATTAATCCAGTTCCTTCTCCCAGTCCACTGAGTGAGTGTTCCTGGGCCTCGGAAAAGCTCGTTTCCTACCACTGTGTTTTGGTTAGCTTCACTGTCCATATCAACCCTGTCCTTGGGATGGGAGGGGGGTGGCGTGGGACATGCACTTGCACATTCACACTGTTGTCATTCCATTTACTCCAATATGTGTGTGTATATAATAGCTTCACTGAACCAATATAGGTAAAAGTGTTTTTTTTTTCCTGTTTAGTTGCTTAAATTTTGGAATTCGTTAGTTTTTTCCTTTTTACTATCACTTAGGGAAGTAAACCATCAGTTTTGCAAACTGAGAACAACCTATTTTTAATACTCTACTACCTTTTTTGTTTGCTAGACACCGGTGTGGAGTTGTGAAGAAGGTCTGTGGGTCATTAACTGTGTATTTATATCAAACAATTATTCTGTGCCTATAAATGGGAGAATTGGAATTTCTAGTATATTTCTTGGTCATTACTGTTTTTAATCTTCAGCGTCATCTTGTCGGCATTTGATAATGATTTTAAGAAACCTCAAGAAAAATGTTTTTTTTAATTACATTTGTGGTCTTTAATTGGAAGCACTGATTTTGGCCCTGAGTATAGTTTTCAGATATTAAGAGGTGTGGTTTTGGTGAATGGATTTAACTCTGTGCCTTTTAAGAGAAAAACAAATTTTATTTTATATTTTATTTTATTTTATTTTGCATTAGGTTCAGAAAATTTCCCTAAAGTGTTGGCTAGCAATAGCCTAAAAATACATAGGTGTAAAGCAGAGCATTGGTGCGAATGTTACCGGTCACTATGGAAAATCTTGTGCCCACAGATTTCCTGACTAAATAATCCTTTTTATTTTCTTTTGGAAAATGCTAAAATCAGTTAAATTAATTCATGGTATTGTGCATGGTAGTAAAAGATGAATATGAATAAAAATTTCTAAAACCCAAAAACCTCTGAAGTGAACAGTTAATATTATTTAGTGGTGGTGGAAGGAAAGGATTTCTGTGTAAGCAACATATTTAATGTATTTAATGTTTTATGTGATCTATATGTGATGGGGTATGCATACACACACACACTCACACTCATTCTCTTTCTCACTCTCATGCATCCAGGGTGTTAAATATAAAAGTTTTTTTTTTTCTTAGAAAACACTAAGGGGATTTGTGATCAGAGCTTATAAAGTCAAGATCATGGATTTATTCTCAAAATATTAAATACTCCAAATACCAAAAATGAGCAATACCCCATCCCTGATGTTTGACAGGTTTTGTTTTGGGGCAAATAAAAGAAGTTAATACCTTAACACAGGTTAGTAAATTTAACCTTAAGAAGTGGTGGTACTATCTGAGTTAAAGAAATTTCAGGGAGGATTTTTGCTAGTTCATGAATGCTGGAAGGCCCTTGACCTTAGGGACTACTACCCCATCAGCCCGCCCCCC
>NW_017731738.1:1226621-1228122 GCF_001890085.2 Hipposideros armiger | reverse complement strand
CAATGATGGTGCCAACTTGGGCCAGTGAAGCAACGTCCTCCACAACTAGACTGAAGAACAAAAGGATAGCAACTTGTCTGTTCCCCTTCCCCCAATTCCGCAATAAAAATCTTAAAAAAAAAAATCAGTGCGCTTCCAAAATTACTTTGAACAGCAAAACCGTGATAAATAAAACATTAAATTGGAACTCCTTGGATGTAGCGAGGTGTCCAGAAAGCTCCTTCCATCTAGTTGAGTACCTTCCCCTGCTTCCACCCCTTTGTAGGGCCCCTGAAGGTTTTAAACTGTGACAAATCTCTGAGCAATGACTTGATATACCAAAAGGCCATTGTTTATCAGTTACAAGTAGTTTTAGAGGAGATCCATCTATCAGCTAGGTGTTATAACTGGTTTGTCATTCTGTTTTAACCTGAGATAACCATATACTCAGAACTTTCTGAGGGGGAAGTGTAGGCACTTTCTGGAGAACATTGCAAATTATAAGAAAACATGCTTAAGGCCGGCTGAGTAGCTCTTTGGTTGGGAGTTGGCTTGGGACGCCAGCTCTGAGTGGCAGGGCGCCGGTTGGGATCCCACATGGGCCAGTGACGCTGTGCCCTCTACAGCTAAGATGGGCGAACAACAGCTTGACCTGGAGTCGGGCTGCCATGAGTGGCCAGCAACCGGCGTGAGCGGCTGGCCAGAAACCGATTTGCCTCAGGCAGGAAGAGTGCAATGATCACAATGCCAACATGGGCCAGTGGGGCGATGTCCTCTGCGACTAAACTGAGGAGTAGGGGGACAGTGTCTTGTCTGTTTCCCTTCCCTGATTCCCCAATGCTGTTCCCTCCCCCAATTCCCCAATAAAATCTTTAAAAAAAAAAAAAGTGCTTAAAGTTCTAGATGCCCAGAGTTTCAGAGCTGGAAGTACTCTTACGTTATTATTTAGTTCAACATCTTTTCAAAGATGTGAAAATTGAGTTCCAGAGAGATTGGCTTGAATGATGCTACATAGCCAGTCGGTGGTAGGTCTGGGTTCATTGTACTATACCACTGCTACTTTATGGCAAAGTTCAATCAAAAGGAAAATGACTCTCTGTGTATGTCTATGGACAGGACTGGCCCTCATTCTTTTCCCTCTCTCGTGTCCTTTTACCTGATAATTGTGAGGTTCAGTTATCAAAACCAGCATTTGGTAATAAAATAAGTCAACTAGACTATGCAGTTCTCTAGAGAAATGTGCTTTAGGAAGGTTTTGCTGTATTTGATCTTTTCAGTTTGCATTTATACTTGCATAATACTTTGATATGGTTTATCACAGTGAACACAAATCTAGTAGCTGCCAGGAGATGGTTTGGGGTAGTAGATCACTGGCCTCGGCCTTAAGACCTGTTCTGCCAGTGTACTGCCATTAACTTTCTTTCTTTTTTTTTTTTTAAGCTGAGCCATCCTGCTACCTGTTGGCAGCTCAGCGGCTGCTCAGCTCGGGCTGGACTCGAACCGCTGTTGCTCAGAGCTCAAA
>NW_017731738.1:1219577-1224856 GCF_001890085.2 Hipposideros armiger | reverse complement strand
CGACTGATCTGCCTCGCCCGGGAAGAGCGCAATGATGGTGCCAACTTGGGCCAGTGAAGCAACGTCCTCCACAACTAGACTGAAGAACAAAAAACAACAGCAACTTGTCTGTTCCCCTTCCCCCAATTCCCCAGCACTGTTCCCATCCCCTCAATTCCCCAATAAAAATATTTTTTTTAAAAAAAGAGCTTATCAGTATAACTTGATGTGTATTTAAACTTAATAAACAGTTCATTTTTAGATTTTATTTTTAATACAAAGAAATAACAGTTGTTTTCACACCCATTTCCTAATCCCAGATTTTCTTTCCACAAAGCACAAGGGAGAAAAAAAGCATTTCATGTAAACTGTTGTATTGAATTTATATTGTCTTCAACTCATAGAGCTTGTCAGGGAAATCCTCACTGTGTACATGAGCCCTTTATATTAAGTCCATGCCCTCGAACTTCAGGGACAGAAAATAACCTTCCTTGTGATAAAAATCAGTGTAATGTTGCCAGAGCCTGTACTTGAAGGGCCAGAAGTCCTGCCTGGAGGCTGTTAGCAGTCAGGACTTTGGCAGGGCTGCCCCCCCACCCCCCACCCCCTGACATGGCGCTGAGCTCCAGTTGTGCGTGTGGGCCACACAGGACAGCACCTCAAAGCTTGGTAGGCTTTCCGGCACAAGAGCCAAAACTTGGGGAGAAGAGGAAGAAAGAAGACAAGAACTAGATTAGAGCAGAATTCAAGTCCTAAATGTTGTACTGTGTGGGCTGGCTCTCATGTTCCACCTCAAGGTGAAGTGTTTGAAGCCTGGATAAGAGTTGAAAGGGAGAAGAATTTCAATGCATCTTTTTCTAGGCTGTCATTTCAGGTGACATGTTGAAGCTGTGAATTATTTTTGTAAAGAAAAGTGTTCACTGGTGTTTTGTTGTTTTTGACACTCCCTGAGATCAGCTGACAGTCTGAAGTACTAAACTGGATTAAAGAGTTGTGGCCTGGCTTTCAGAGAGCCACCACGTGCCTCCTTGGTTAAGGCGAGTCTTGCACCAGTTAGCTGGCTCTCTGTCACCCTCTCCAGGGCCTTCTGGTCTATGGTTTGACTCCCTTGTTTTAGCATCGACTGTCTGCTTACACTGCCTCGCATCCCAACTCCATAATTTATTTGTAAGCATCTCTAGACCAGTGTTGTAGGTTCCATTATTTTGATACCTATGGCAACCAGTTTTCCAATCTCAAAGTGTCTTCAAGGTCTGACAAAGGATTAAAAATTTGTAAAACTATTAATATAAAAAAGAATGGAACAAATGCTAATTAAGTCTGTTTAATTATACAATTAACAAATAACCATTATTAAAAAGGAAAAAAATTACATGAAAACATACTGTCTCAAAACTGGAGACACATGGCCATTATGTCTACTTTGGATGTCTGTTATCTGTTGGGTTGTTGGAAAAGTCATGACATAGTTTTTCTGTTTTTCGTTGCAAAAATGTGTCATGACTTTTCCTACAAGCCAATATTTCCCTAACCATGTTCAGTTTCTCTACCGTGTTCAAATTTTCTCAGAAAGCATTTCATGATTCACTTCTTCCCACCTGGATTTTTTTCTGTTCTTTTTTCTAGTACTTGATGTTTCTTGTTAATAAGTTGTCTTTAAGTGTTCTGTAAGTCATATCGTTTGTGGGTACCCCCTTTGTCATTCTAGTGTGGAAGCATCATGTCCTAACATGCTGCCCATGGTAAGAAAGAGTGAGGTGATCCACTCCTGTAGATGACGAACCCTAGTGGGGTCCCATGTGTCCTGGGTCGGCTAGCATATGCACAATGTCCTGGGGCCTCTGATCATGGATTAACCAGAGTGTATCAGAAATCATCTCCAAAGATGGCTGTGAAGAGAAAGGAGAATGGTTCTAAAGCTGCAGTATGAACCATGCTTNCTCACCCCCCTCTGCCCCCCCCCAACACACACCATCTTTTCAGTGTGTGATCATGGAAGGCAATCTTGCCTTTTTATAAAATACCTTGATGCTCTGTGGTTAAGAGACCAAATGTGGAGCTATGTTGGTTGGAAGATATAACTTAGTATATATAGTGGACTTGTCTCAGTCTTGCGACCAGGGAACTTGTGGTCTCTCAGGATTTTACTACTATATTGGGGCCCTGCATTCCAGAAGAGTTGGTGTGTGTGTGAAGAGAGCAAACCCATGACCTTTGTTATTAAGCATGCTACAGCCAGCAGTGAGCTGCCTTGCCTCCACAGCCTGAAAACTGTTTTACTGAAGGCAGTGATTCTGATCTTCTCTCTAACGTGCATGTATGCACATACTACATGCAGAATTTTGTGTAGTTTTAGTGAGTTCACAGACTTCCTAAAGTTCACTGATAAACTTTTTTAGGGTGTGTGGACTTCAGTTTGAGAAGCTGTGCCTTAAAGATTGACATCAACAAAGCTTATAAAATTTGTGCCTAAGGGTTTTAAAGTTATTCTGAACAAAGACTTTTAAAAAACTTTAGATAAATGTTAATGTCTGTGTCCATTTGCAGGCTTTCAAAATCTCATGGTATGAGCAAAGCTCTTCTGAAAGGATAGACGCATGCCATTCTCTTCAAACTCAGTAGAAAAGAGTTAAAAATTAATAGATAAATTGCCAATTAAATGGTTTAAATTTAGTCAGAGAGAGTCTGTTTAAAGCATGTCCTAAACTGTTATCTGTGTGTTATGTGTGGTTCTGCAGGATAGTTTTATCTTATGTTTGGTTTAAATGCAATTGATTCCTATGAGGTCAGTGCCTCCATGTTCTGGGAGAAAGCGAGCACCTGTGATAAAGTTAGTCCTACCTTAACACAAGTTCATATAGCAGAAATCAGATTTTCGGGTTTCATTGTCTTATTCCTGGAAGGACCAGTGTCCATGAATTTAAAGAATTTGGGTAAAATTTGGCTCCCTTAATGGTTTTATCAGCCTGTACCTTACTGTATGATAATCTTGCAGGTTGTGAGTGTTGATGTAAGTAGTGCAAAAAGCATTTGGACTAGAAACCAGCAGTTCTGACTATTAATATCTTTTCTGCCACTAAATAACCCTGTGATCCTGAATGGGTCACTTAATCTTCCTGGCTACTCATCTATAAAACAGGGAAGTTGAACTCGCACTAAGGTTCTCATATCTTAATAATTCTAAAACACATCCACCATGAAATGGGTCAGCCCAGTGCTAGAACCAAGGAGGTGGGGCATTCGAGCTAGGCAGGAACAGAGACACTGTGGGCATTCTTTAGAATCAGTGAGCCCAGTAGGCTGAGAGCTGAATTTTAGGAAGGGGCCAAGAGAAGCAAGCCCTCAGCCCAGGACGGGAGGCAATTTCACTTGCAAAGTCAGAGCCTAGGGTAGATCATTGAAGAGAAAAACCAAGAACCTGGCAGGAGAGCAGATGTCTGTTTCTCCCTTGATTCTATAGCAGAAAGCATCAGAATTGGATAATTGATCTTAATGATGATTATCATGAAAAATTTTAAGTTACTTTGGATTTAATGTTTTATAAAGCAGAGGAATGCATATTTTGGAATAATATCAGTAACGATGGTGGAAATAAAAATTATTTGTTGGATCAGCTGTTATCAAGAAAATTCATCCAGGTGGAGCTCCTACTCCTTACTGATGCTACAAAAATAAAAATTACTGTGCTGACTGCTCTGTGATCTGGTCAAATGGCAATTTATGAGAGAGAAAAAAAGATTAAGGAAAATGAGGGCAGTTTTAAACCTTATTTGCTCCTTAGCTTCCTTCTACTGGAGACAGTTGAGAGTTGACTCCTTTGTATAGTTGTGCTTACTATTAAAGAAACAAAACCTTCTTAATTGAGGTAAAGTATAATACTATATTTGCATTTACTATATGAATTTATTTCTGCATACATGTGGGAGTTGAATACTGATACATTTGATTTTTCACATTTGTAGCTAATGAAGTTTTTTGTTGGATACAACACAAAATTTTTGTTAACTCGCATAAATATGTAATCTTGAAAATATAGTTACAGGATTTATAATTAATATATAATGATATTTATATTAGGCTTAAAATATTTTCCCAGGTTTTAAAAAATACCTGAAGAAATAGAATATTTGTGCAGTATTGATGTATGGAATGTAACACGTATATTGTTTTCTAGGATTTAAAAATGTATGAGGTCTATATACAATATTTTTAAAACCATGGGAGGAGGTGATGTTGAAGCCTACATACAGCTCTGGATGGCGGTGCTGAAAAGAAATCTAAAGCTCATCAAATCTACCTCTATCAGTTTACACAAGCATAAAACTGAGGTCCATAGCCAGGAAGGAAGTGACTTGCCCCAGGGCACACAGAAAGTTAATGGCAATACATGGGCAGAACAGGTCTAAGGCCAAGGCCAGTGATCTATTGGGTTGTTGGAAAAATCATGATGTATTTTTCTATGTTTTTCATTGCAAAAATGCGTCATGACTTTTCCAACAACCCAATAGATTTGTAGGCACATTTTTAATGTTTGTTATGGAAAATTTCAAACATGTAGAGAGAGTAGTATAATCAGATGTAGAGAAAGTAGTATAATCAACCCCTATGTACACATCACCTAGGTTCAACAGTTACCAGACTACGACAATTTTTATTTCCCCCATATCTACCTTGGATTATTTTGAAACAATTCCCAAAGTTGGGTAGTCATGACACTGTCTTGCCACCTGGTGGCAGCATACCATAGTTTGAGAGTTATTAAGACCTTTGAGAATATAATTATAAAAAATGCAGGATGGGGGTGAATGAGGGAATTATTGCTTAATGGTTACAGGGCTTCTGTTTGGGGTAATGAAAATGCTTTAGAAAATAGTGGTGATGGTTGCACAACATTGTGAATATAATTAATGCCACTGAATTATACACCTAAAAATAGTTAAAATGCTAAGTTTTATGTCATGTATGTTTTACAATAGAAAAATACACACAAAAACAGGACAACCTCATGACAGTATATGATAGCATAGAAATCCATGAGGATATTTAGTAGTATGGTTCTTGGAAAAAGAACTAATATGTATTTGTCATACTGTCTTTCTTTTTGTGGGCGGGGAGCGGGTGTGGGGAGTAGGGGGAGAATGAAAGACCTAAACCAGCCTTTAAATCAGTGCACTTCCTTGGGCCGGCCAAGTGGCACGATAGTTAAGAGCTGGCTTGGGACACCAGAGGGCCCCGGTTCAGATCCCACATATGAGGGCCAGTGACACTGCCCTCTACAGCTAAGATGCTGAACAACAGCT
>NW_017731738.1:1216305-1218027 GCF_001890085.2 Hipposideros armiger | reverse complement strand
TTAAGCTGAGCCATCCTGCTACCTGTTGGCAGCTCAGCGGCTGCTCAGCTCGGGCTGGACTCGAACCGCTGTTGCTCAGAGCTCAAACTTTTGAGTGAGCTCTTAACCAACTGAGCCACTCGGCCGGCTGCCATTAACTTTCTGTGTGCCCTGGGGCAAGTCACTTCCTGTCTGTGGACCACAGCTTTATGCTCGGGTAAACTGGTAGAAGTAGATTTGATGAGCTTTAGATGTTCGTTTCAGCACTGCCATCCAGAGCTGTAGAGCTGTATATAGGCTTCAACATCACCCTCTCCCATGATTTCAGTTAAAAAGAGCTCACTGGGTAGAAGCAGCTGCTCTTGGTTGCCCATGACAACAGTTATGCACATAAGTGAAAACAAACACAATTATGAAGTTCACTTGAGTGAATTTTTATTTAGGTCTCTTCATATAGTTAATAAATTTTTTGAGTGTTGAAATCTCAAGCTTTCTCTTGGCCTGGGTCCTAAGGTCATTAGATTTGAAATGAAAATAGAAAAAAATGGTAGTTGGCAAGACGATTTCCTTTCTGTGTTTATATTTATGTTACTTATTCAATAGTTTTTTTTAATACTAAGTATGCTAAGAGGGCTCAAGAATTCAAAGTCTGTAAAAAAAACCCCTGTATTTTCTTTGCTGCTTTGGGGGCTTATTCCTTTGTTACCTTTTTTTTTTTTTTTAAGATTTTTTTGGGGAATTGGGGGGGGGGAACAGCGTTGGGGAATCTGGGAAGGGGAACAGACAAGTTGCTGTCCCCTTGTTCTTCAGTCTGGTTGTGGAGAACGTCGCTTCACTGGCCCATGTTGGCATTATCATTGCACTCCTGCCGGGGGAGGCAGATGGGTCACCAGCCACTGGACGGCCGCTCACGGTGGCTCTTGACAGCTCATGCTGGCTGCTGGCCACTCATGCCGGCTGCCAGCCACTCACGGTAGCTTCTGGCAGCCCACTGCAGCTTATGCCGTCGCCGTCGACTCACAACAGCCCAGCTCCAGGTCGAGCTGTTGTTCACCATCTTAGCTGTAGAGGGTGCAGCATCACTGGCACTAATGTGGGATCCGAACCGAGGCCCTGCTGCTCAGAGCTGGCATCCCAAGCCAGCTCTTAACCAATGCGCCAGTCGGCTGGCCTCCTTTTACCTCTTTTAGCAGGTCATTTGTTACTAAACATTTACTAGCATATTATCAAATGTCCAGACATCTAGGGCTTGAGGAGTATAGCTATGTATTGTTAATTCGGAATCCGTCAGAGATATCAGGATTTTAGTTAAAAATTGGTCTCCTAAATTCATAATGAGCATCGTTTCTTTCCGTTCAGAAGTAGTATTTATTTAACAGCTTCTTTGTGCCCAGTGCTGCGTTGGGCTTAGTATTTCAAAACATGTTAAGTCGTGGCTTCTACTCTCCAGCAGCGCTTAGTCTAGAAGGAGAAGCAAAGCATTGTGTGATGTGACATGCTACCCAGAGGGCTCTGGCAGCGCAGAGGAGTGCATAAATCATGCTGTTTAGTCACAGTGATGAGCCTCTGGAGTCAAAATTTCTAGCCACACTTTATCAAAAGAGCTTAATCAGGGCCGGCCGAGTGGCGCAGTGGTTAAGAACTGGCTTGGGACGCCAGAGGGCCCTGGTTCAGATCCCACATATGAGGGCCGGGCCAGTGACACTGCCCTCCACAGCTAATATGCTGAACAACAGCTCAACC
>NW_017731738.1:1202076-1214210 GCF_001890085.2 Hipposideros armiger | reverse complement strand
CGGGAGGTATTCCTTTGTTTATTCAGATTTTACTCTTAACTTTTTTTTCTTCTGAAAAATGCAACTATAGTTGTAGTATTTGTAAAGCCAGGGTGTGTTTGATTTTAACCAGAGGTATATAGATATATATACCCCTGAGTCCTCAGAAATGGCAGTGTGCTTAAGTATTTGACTACAAAGAAGCTGTCTGCTTACTGTCCCCTCTAGGCCTTTATTCCATCAATGAATTTCTAGCAAATCAAATTCTTTGGGGCACTTTTCAGTCTTGATCTTTAGTTGAACTTCCTGTTTCTCACTGTTCTTGATTCTTCGCCCGTGGCTTCAGTGAACTGTTCTGCCCTGATCATTCACCATCCTTTTTTGATTCCTTTTCAGGAATTGCTTTGTTCATGTCTCAAATCAGCAATGTCAAACTGGCAATCTGTGTGTCAAATCTGGTTTGCTGAAATGTTTTAATTGCCCCTCAAGTGTTTTGAAAATGTTTACAGTAGCTGCCAATTTAAAAAAATGATAATAACATGTTAAGAATCTGAATGTATGGCTTTTGGGAGGAAAAATGACCTGGCTGCACTGGGTGGCTGTTCCCTGCACTTGGTGGCAGAGATCCTCAGATCTGCTCCTCTGGGACAGACACATGCTTGCTGCAGTTGGCGTGGTGCCATCCATTGCATGTCCCTCATTTGTTAATCACTGAGGCTCTGTATGTTTGGGTTTGTAATCCCTGTCACCATGTTATAGTCTCCAGGTTCTTATCTGGGATCTTTTCTTTTCTCTCCACCTGCTCTCTCTGAGCACCTCTGCCGCCGTCAGTTGTGGAAGCCAGATGGATGACTCTGTTTGCCGTCTTAAGTGATTTTTTTTTTTGCAGTTCAATAGTCATGCCTGCCTCAGTGTTTGAGTTCATTCCTTTTTTGCATTTTAATCACATTCTTTTTGTTGCTTTCTGGTCTGTAAGTTTTGATAGCTTGAAATAATTTTCCAGCAGTGTATGTTAATTAAAACTTTTTATCTGCTTATAGTGATTCCTAATTGTTATTTGAGACTTCTGTGTCCCAACAACTGAATAGTTGTTGTAATATGCATATAAATGATATAAAGATTGAATTGCTTTGTTTTTACTTTTTAATGTAAGTGTATAATAGCATTGGCAGTTTTCTCACTTTGCAACTTTTGTACCTTTGCTTTATCACCTTTGTGTAAAAACTTGTCTTTGAGGTTTACAAGTATACTATACTACCCATTACTCCTCTTTGTTTGTAGTCGTCTAAAGCTTACCGCACAGACATTTCTCTCATCCGGCTCCCTGTAATTTATGAGAGATTTCGTCATCTGGTTCATAGTGTTGCTATCCTCACTCTTAAGTCTGGCCACCATTATGCCGGACAAGCCATTTAATGTGCCACCCTCTAGGAGCTTGAAATCTACTTGGAGATAACATAGTAAGTAAAAACCATAAAAGACTTCAATGAAAATAACATTTTAAGGCATCTATGGAAGAAGTGGCATGGGCCTATGTTCGATACATTGCTAATCAACTGATATACGTAGCTATTTGAAGGGTGATAACCTCTTTTAGCCTAGATTCATGTTTCCATGTGGAGGAACATCCGTCTGTGTAATGAATTACCTTGGCCTTTCTTTGTCCCAGGAGAGGATTGACTGATCTTATTAAAGAATTTGGGCAAGGAACTAGTTAGGGCCTAACTCCCAGTGCTTCTCCTCTTTCCCTTTGCTGGGGAGCCAGCCACCTGTAGCCTGTTTTTCCAAGCTGCAAGTTTTCCAAAAACAGACCTCCATGTTGGGGGGACCTGTGGTGTTCCCAGCTGTGAGTGTGATTGGGTCCATGAATTGGCTCAGCTCTGGGGTACAGTTTTAGGAAGCCCATTGCTGCTATGACTTTAAGTTACATTTTTAAAATATGGGCTTTATCTATAATAAAGCCGACAGTTTGATCTCTATCTGTTTGACTTTTTGTCTTATTTCTCAATTATTCCAGAAGTTGGGTGGATAGGTAGATGGGAGGAAGTTGATTTCATTTAATGATTCTCTAAACCCCAGTAGTAATCATTGCTAAAAAGTTCATAGGGGAGGTGATCTTTCTAGCTTTACTAAGGTTTGAGTTGAGGTGGCAGAATTCAGGTAGAATTTTAAAGGTGTGTAGACTTGAGAAAACCTAGGCAGATAAGGTGAGTTCAAAGAACGGGGAGGTCACAGCTGGCCTAAGCAAAGGCTTTGGTAAGATGTTGGCAGTGACAAGACTAGGCAGACTGGCCAGGGCATATTGTATAGGACTTTGAATTCCTGATTGACAAATTTGACTTTTTTATCTTGTAAGTAGTAGAAAGCAATTGGCGGTTCCTATGTGGGGGAATGACAATGTTAAAGTGATGTATTAGGAAAGAGTTTTATGAGTTGATGTTTTAATATATACATATGTTTTAATAATATATTAAATATATATGATGTTTTAATAATATACATAAAAGAATATATTATCATTAGTGTCTAAGAACAGGCTCACAGTTAGTGGTAACAGCTGATAGGCTACAATCTAAATTTAATGTTCACTGTAAATCAGTTTGGAAGTGCGAATGATTTAATATACTGTGAAATAATCTTTCTTGAAGGTAGTCATTCCTTACTTAAATAGTTGTGATTTCTTTGAAAAGAAGGCTGTTTCCCAGGCTAATTTAGAGGGACTTGAAGTCATCTTTGAGCATGAATATTAACTTCCCAAAGCAAGCCTTTTTGAAGGACATGTACAAGTTTTTTATCGAAGAATGTGTTTATGAATGTATGTTAGAGCTTTTGAAGTATCTGGTAAAATAAAATGAGAAAAGAAAAATAGTTTTGGTATAATTCAATATTAAGAAAAATTTGGCAGAGTAATTTAGTAATCCTGAACAGGTAAAAAGCCTGCAAAATGAAACTACATAAATTATATTTTTACTTATCAGCTGTCATTCATGGAGAGGTTGGCTGTATCACATATAGATGGCCGAGGCACGGTGGGTGCCCCAGCATGGGCAAAGACCATTTTGTAACTCCAGCAATACAGTACAAAACAGAGAAGGGTGTTCTTCTTACATTGAGCTTTTTTCTTTCTCATCTTTTCCTCTACCACCTTCCCTCCCCACACCAGCACTCTGCTCCCCTGCCCCCACAGCCACTATTGTGGTAAAGGGAGCCATACCCAGCTTTGCCTTGGCTGGGTTAGATTGGCTGGCACATGGAACCAAAAATAAGTCTGCTCGTGGGGTTTTCAAGACTATCAGGCCATGAGCTACTTCAGAAAAAAAAAAAAACAATGGATACGAAGGTTAAATCAGTATCTGAGGTTATCTAAGTGCTTTCTATGAGTAGTTTTCATTTTAATTATACAAGTAATACCTTTTTACTTTTGTTATTAGTTTTTAACTATACACATAGTGCTTGTAATTATAGAAGATGCAAACAGTACAAAATATATAAACATACTCCCAGTACCATTGCCCTTTTCAAGGATAATTACTGTTAACAGTATATTTCCAGATAAACTGGACCTTATTATATTTATTTATTGTTCATCAGCTTGGTTTTTTCCATTTAACAATATACCTTGGTAGACTTCCCACATCAGTAATTTTCAGGAGGGCTGTATAATAAGTAGATCATAAGAAGGAATAACAATAAGTTAACCACTTTCCTATTGATGGATACTGATAAGATTTTCCCAGTTATAGACTATGCCAGGCAATTTTTGGAGGTCTGGAGAAAGGAGGTTGACACCGGTAACTTTTTCTTTTTTAAAAAATTTTTCAATTTTCAGTTGACATTCAATATTATATAAAGTGTACAGCATAGTAGTTACATATTCATATAACTTATGAAGTGATCCATCCAATAAATCTAGTACCTACCTGATACCTTGCATAGGTATTACAGTATTATTGACTATATTCCCTATGCTGTACTGTTAACTTTTTCTATTGTCATATAAGAATAAGCACTTATTAACCCCTTTTGTGTTAGGCATAGTGCTAAATTCTTTACATACTTCAGATAAACTTGGTAGCAACCTGTGTCATACTTGTAGGTGTTGTACCACTTCCCAGGTAAGAAAAAATTGAGGCTCAGTTACCTGAGGTCCCACTAGCTCATGAATGGAAGAACAAAGATTAAAACCCATGCCTGTCTCATCGCAAAATCTTGTTTCTTTTCCATTTCTCATTTCTAGGTCTAAATATATTATTAGCAAGTGAATTTTTTTTTTCTGCCAGTGATGTCGTTAGAATTAGCTTGAATATAATTTTCATGTTCTATTTAAAATTCACTCCTTGTTGAATTGTAGTCTGTAGTTGTTGCTCTTGTCTGTCCCGGTCCCCTCCCTCCTTTTCACACATAGGTCTTTTCGGCATAGATTTGAAATACGGCAAAATAAAGTGGCCCCTGTGGCTCACTTCTCCTATTTCTTCTAGTTTGGGAGTTAGGGAATATTTGATATAAAGGTCTGTGTAGCTGTATTCAAAACTGAGAGAAATGTCTAGTAATGATTTTTAAGCTTCTAACAGCCGTGTTGTAAAACTTTCTACCTCGCATATTGCTTTGCCCTCCCCCAGGCTTAAACACTCTAAGGTAGTGAGAGCAGGAGGGAGGGCATTTCTATCAAGCAGGGGAAGATGCCAAGGCCTCTTACCTAGCCAGTTGGGTGAGAGGGAGATTTTTTTCTTCCACTTGGGAGTGGCATCGGCACTTTTCCCTGCCCCCCTACCTCTTTGGCTTTGTGGAAGTACATGTGTCAGAGAATGAGTGGCTTTCCTACCTCTAGGGCCTAGTCCTTTTGCTTAGTTTAGTGAAAGCTCTGCCCTGGACCGAGCCTCTCTTCCTGAATGTCCTGAAGCTCTTCCTGCTTGTAAGTGTGTATTGGGATAAGATGTGGAGGGAGGAATCTTGAACACTTTGTTTTAGAGTAGTGAATTTTAACTTTTGGGGGAACCCTGGACTACTTTGAGGATCTGTTAAAAACCATTCACCTGGATTGCCTTTGCACTTAGAGTCTGAGTAAACCATCTTGACACACTATTTTAAGGTGGTTCTCCCATATTTAGGCTTTGTTTCCTTTCCTAGGTCGAAAGCTGCCTGAAGATAGGGACCACGTTTTTTGCTGCTTTTGTCCTCCTTCCAGCACCTAGCTCAATCTATCAGCTAGTAGCATTGATTGGCTTATCATTCATCAAGCGATAAGTGAACACTAATTTTTAGAGTGTTGCCCTTAGAAAGATTTGAGCTCGGGTGAAAAGGATTAGTTACCTAGATGGAGGATAAACATTTTACAACAAAGGATGTGTGAATAATTTTAGGCGAGACACCCATCACAATAACTGACCAAGCTTATGTAGATTTTCCTCTGAATTGATTTTACTCACAGGTATTTATTTGAGGACTCACTTGCATCATCATAGATAACCATAGAGTTGATATAAGAAGATATTTTAATTGTAAGACTTCCTGGAAACAAAGCAACACACACACACACACACACACACACACACACACACACGAGGTCCATTTGATACTGGGTGAGGAGTGGCACATAAAGTCTCACTGTTCTTGCCCTGCTTAGCTGAAATGCCAGGAGAGGGATGAAAGGGCCGGCCACCTGCCACTGCAGCCAGAGTGGCCTTGCTATGTAGCCACTCCTATCCTATTTGCTTCCTCAAGTGTTTATCTGCATAGGGGCAGCAGTAAGAGGAAAAGGGAAGCCTGACCTTTTGCTTCTCTGGTGGTAGAAAACGGCTTTCTCAAAACTAACAAGTTAGGAAACAAACTTCAAAGATTGCTGGCCCACGTTGCCATAGCAAGACTAAAAGATGGATAATTATCTACATTATATTATTCTTATGTTCCCATTCTTTAATGCCGATCTTTTTATGACTGTTTCCTGCTATTGATTATGCTTCTGTAAATTAGAATATTTTCCACACACAATAGAAGGAAAAAATGGATGTAAATGACTCTAATATAATCCAGAATTTATTCTGTGTCTATCATTACTATTTTAATAATGGGCAGTCATCTTTCAGAAAAGGAGCTGAGTGGTTTAGCTCTTTCCAAACTGTAGTGAGATCTCTTTTCTTTTGGATTATCTGTTTAATGTCAGCTTTCCCTTTGAGATCATTTGGTTTTCCCAGGTACTTTACAGTGCATTTCCCAATATTTTACTTTTCTACCCACTCTACATTTTTGGGACCTCCCTAATAAAAACAAGATAAAATACCCTGCTACCACTGAGGAGTGATAAAAGCCTAGTTTCAGTGGAAGACGCATCTACAAAACTTCATTACACAATTATGAATCTACACGCGGAGGCTATCCTTAGCATTAGGAGCTGACAATATCATATGGGAAGCTTAACATTTAAATGATTGTTTTGCCATTTTAAAACAGTTTGTAGTTTTTTTAGGAGATAAAAATCCATGAGCCCTCGTAGATAAGAAAACAAAGAATTGCAAAGAACTAGATTATATTTGCTGCCTAGAAAACCCCTTCAGTAAGGCCAAGGCATCACCAGCTGTCCTCAAACATTAAAGAACCAGAACTGAGCATTAACTATTGTTTACTTTTCAAATTCGGTTTCTCCTTCTAAGTGATGGTCTGTTACCCAAGTAACAACTATATGGACTTCACAGAATATTATAAATTATTAGACAAATTTTATTCCACTCACTTTTTACTTTTGTTTTGGAAAACAAGTAGTCCTTAGGTAGAAGTCACATCTTACTTAAAAATTATGACTGGTGTTTGCCTCACATTTTCAACTTGCTGACCTCAAGTATGTTTAAGAATCTGCCTCATTTTACATCCACTGTTTTATAGAGTAGTACTGGTCTCTTTCTAAAATTTATTTTTTTGAATAGTTAATGTATTCACATTGTTCAAAATTCAAAAAATAGAAAAAAGCATATAGTGAAAAGACTTTCTTTGACACCTGTCCTTCCTACACCTAGAGACAGTTTAATCAGTTTCTGTACATCTGTACCACTCCCAGCCCCATCATTTTTATACAATGGTGACCCACTGTGCATGCTGTTTCAAACATTGAGCTTTTCCCTGAACAGTATATAATGGAGCTCATCCTTTATCAGTACACAAAGAACTTCCTCTTTTTCCCCTTGCAGTTGCAGAGTGTTTCCTTATTGATGGACATTTAAACTCTTAAAATCTTGGTTAGTGGGCCGGCTGAGTGGCGCATTGGTTAAGAGTTGGTTTGGGACACCAGCTCTGAGCATCAGGGCCCCAGTTCGGATCCCACATGAGGGCCAGTGACGCTGCGCCCTCTACAGCTAAGATGGTGAACAACAGCTCGACCTAGAGCTGGGCTGCCGTGAGTCGCCGGCGATGGTGCAGGCTGCAGTGGGGCTGGCTGGCAGCGGGCGTGAGCGCCATGAGCTTCCAAGAGCCACCATGAGCGGTCGTCCAGTGACTGAAGAACAAACAGCAACCTCTCTGTTCCCCTTCCCCGATTCCACAATGCTGTTCTGCTCCCCCAATTCCCCCAATAAAATCTTAAAAAAAAAAGTCTTGGCTATTCACCAACTATTTATTGAACATCTGCTGTATGCCAGACACTGTTCTTTGCACTTAGGGTAACAAGGTATAAAGCAAGGAGAAGTTCCTACCCTTATAGAGCCAATTCTAATCTTGGGGGACACGTAATAAACTATGATGCATAATTTGTACATATATCAATTTGCCTGAGTTGCCAGCACACTTATAAAATGAACTCATATTGGAATATCTGGTCTTAAAGGGTATGTGATTTTTCATTTGAGTAGTTAACTGCCAAACTGCTGTTCTTAGATCTACTAGTTTACACATCTACTGCTAGCAGGGTTTGGATGCCTGTTTTTTCATACCTTTTCCAACACTGTGTTATCAAACGTTTTGATCTTTACCAATCTGATAGGTCAGAAAGGTACGTCAGTATAGTATTCATTTGCATGTTTCTTTTAAGAAAAGCTTACTTGTATGTTTTGAAAAGCCATTTATATTTTCTGAGACTGCTCATATCCTTTGCCCATTTTTCTGAGTTTTTTATTTCTTATTTTTAGGGGTTCTTTAAAGGTCTTTAAATGATCTTTAAAACATTTTTATTAAAATTAATTCACTCATTTTAGATCCTGGGAATGTGAGAATTTTTCTTGTATCACGCCTTTTCATATTGTTGAATGTAATGTTACATGTGACTAGCAATGTTGTATCTACACTAGAAATCACAGCAGTAACTTAAACATTTATCATTTAGGGAAAATGTTAGAGATTTTAAGTGCTTTAGTCCAAAGATATAAATTTATAAGAACTAAAGTGTAAAATCAGTGTGTTGTGTTACTATGTTTGGTTATCATAAATAGTTAGATGGTCACTCATGCTTAGCATAGTACCTGACATTTTTTGTTGTGTGGCTGAAGTAGTATTTGTCAGATTTTATCTGTATTCCTTGTAAAACGGGAATTAATGGACAAGAAAGTCAATACTTAGATTAATTTGAAGCTGAGCAGGAGAACACCTAGAAATCACCAATTAGATTATTTATTTTATAACACAAGGATTGGATCACGTTCAGGTCATATTTTGGTTTGGATTTACAATTTCTGCATTCTCTTTATCTCCCCTCGCAAATGTTAAGGAGATGCTCTGGAAATTGACCTCCCCCCTCCCCCCATCTGAAGTCCTCATATTTCCATTCAAAAAAAGAAAAGTAAAAAGTGGAGCTATTCTCTTTACTACTGGCCTGTTAACACTCAGGAAAATTGATCAAATCAGTCACTTCCTTCTTGCTCCTCCCATAGTCCCCAAACATATTACCTTGTCATTATGTTTTCTTCTGCCTCCTCTTTATCTCTTTTATTAACTACTCCCCCCCTCCTTCCATCCCCTAAAACAAAAATTCAGAACATTTTAATTCGTGCATCTGCTTTTCTCTGGCTATAACTTCTCCTTAGGAGATCTTATTTGTTTCTGAAATTTCAATGACTGTCATTTTGATACAAACACAAAATGTGACAATTATGTTGGAGAACTAGATGAGAGGGGAAGTAGGAATAGGAGGGATGGCAGAGTTTAGTCCTCTGATTAAGTAGCATGGCAGAAATCCAGTAAATCATAAAATTTGACACCCGGCGAACAGTTATAGTAGAAGCATATTACTTAGAAAAAATGAGGTTGATGCTAGAGGAAATGCCTAGATGTGAGGATATTGCCTCTGGGAATGTAGACTGGGGACTGGGGAGGGGTGGTAGTAGAATGCTTCTTTCATTTCATTCTTTTTTTACTTTTTAAACGTATATACATGTGTTACTAATACATGCTGGTATTTTACAGAATTATTGACTGGGAAATGCATCTTTTTAGACTTGGTTAAAATATAAGATAAATGAAGGGCAGAGATTTGTCTTATTTATTCCCATGTCCCCAGGGCCTAGGGTAGACCTGATAGTGGGGATTTGATAAACATTTAATTAATGAAGCAATTACAGAGATGAAATTTTTAGAGTAGGAATGAGATTAGAACCTTTGGGATAGAAGTCAAACTGTTCTTTACTGAGCTGTAAGTTCCATAGAGCAAGGAGCCTTGCTTGCTTTTTGCTGTGTCTTGTGAAGAGGTGTCTGGTACAGAGTAGGTATCCAGTAAATGTTCCAGGCTCTTTTTAGAATGGACCATTCAAGAATTACATCCTTGAGTGTGAGAAGAGAGGGTACTTCCCCCAGCTTGTGTCGTGTTGCATCATCTATCCAGTTGTAGTACTGTCCTTGCCTCTCACTTGGTTGATTTCTTTGTCACGCATAAATTCAGCTACTCAGTTGCACAAAGTCTTCATATGTTCACTACACTTTTTTAGTAGGGCCTTCTATGAACAAAACTTAGCATTAGGCTCTATAGAGGTTATTAAGATGAATAAGGCCTAGTCTCTGACTCCAAAGAAAATGTAGCACAGCAGGGTAAATGGAATCTATTTGTATTTATTATGTACAAGACATTATGAGGCCTAAGCAGCTAGTGTGGGAGAAAGGAGGACGCATAATTAAATCTAACTGGGGGTGGGAGGGTAGAAGCACTGAAGTGCAGAGCAGAGAAGAAGGGGCATGAATCAGGAAGGCTTCCTTTCCTTCCTTTCCTCCCTCTCCTTCTCCCTTTCATCTCTTTCACCCTTACTTCCTTTCTGCCTTCCTTTGTTTCTGCATTTACGTAGTGCTTGCCGTGAGCCAGGAAATGTGCTCCATGCTATAATATGAAAAGATAAATTAAGGAGCTCGTGGCCTGGTTGGAGAGACAGGCATGTAACCTAAAAATTACAGTATGATGAATGCAATGAAAGAGTTCTAACAAAAAATTAAGGCATTAGGCAGTGTCTCATAGGCAAATCAGCAGCCTTGGTTTGAATACAAGTGTTAAGTATAATACCATTTCTTGACTTGCTATGTGCCAGGCACTGTGCTGTGAGCATTTTCATACATTTAATCTTAATAGTAACACTCAGAATGACTATGAAGTGATGTAAGTAGTTATTATTATTCCCATTTTGCAGATAAGAAAGGCATATGATTTGTTAAATGACTTGCCTAAGATCTCATATTCAGTAAATGACTGCACATCTAGATCTGAAGCCAAGGTTCAGTCTACTCAAAAAACTACCAGACAAATCCTTATAAATTGCCGGTAGAATTGTAAAATGATGCAGCCACTTTGGAAAACACTTTGGCAGTTCCTTAAAAGGATGCGTAGAGGTACCACATGACTCATTAATTCCACTCAAGAGAAATGGAAACAAGCATTCACACGAAACTTATATTTGGATGTCATAACAGCATTATTGATAATAGTTTTAAAGTGGAAATAACCCAAATTACCGTCATTTGATGAATGCATAAGTAAAATGTAGTTATCGTACACTGGAACATTAGTTATTAAAAAGAATGAATTGATACATGCTGTAACATGGATGAACCTTGCAAACGTTATGCTTGGTGAAAGAAGTTAGTTACAAAGACCACATATTTTATGATTCCATTTATCTGAAGTGTCCAGAATAGGCATATACACAAATTAGATTAGTGGCTGTCAGGGGCTCGTGGAAGGGGAAAATGAGGTAATGTCCTTGGGGTTTCTTTTTAGGGTGATGGAAATGTTCTAAAATTCATTGTGATGATGGTTGCACAACTTTGTGAATATACTTTTTGAAAATTTAATTTTGCACTTTAAATGGATGAATGGTATGGTATGTGAATTGTATTTCACTAAAGTTGTTTAAAACAAAACAAAACAACCCAAGACTCTGAAATTGAATTTTCTGCTCTACTTAGATCATTAAGATCCATTGTAACAGTAAATAAGCAGCTGATCCTCACTTATAGAGTGAGATTGCTTTTTTGTCACGTTATTTATCAACATTAATATTAAAAATGTCTCAGTGTATATTACCTAATAAAGTCTGTAGCCTGTCTTGTAAATTTTAAGTAAGATTTCTAAAAACAATGCAGTTATAAGTTCATTTTGTTATAAGTTCATTTGGAGAAAGCTTAAAACGTGGAGAATAGATGGGTAAATAAAGTTGGATTTTACCAACTGGGTGGTTCTTGAGTCTTTGGAGCAGAAATATGGAAATTGTTAGTTGGTTGTTAAGACTCGGAACCACCTCAGCACATTGCCTTGCAGCGGTGCCATAGATTCTGGTATCCCAGTAGCAGAATGTGAAAGCCTGCTCCTGGGAGTGATGAGATTAAAACCCAGAGAGATCATGTATGAGAATTTAGCAACCTCTGGGTCAAGTATTGGGAAAGGCTCTCAATATGTTTTCATGTCCTACTATAAAATCAGGCACTTAAAAAAGACTCTTAATGCTAGAGTGAAAGGAATAGAGCCCTGAAATATCAGTAATGGGAGCGGAACCAAAAAATTAGATTTAAATGCTGAGTGTCTCTCTTAGATAATAATTGCAGGGACAGTTACTTTAAAAGTACAGGTGAGGTGGGCCGGCCGAGTGGCGTGATGGTTAAGAACTCGCTTGGGTTGCCAGAGGGCCCCGGTTCGGATCCCACATATGAGGGCCAGTGACACTGCCCTCTACAGCTAAGATGCTGAACAACAGCTCAACCTG
>NW_017731738.1:1199900-1201811 GCF_001890085.2 Hipposideros armiger | reverse complement strand
CGACAGCAACTTGTCTGTTCCCCTTCCCCCAATTCCCCATCACTGTTCCCATCCCCCCAATTACCCAATAAAAATCTTAAAAAAAAAAAAAAAAGTACAGGTGAGGTTCCTGGGGCTGGATTTTTAAAAAAGAGATTCTATCTGTTGCTCTTAGTGTAGAATGAACAAAAATGTATCTGTTTAGTTGTTTTTTATTTTAATAGCATTGATGTAGTTCAAATGCTTTTTAGTATTTACAACAATTATTCTTTTATACCTGCTTTTTTAACATTTCATTTTAGTAAACTTTCATCTCATCTATTATAATTTTACCGTATTCAAATTTCTCTAGTTCTCTCCCAAATATATTTTTCTTTCTTTCTTTTTTTTTTAAAGATTTTATTGGGGAATTGGGGGAGGGGAACAGCGTTGGGGAATCGGGGATGGGGCACAGACAAGTTGCTGTCCTTTTGTTCTTCAGTCTAGTTGTGGAGGACGTCGCTTCACTGGCCCATGTTGGTATTATCATTGTGCTCTTTCCGGGTGAGACAGTCAATCACTGGCCACTGGACGGCAGCTCATGCCGCCTGCCGGCCGCTCACGGTAACTCACGGCAGTCCACTGCAGCCCCGCTGCAGCCCATAGCAGCCCAGATCCAGGTCAAGCTGTCGTTCACCATCTTAGCTGTAGAGGGTGCAGCATCACTGGCCCTCATGTGGGATCCGAACCGCGTTCCAGCTGCTTAGAGCCGGCGCTCCCAAGCCAACTCTTAACCAACGTGCCACATGGCCGGCCCCCAAATATCGTTTTCAGCTGGCTTATTTAAACTACTATACAACCTAGTATGCACATTGTATTTGATTTATTTAAATTAACTTTATTGGAGTAAATTGGTTAATAACGTTATTAAGGTGTATCTAATTATTTTCCTTAAGTCTCTTTTAGTCTAGCATAGTTTCTATCTTTTCTCTTTCCATTTAAAATACTAATAACATTGACTTATTGAGAACCTGAGCCGGTTATTCTGCAGAACATTTGGATGAGGTGATTGCTTTCTTGTGATGTCATTTGTTCATCTATCTCCTGTATTTCCTGTAAACTGGAAATCACATACAGCAGTTTGATGGATTCAAGTGAAGTGTTTTATGCTTGAATGGCAAACAGGTGATGTCTGAATTTCATAGTGTATCACATTGGAAATCATATTTGGACCACTGTTAATGCTAAGATTGTACATTGGAATAAGATGCTGGGAGTATATATTATATAGTTAGGTTCTCCTTGCAACTTATAAATAATCTGTGTAGTGTTACTTTGGCCCTTTACAAATCACCATCAGCCATTCACCTAATGATTTTTAACCTAATTGGTAACCCTTGCCTGAATCAATAGTTTTATGGGGTTTGCAAAATGATGTTTTCTAATTCTGAAATTCCTTCTACATGTATTAGCTAGCATTCTCCCATTGTGAAGAACTAGGCTGAACTAGAGTTATCTGGTTACTCTAAAAAGTAGGATAAATGCATAATATTTCAGTCTTAATTACAAATTTTTGAAGTAAGCTGTTTTAATAGACACCTCAAGAAGTGATAGTTTGAGGTTTTATGTCCCTCCCCCCCTTTTTTGAGTACTATTAGGGACTCATGGATTTTCATTGATAGCATGTGTTTTGGTCAGCTACAGTCTTTTTGTTGTTTTTAATGCTTAAATTGGTAAAACTTTGACCAGTGGGAGCTGCTGCTTCTGTCTTGTAGAATAGGTCTTAGAGAGCATGTGGTGCTTAGGTTGGTGTTACTGCTCTCCCCATTGTCCAGTTTTTTAGTTCAAAATCTTCACTTTTAAACCCTCAAATCTTTGTTTCTTAGTTGACAAGCAGCTGGCCATTGAGTCTAGGAAATGCTTAAGAGCAGCGGTTCTCAACCTTCCTAATGC
>NW_017731738.1:1192579-1197240 GCF_001890085.2 Hipposideros armiger | reverse complement strand
ACAAGTTGCTGTCCTTTTGTTCTTCAGTCTAGTTGTGGAGGACGTCGCTTCACTGGCCCATGTTGGTATTATCATTGTGTTCTTCCCAGGTGAGGCAGATCGGTCACCGGCCTCTGGACGGCCAGCCACTCACTGCTGCTCTTGGCAGCTCACACCGGCTGCTGGCCGCTCATGCTGGCTGCCAGCCACATACGGTAGCTTATGGCAGCCCACTGCCGCCCCACTGCAGCCTATGCCATCGCTGGCAGACTCATTGCAGCCCAGCTCCAGGTCAAGCTGTTGTTCACCATCTTAGCTATAGAGGGCAGTGTCACTGGCCCTCATGTGGGATCTGAACCAGGGCTCTGCTGCTCAGAGCTGGTGTCCCAAGCCAGCTCTTAACCAACGTGCCACTCGGCTGGCCCCAGGAGAATATTTTTAATTGCATAAAATAAAATATGTGAAGTTACAAAGGAAACCAAGTATACTGGAATGTAGTTATCAAAACATTAAAAACTAATTTGTGATAAGAATATATTTGCATCTTTATTAATATGTTAAATAACACATTCTATCAGTGGACCTAATATGTATTGTAAATTCATAGTAGCGATAAGTGTAAATGATATTTCAGTATTCCTACAGCAACTGTATTTTATGAAAATATATGGTTTTAATTAGTGACAAAGTTACAGGTACTATCAATACTACGTGGTTTGTTACTGTATTCATAATAGAGTGAATTTTTACATTTCACTTTCAAGTTAATGGAAATCAACAGTTTTATTCCCATGTAAGTCTTGGGTCCCAGGTTAAGAACCTAGAGTGAGAGCTGTAATGTTGGTGTGAACAGACCGCTGAATGCTTCACCAGGTGGAAGAATAGGCCTTGTCCACATGGACGCATACTTCCACTTTGGCCCTCTGGTACCTGCCAGGCAACATTCATTATGGGGAGAGGATTCAGACATGAACTTTATGCCTTTCATAGAGCACCAGTTTACTGGTTCTTGAGTAGTAATACAAGTTTCAAAAATTAGTCCCGTTGTCTATTGTAGTATAGAAGGTGTCTTCTTTTGCTGCTGGATACTTCGTTCTCTGAATAGCTTATCCAAAGCTGCCTTAAGACCTGTATTTCATTCTTCAGTTCAGTTTGCACCATCTGTCTGCATCCTTCGTTTTATGGGTCAGGGACCGCTGGAGTGGGAGGCTGGTGCTTGTGTGCTTCATTTACCTCTAGGATGCTTCTGCAGTGCTTTCTAGCAAAGGGCCTTCTCTTAGTGGTCAAGAACTGAGCTCTGATACTCAGGGCAGAAGGTCAAAGAGAAACCTTGCCCATTTTTAAATGGGATTGTGTGTTTTCTTTCTGTTGAGTTCTAAAAGTTCTTTGAAGACTTTTGGATACCAGTGCTTTCTCAGATATGCATTTTGCAGGTATTTTCTACCAGTCTGTGGCTTTGTCTTTTTATTCTCTTAACAGTGTCTTTCACGGAGCAGAAGCTTTAAATTTTAATGAAGTCCATTTTACCCATTTTTTTCTTTTATGGATTATGCTTTTGGTGTTGCGTAATCCATTGTCAAACTCAAGGTCACTTAGATTTCTTCTATGTTATCTAAGTTTTGTAGTTTTGCGTTTTGCATTGAGGTCTATGATCCATTTTGAGATAATATTTGTGAAAACTGGAAGGTCAGTGTCTAGGTTCATTTTTTTTTTGTACGTGGATGCCTTTTCATTTATTTTTAATACTCTCTTTCAGAAGAGGTTTTTAAGTTACTAAATAATGTATCTCAACCTTCATCTTTCTAGCTCTATGGAAACTAAGTTTTGGCGATGGTCCCAAGTAATGTCTGCCCCCCCCCCAGTCATTAGATGGTATTATGTGAACTGTTTCCCGCACAATTTCATCTTTCTTAAACTGTGTCCAGTAGGAACACAAAAGACACAATACATTAAATACATGAGTTTTGTGTAAGAATAAAATGTCTGTTTTGGTACCTCTTTAAAGATATCTAATGTATATTTACAATCGTCAGTTCTTAGGATTCTTTTCACCAGTATAACTTTAGTTAATTACACGATACTAGATTAATAGGAGACTGAATTATAATTTTTACTAACTTCTCCTTGGAACACATCTACCATATATATATATTTTTTTTAGCTGAGCCATCCTGCTGCCTGTTGGCAGCTCAGCTCGAGCCGGTCTTTGAACCGCTGTTGCTCAGGGCTCACACTCTTGAGCGAGCTCTTAACCAACTGAGCCACTCAGCCGGCCCTACATCTACCATATTTTTGACACAATAGTTTATGTTGTGATTTGATTTGTCATTCTTCTGTCCTTGGAGTTTTTAATATTTGGGGACATTATTATATATTTTTTTTCCAAACTATGGGTTTGGAATATGTTAAGTGATGTTAACTGATATCAGTACCGGAGGGAACTCTATGATTTATAGAATTCTTATTCATAATTGTACCTTTTTGGCAATTGTACTCCCCCCACCTCATCCTTCCCAGAATTGTCATCCAGTGGCAGAAACTTGTTAAACTTCTTAATAAGGTTGTTTCTGAAAAATAGAAATTGGGCCGGCCAAGTGGCGCACTGGTTAAGAGCTGGCTTGTGATGCCAGAAGGCCTCGGTTCGGATCCCACATATGAGGGCCAGTGACACTGCCCTCCACAGCTAAGATGCTGAACAACAGCTCAACCTGGAGCTGGGCTGCCGTTNATTTTGCTACTGTTATGCATCGTCATGTAAATATCTTTTTGTTTTCCGATGGTCTTAGGCGACCCCTGTGAAAGGGTCGTTCGACCCCCAAAGGGGTCACAACCCACAGGTTGAGAACCACTGCTTAAGAGGGACCCACTTCATATTTCTAGATTAATATTTTACAGTGCAGACCCCCATCTCAGATATGCACACTGAGGAATAATGCTAACAGTACTCAAAAGCCACACTTTTATGACAACTTAAAGAGCTAACTGCCTTTAAAAATGTGTGCATGCTGCCCTCCTCTCTGCAGTTTAGTTTCATGGTTTAATGCCTCTTGTTTTTATACTCAGAGTTCAGGGAATATGCATATGTCACAACAGTGTTTTTCTGCTGATGTTTATATAAGAAGATTGTACGTTTATGTTTCACAAACTCAATACAACATTTTTCTTTTTTTACAAAGCAGTGTGCAGAAGAGTCTCAGTTACGTTTCAACTATCTTTGATAGGACATGTCATTTGGAAAATCATGCTGCATGTCAACAAAGGGGAATGTGAGTTCTGGATGGGCCTGGCACTAAGAAGCCATATTATTACATACGAAGGGTATTGCTTGGCTTGTTTTAAATATATTACATACTAACTAGCATGATAATTTGCTATGAGTGTGTTTACGGTCTTTTAGTTCCCTTTTAGGAAAGGAGAAGTGGCAGGAGATACGGTCAGAAAAGTCTGGGATAGATAGCCAAGTCACGTGAGACCTTGTAAGACCAAGATCTAAGGACTTTGGATTTTATTTTGAGTAAGAGAAGGAACCAAGGTTTTCAGAGAAGTGACATCCATCTGAACCTTTAAAAAGGTCATTGATGCTACAATGTGGAGAACAGACTGGGGAGGCGATAGGGAAAGTTTACAGGGAACGAGTGGAACTAAAAAGACCAGTTGGAAAACTGTGCATTAATCAGGGCTTTGGTTTGGGCAGTAGTGATGAAGATGATGCGAAATAGTTGAATTCCAGGCGTCTTTTCAAAGTGGGGCAACAGCATTTGCTAACTCATCAAATGTGGGATGCGAGTGAAAGAGAGGAGGAGCTAAGCATGATGCCAAGGGTTTTGGCCAGAGCAGCTGCTGAATAGTTCTGCCATTTACCGAAACTGGAGGAGAGGTATATTAGGAGGGGAAGATCAAGAGCTCAGCTATGGACATGTTATGTTTGAGATGCTGGTTAGATATCTGTGTGATGTTCAATAGGTAGCAGGATATAGAAATACAGATTTCCTTAGGGTGGGAGGTGGGGGAGTCCGGGCTTAGAGATACACATTTTGGAGTCATCAGCCATGGGACTAGTTGGGATCACTAAAGGAGGGAATATAGATAGAAAAGAGGTATAAGAATTGATCCTTGGGACATTACATCCTTTAGAAATTGGGGAGATGTGGAGTATCCAGCAAACGGGATGGAGAAGTTGCAATCAGTGATGTATGAAGTTTCTCTGAGGCCAAGTCAAGGGTTTCAAGAAGGAGAGTGGAGTCAGCTGGGTCAAATGCTGCCAGTGGATCAGGAAAGATGCAGATTCAGAATTGACTATTGGATTTTGCAGTGTAGTGGGTCTCTTGGAACATGACAAGTAGTGTCTGTACTTTACATCACTACCTTGCCTCTGTAGACCAAAAACACTGGCTGATATTCTTGGCAGTTGCTCTGAAACTTCTCCACATCCCACCACTGTTCAGCCGCGGCCTCTTTGTATTCCCTAGTTTTAGCCCTTGTGCTCTATACTGTCACGTCCAGCGTGGCAAGGGCAAACGGGTTTCTCTTGAGGGGCGGCGTAGATTGAATAAAGAGACAGAGACAAAAGTAAAGTTTAAGAGCGAGACCAAGGGACTCAGAATCTGAGCGAGCCCCGAATCGGGTCAGCGCATGGCTTTTATTGAGAAATTAGAAAAGAAGTGAAACTGCTTTACCGCTGT
>NW_017731738.1:1110682-1188944 GCF_001890085.2 Hipposideros armiger | reverse complement strand
AAAAAAAAAAGAAAGAAAAATAGAAATTGTTAAATGTTAAATGTTTTTTCAGCATCTTTTGGTGGGATCAAACTTTAAAAAATTGTTTTGTACCTTAATTCTTTGTTGATAAATTTTCTTTTATTAAATCAGGTAAAGAATCAGGCTTTCCTTAGGTAAATATGAGTAGATTATGGTGAGACACTATATTACATATGTTGTCACTATGCTATATATACATTGTATGCTGCAATTTTATTTAGTATTTTTATTCCTGTGTTTGGAATTAATTTGTTTTCTTATTGTAATCCTTTTTATATTTTATAATTGATGTCAGTATAAAATGAGTTGTGAGACAACATCTTATACTGAGTAGGTTAGGAATAGTCACTTCCTGGGATTATTGAATCTGTACATTTAAAGAAATTAACTGGTAAGTCTGTCTAATAAGGAGTTTTTTATCTTTTGTAGTTCTTAAATTTCTCTGCTATTGCCAATATAATTTTCTCATTTTCTTTTTATGAATGCATAAAAGTAATATATGATAAAAACCAACTTTTAAACAAGTTCTAATAGTTATTAAAATAAGTGTGAAATAAAAACTTTTAGTATTAAGACAGGTGTCAAATTTAGTAGGTAGCATTCTTTCTCAATGGCATATGGAATAACTGGACGTCTGAATTGATGGTATCATAAATTTACAAAATATGGTATTTGTCAGTGTAATGTTCACAGAGATGGTGATGGGATGGTCTTAGGTTCATCTAAACATTTACACATTCAGAGTGGTAAAGCCACCTTAGGTCTCACTTATCACCACTTTATTCAGAGGGGTACAGAACAGAAGCTATAACTTGTCAGTATGACAGTGGGAGTCCTTGCAGCAGTCCATGTATGTAGCAATTCATACTTTCTGGAATACTCTTCTCACAGCTCAGATTCAAAGAGATAATATCCACATTGGATAGAACTTCATAGGCATAGTTTCTAGGACCCTCTGCAAGGGACATTCCTAGTTAACAGGTAACCATGCTCAAAAACATGGCTTTCTACTAAGTGTCTATTATACTTCCAGTCCAGATGCAGTTTACTAATTTGGTAATTTCTATCATAAGCAATATTGCCAAGTAACATAGGTGGTATGCTGTCTTAATCAGGGTAATGGATTAATCCAAGGTTAAATTCTCATACATAAGGAGAAAGGGGTTTTACTCATCTTTGGTCCATAGTCATGGGTGCTGACTTTTCGTTTACGGCCTCTTGTTTTAGTATCTTCTTTCATGTTATTCTTACACCAAGATTATTTTTAAAAGTCTACATTAAAAAAATAAATAAACTGGTTTCACTTTTTACATTTACATAGAACTTTGAGCCACAATGTTTTTGTGCAGTGTGAGATAGGAACAGAATCTTTTTTCAAATGACTAATCGGTTCCAATCATTTATCGAATGATCATTTGTTTTCCTATTAATTAAAAACATCACTATTATAGAGCAGTTATTATTAAGAGATAGTTCTTCAAATTAACAAATGGTTGGGTGTGTTAAAAATGCTTACATTTAAAGTAAAACCTTTTTATAATCTTATGATTTTGTATTGTGTTATTTATATGGTGAGAATATATTGTTTTCTCAAAGAAAGTATGTATAGTCTGAAAAGGAATATACGTTTTCTTCTAAAAAGAAATTTGCCTTATTGGGGGCTGTTGTGTTTATTTGGGTGGCCTTACTTTGAAAGCTAACCACTCAGTCTAGCAATAAGTGGTGAATTAGGGGTTTAAATAATGGTTCTAGTTTTAGACCTGCTATTGCACTGACTGCTACTTTGTGCAAGTCAGCTTCCCTGTTTTGTTTTGCTCAGTTAAACTACAAGAATAATAATCCCTATCCTGCCTACTTCCGAGTATTGTTGAAGATTAGATGGGATAATGGATTTGAAAGCACTTTTAATTGGAAAAGCAGTTTAAATGTAAGGAATTACTGCATCTTAACTTTTCCTCCCTTTCTCTTGTA
This sequence comes from Hipposideros armiger, assembly GCF_001890085.2. Taxonomy (NCBI): domain Eukaryota; kingdom Metazoa; phylum Chordata; class Mammalia; order Chiroptera; family Hipposideridae; genus Hipposideros; species Hipposideros armiger. Next base: position 1,186,952 of record NW_017731738.1, on the reverse strand, counting down.
GGTAGTGTTGGTGCTTCTTTTCAGTGCCAGTCCATCCATCACGACCACATTTGTCATGATGACACTGACAAGGTGAGGTCCATGTTGATGTTTCCCTTGGTGAAAATGCACACTGCCCTGATATTGCTGGACTCACTTGTATAACTCTGGTCATAGAGCCAGGGGAGTGTGACTTGTGGGGCACAATGTTGAGATGCAGAGGGCCTTTGCTGGTTTTTGTGTCATATTATTAGTGTGTTCCGGAAAACTAGGGCTAATTCCTAGGAGGTGGGCTAGACTCTTGGTAAACCCTCCATTTCCTTCCCCCCATCCCTGTCCCCATCACCATGCTGCCTCTTTTCTTGCACAGCCAGAATAGATTATCTTATGATATGAACAAGAGCTCCCAAAGCTGATAACTTTCTAATCAATTTGTATGTTTCCAATTTGAAATATCTTAGACATTCCAATTTGGTTCAGTTTTGTAGTTGATCATGTTAGATTATGGTTTCTTCTCATACTTCCTTTATGGGGGGCTCTGTTTCCAAAGCCCAATTTAAATGTTGAGAAATGAGAATGGAACCTGTCTGATTCATGCAAAAGAAACCTCCTTTGGGCCTGGTTTTGTTTCTTTGTTTTAAAGCAGGTCCAAACTCTTGGTGGTTTTGTTTCATTTTGGTGTTTTGCTTCTGTTCTTTTTATCTCTAAAGAAACTTGGTATTTGGGAGCTTTCCAGTACTCATCAGCACCCATGATGGCCCAGCCCTTGCAGTAGATATTAATGTGGGCTTGGTGTTTGGAACATCTGGCTGCTGATGTTGGGCTTAAATTTAGTCTTTTCCACCATCAGCTTCTGGTGGCTTCCCTCCCATTTCCTGTGTCTCGTATGCAGGAATGTATCACTCCCTTGGTAGTTTCCCCAGGCAGACCAATCCAAGTGATATTTTTCTCTGCTGTTTTAATCAAGACCCTCCTCCCCTCATCCTGTTGGAACTAGATCAAGAAGTTGGTTGATCATTGGGATTTTCCAAATGGTTTTCTTTGTTCTGTGTTGCTCTGTTTCTGTGAGCTTTGCTCTGACAGATTTCATTCTGTTGACAGTGAGAGTGGTGTGCTTTTAGCATTCCGGAGTCTCTCTCATTATTACAGTAATCCAGAGGCATGGGTTTAACTTTTAACTTCTTTTAGAAGCAAGCCACTGAAAGAGACTTGTAGAGTATATGTAGTTGGCTCCATAAACTTTATTATACCACAGATTTTAGAAATGAGCGTTTGAATATAATGATGATAGAGGGGAAAGGCAAAATCACGTTAGGTCAGTAATACTACAAACAGCTGTGTTTCCTAATTGTGAAGATATTTTGGGATTAAATTTTCTTTCCCCTGCTAAGTACAATATGCCTGTATGCATTTGTTTATTTACATTGGGAAAGCCAAACTGCCCTGTTCTGTCTCCTGGTTTAAAGTCTGGAGATGACATTTCTGTCCACCTCTACCAGATGCTTTCCATCTACTTTAAAATGGTTTTCCTCCTAATTTCTGAATCTTTGTATGACTGATTTTGTGCTTTTAGGAGATGGGATTGTTCCTGAAATACATGAGAAGGAGAAAGAGAAGTTTAAGGGGTTTTGTCACCTAATTAGTAGATCAAAGAACTTTCAGAAACTGCTCTCCTCTCTCTCCTGCCTACCATGTGTACACTTATGATTGTATTGTTTCCCAGAGGGAAATGGAGCAAATTGATTAGGATCTCTTGACTATGTTTATAATTTATTCATCTGATTCAGTCAGTAAATAATATTTATTGATTGGCAGTTATGTGTCTAGGCACTTAGAGAATGCATCAATATCCAAAACAAATAAAGACTGCTGTTTTTTTCATGAGTGTACAGTCTAACTGGGGGCGAGGGGGGCAGACAATAAAAATAAACATAATACATGAATTATATAGTATGTTAGAATAAGCACAGTGGATTAAAGAAAATGTAGAGCCAGAAAAGTGGGATGGGGACCACTAAGAGTTGGATGGTACAGATTGCTTTGAATAGGATCATCAGGCATCATTTTGGGGAGGAGAGTGGTAGATGGAATGTTTAAAAATCAAATCTCTCTATTTGCAGCAGCTTCTGACTTATTTCTTTCTATAACAAATGAGTATTGGTTTTGCAAAAACAAAATGAACTTGCTGCCTGATGCATACTGCTTGAATGTTCTCTCTCTCAGGAAATTGAAGGGATTGTAGAACACAGCTAATCCAACCCTCTTTTAAAAATAAAATTGGAAGCTGTGACCCAAGTGGGAGAAAAATGAGTTGTTCAGGAATCACCCTACAGTGCTGGGGCTAGACCAGATCGTCTATCCCTGATACTAGTCCTATAAAATAATTCCTTAGCTATTCTGAACATATTGTCAGAATACATTGATGCTTTGCTTATTATCCTCACTCAATTTTCAGGCATAGTCCATTTCTCAGATTTGGGAATAAAAGGTGATTTTTCTTAAAAGTTGCCTCTATTTTAGCTAATCTATGTGTGACTAGGAGTGGAACCAGTGGTCAGGCAGGGAGAAAAAGGGCCAGTCCAGTTGTTGGGCCTCCCTTCTATAGCCTTGGAAATGGTGGCAAGTCCACAAATTTTATGGCTTTGTCTATTTTCCAACTTAAGTTTCTCTGCTGACGTACATCAGTTTGTAGCCTATAGTACTGGAAGGAACTGATGCCAGCTCTGAGGTTTACTATTAAATACTGCAAACTCTCATATTTTTCAGTTTATATTGGGCAAAGCAATTCACATAACAGCAAAAAGTTAAACACAGAAAATTATTTTACAGGCGATTTCTTAGGAACACAAATATATACTTAAGTCCCTCAGTTTTTCCATGGTAGAGAAAAGGGGGTAGAGAAAGATCCTCTAGCTTAAGATAGGAATTAGAATTTTTTAAAAATGAGCATTGTTTATCACTTAAAAATTAGTGGGAGTGGGACTAATTCATAAAATTTTATTCTTGATATTTATGCTTAATAGTGGAATACAGCTAAGGTGTATAATTTTACATCAAAAGAGGAAAAATAAAGAAGTATAAAACTTGATTTATTAATGAAAAAGAAAGGTTTTAAAGAAAATGAGTAAGGCTAAACAACAAAATAATATGGCCAAGTTAATCAGTTATAATAAATAAGAATTTCTGTTAGGCTATTAAATTATAGACTGGGTTAAAAAAGCAAAATGTCACCTATATATACTTTTTTTTTAAGATTTTTATTGGGGAATTGGGGGGATGGGAATAGCGCTGGGGAATTGGGGAAGGGGAACAGACAAGTTGCTGTCGTTTTGTTCTTCAGTCTAGTTGAGGAGGACGTTGCTTCACTGGCCCAAGTTGGCACCATCATTGCGTCCTTCCCGGGCGAGGCAGATCAGTCGCCGGCTTCTGGACGGCCGCTCACTCTGGCTGCTGGCTACATACGGCAGCCCATGGACATACGGCAGCCCATGGCAACCCACTGCCACAGGGGCTGCAGCGTACGCCATCGCTGGCGACTCACAGCAGCCCAGCTCCAGGTTGAGCTGTTGTTCAGCATCTTAGCTGTGGAGGGCAGTGTCCCTGGCCCTCATATGTGGGATCCGAACCGGGGTCCTCTGGCATCCCAAGCCAGCTCTTAACCATCACGCCACTCGGCCGGCCCCACCTATATATACTTTATATAAGAGACATACCTAAAACAAAATGACACAGAAAAGTGAAAGTAAAAGATAAAGATAGTATCAAGCATATGCAAATAGGAAGAAAGCAGGAGTGACATTTTAAATAGAATTCAAAGCAAAGGCTATTAATCTGGTACAGAAGTCGTGAACCATCACACTATAAATATTTAAGCCAAAGCTCATAGAAGTACAACAAAAAATTGACAAAATTACAACTGTATACAGATGTTTTGAAAGTAGGAATACCAATTAAGAGGTAAGTGTGTTGACAGGTATATTGATTTTCTGTTGCTATGTAACAAATGTTGCATAATAAATGTAACAGCTTACAACACACATTTATTCATAGTTTCTGAGAGTGGTGAGTCATGTGTTGAGGCAAGGCTGAGCTGGGTCCTCTGCTCAGGGTCTCACAAGACTGCAATCAAGGTGTCATCTGGGCCTTACTCTTTCATATCTAGAGTTCTCAACTAGGGAAGGATCTGCTTCCTCCAAGTTCATTCTGGTTGTTGTCAGAATTCCTTTCTGAGAGGCTGTATGACTGAGGATGCCAGCTTCTTACTGGCTATTGACTAGAAGCCAACCACAGGTCCTAGAGACTGCACACAGTTCCCTGCCATGTGATCCTCTCCATATATACTTTACAACATGTCTGTTTGCTTCTTCTAGACGAGAAAGAGAATCTTTCCAGTTGACTGAGATGATGACTTATATAATGAAACATAATCACAGGTGTGACATCCCATCATCTTTGCCATACTCTTTCAGTTAGAAACAAGTCACAGGTTTTAACTGCATCAGTGAGAGAGGGTTATACAAGGGCATGACTAATGGTCACCTAAAATTTGTCCATCACAGTAGGCAAAACAATAAGGATAATTTGAATAACATAATTAGCAAGCTGATTTAATAGCTCCTATAACATCAGAAAACATGCTTTAAAGTTTTTGCTCTTAAAAATTTTTAAGTAACAGTTTTATTGAGCTGTAAGTCATATTCATAAAATTCACTGCTTTAAAGTGGTTTATTTCAGTGGTTTTTAGTATATTCAGAGTTGAACAACTATCTCCACCATCTAATTTTAGAACATTTTTATCCCCTCAAAAACCAATACCAATTAGCAGTCACTCCCCGTTATTCTTCCCTTCACCCCAAGCTCCTGGCAAATCACTGATCTTTCTGTCTCTATAGATTTGCCTGTTCTGCACATTTCATATAAATGAAGTCACACAATATGTGGCCTTTTGTGTTTGGTTTTTCTCACTTAGCATGATTTCAAGGCTCTTCCATGTTGTTGCATGAATCAGTGTTTCATTATTCCTTTTTATGGGTGAATAGTATTCCATTGTATGAATATAACACATTTTGTGTATCCACGCACTAGTTAATAGATATTTGTTTACATATTTTGGTTATTATGAATAATGCTGCTGTGAACTTTTGCATGTAAGTAGGGTTTTGTTTAGTTGGTCACAGGATAGATTTTTGTTTAATATTTTGAGGAACTGTTCAACTTTTTTTCCAAAAGTGGCCACACTATTTTGCATTCCAGCAAATGCCCGAGGGTTCCAGTTTCTTCACATCTTTGTCAGCACTTTTTGATTCTCTCTTAAATGATAGCCATTGTAGCGAGTGTGAAGTGGCATCTCATTGTGGTTATAATTTGCATTTCTCTAATGATTAATGATGCTGAGCATCTTTTTATATGCTTTTTGTACATTACTAAATCTTCCATGGTTAGTTAAATAAAAGCCAATTACAGATCTTATTATTATTATTATTGCCACTTGTGGTTAAAAAAAATTTTTTTTAAATTAAATCTCCCCATGCTCCTAATTTTATAGTTAGTTATGTCCATTATGGAAATTTTGGGAAATACATAGAAATAGACCATGTCATAAGTGAACTCACCAGTTTTCAATAGATTAATTAGTCTTAACATAGCATTTTCCTTCAAATATTTCTCTGCGTAGTTAAAATAAAGCTAAATTGTCCTAATTATCTGTGACAGTGGTGTCCCTAAAACTCAGCAAAGCATATTTTTAGTATCTTTATGGTTTTGGGGTTTCCTGTGCTTAGCCAGGTGGCTCTTGTGTGGAGTTTCTCATGCAGCTGCAGTCAAATGGTGGCTGAGGCTGGAGTCATCTTGAAGTACTTACATGTCTGAAGGTTAATGCTGGGACTTCAACTGGGGCCGTCGACCTGAGTATGTAGTTTGGGCTTCCTTACAGCATGGCAACTTGACTCCCAAGAGTGACTATCCCAAAAGGACCAGGCAGATGCTGTATGACCTATTATGACCTAACTTCACAAGTCACAAAGCACCATTTCCACCGTAGTCACAGGCCTGCCCAAATTCAAGAGGAGGAAACATCAATCCCACCACTGAGGAGGAATGTCAACAATGTTTTAAGAGAATGAAAGGCAGGAGAACTTACTATGGCCATCTTGGAAAATATAATGTGCACACTATATATACTTGAAACATCAGTTAAAATGGCTGCATAATGTTCCATCCTAAGGCTCCATGGTAGTTTACTTAGTGTGTCTTTAATTATGGAGCGTTAAAGCATTTAAAAAGAAAACTGTTATGCATTTATTCATTCAGCAAATATTTATTAAGTGCCTGCAATGTCCTGGGCACTGTTGAGTCACCAGGATACAGTGGTGAAAAGGCTGACAAGGAAGATCCTTGTTTTTCTGGTGCTTATTTTTTTGTGGAAGGGGCAGAAAGTGAACCGAATGTATAAACCAGTAAATAATCAGATCCTCTCAAGTGCTATGCAAGTAATTGAGCAGCTGGCTCCTCTAGATTAAGTGTTAGGGAAGGCCCTTAAGAAGGTGACACTTAGGCTAAGAGCTGAATGATAAGAATGAACAAGTTCTAGGGAGGGGAAACAGCTGTGAAAAAGCCCTAAGTCTAGAAAGATTGTGCAAGCAGAAAGAAGGCTGATGTGCACAAGCAAGATGGATGAGGGTGGAAGTGGTATGAGATGAGGTTGAAGAGGTAGGCACAGGCCAGATCATGTAGATCTTGGTAAGTCAGGGAAAGAACTTTATATTTTATTCTGCTGGTTATGGAAACCTTTGGAAGGTTTTAAGCTAAGGAGTGACATGATCTGGCTTATATTTTTTAAACACCGCTTTTGCTGCTGTGATGAGATTTTCTTTTATAGTTGTGGTAATAAAGTACACCTAACATAAAATTTATCATCTTAATCATTTTTATGTGTACAGTTCAGTAGTGTTAAGTACATCCACATTGTTGTGCAGTGAATCTTCAGAACTCTATTCATCTTGCAAAACGGAAACTCCACATCCATTAAACAATAACTCCTCATTCTTCTCTCCTCCCAGTCCCTGGCAACCACCATTCTATTTTCTGTCTCCATGAATTTGAGTGCTCTGTGTACCTCATATAAGTATTTCTCTTCTTGTGACTGGCTTATTCCTCTTAGTATCATGTTGTCATGGTTCATCCACATTGTAGCATGTGTCAGGATTTCCGTCCTTTTCAAGGCTGAATAATATTCCATTGTATGTATATAACACATTTTATTTACTTCACCCATAAATGGACATTTAGGTTGTTTCCACATTTTGGCTGTTGTGAATAATGCTGCTAGGAACATGGGTGTACAAATATCTCTTTGAGACCCTGCTTTTAATTCTTTTGAGTATATACTCAGAAGTGGAATTGCTGGATCATTTCTATTTTTAATGTTTTGAGGAACCGCTGTGCTGGTTTTCATAGCAGCGGCATCATTTTACATTCCCACGAACAAGTGCATAAGAATTCCAGTTTTTCCACATCCTTGTCAACACTTATTTTCTGTTTTTGTTTTTTTTAATAGGAGCTATCTTAATGTGTGTGAGGTAGTATCTCATTGTGGTTTTAATATACATTTCCATACTGATTAATGATGTTGAACATCTTTTCATGTGCTTATTGTCCATTTGTATATCTTCTTTAGGGAAATGTATATTCAAGTCCTTCGCCCATTTTTAAAATCAGTTTTTATTTTTTGTTGAGTTGTAGGGGTTCTTTATATATTATGGATATTGATCTCTTATCAGATATATGATTTATAAAACATTTTCTCCCATTTTGTAGGTTGCCTTTTCACTCTTGATTGTGTCCTTTGCACTGAAGTTTTTATTTTGAAGTAATCCGATTTATCTGTTTTTTTCTTTTTGTTGCCTGTCCTTTTGGTGTCATATCCAAGAAATCATTGCCAAACCCAATGTCAAGAAGCTTTTTTCCTATGTTTTTTAGTAAAAGTTCTAGTTTTAGCTCTTATGTTTAGATCTTTGACTCATTTTGAGTTAATTTAAATGTACAGTGTAAGGTAAGGGTCTGTCTTAATAGTTTTGCATATGGATATCCAGTTTTCCCAACACCATTGTTGAAATGTCTGTTCTTTTCCCATCGAATGACCTTGGCACCCTTGTCTATATTGTTTGAACATATTTGTAAGGGCATATTTCTGGGCTCTCTATTCTATCCCTTTGGTCTATATGTCTGTCTTTATGCTAGTACCACAGTGTTTTGATTACTATAGATTTGTAATAAGTTTTGAATGATCTATTTCTTGAGCCTAGATTATTAGAGTAGAATTGAATAAAAGGATATAAATATCACAAAGGATTTTTTGTGAATATGATTGAGAAATGGTGTCTAAATTGCTTTAATGTGTATTTCTTTGATAACCACTGCAGTTGTATAGCTTTTCGTATGTTCATTTGTTCATTAGTCATTTGTATTGCTTTTTTTAAAACTGTCTTTAGCATAGTTTTCTCTTCTTTGGGATTATTCCTGTATTCCTGCTCATTGTGTATGGGAACATTAATCATTCATCATATTTGTAAAAAAAAAAAAATCACAGCTTTTAATTTTTAATGGATTTTTTTCCCATACAGAAATTTAAAATTATTTTAGGAGCAAATCTATTGGTATATTTCTTTGAAATGTATTCCACTGCTTTCATGTTTAAGAAATCTGTCTCCAGATATTTACCTACGTTTACTTAAAGATTTGTAAATTTTATATATACTTTCTGAGCTATATGGTATTATGTGTCCCAATGTGTTTTTAAATAGATTCTCTTTTTGCCTTATTGGGAAATAGCTGAGGTGATTAGAAATACCATGGAATGATAGGTGTTTTGAGATCATTGTTAATTTGGCATTCTTTTTGGGGGGGTGGGGGGTGGGCAGGGGCTTTGAAATATCATTGCCTGCTAAGTTTATTTTGTTTTTATTTATAAAACACTATTATAACAAGAACAGGCAAACAAAGGCAGGGAGGACAAATTAACTTTCTGTGGGAGCTTAAATTTTATATTTGCTTTACAAAGAATTGTCTTGCTTTAGGGTTTTTATTTAAGGTTATTTCTTTTTTGTGGTATAAATTGGAATTCTGCCTAGGTAACACACTTCCTTCTTTAACTTAAGTAAAGTCTAGAAAGGCCTGTTGAATGTGGGTGGCATCAGCAGGCTACAGGGTTTGTTGGGATGTGCCCATGTATCACAGTGTCTGTGCAAAACCGCTCAGACTGGGTTCTAAAAGTGTGTCATCAGTGGAAGCCACCAGGAGGACACTGGCCGCTTCAGTGAGCTGGTCACATTTCAGGAATGCAAGATGTTAGATTTCTATAGCAGGGGGAACATCCAGAGCGAGTTATCAACTGTGAAGTCATATGAGATCCACCAGGATTCCATAAAGGAAAGTCTGTTCCTAATCAAACATGGTGGAGTTATAAGATGTTCATGTGGTCTGATCCACTTAGAAAACATTCTCATGTTTCTTGCATCTCAAATATTTTAAGATCCCTTCTCATTCCCATGTCCCTTTTCAACACTGCTTTTTCATGTTCTCCCCAAAGTGAAGGAGCTAGTTGTCTGTGCTTCTCTGTTTCTTAATCAGTGCTTACACCATCAATTATTTATTTTCTTGAAGCCCTTATATACGTATAGCCCGTGTTTATTGGCTTTTCAAGTCATATTTTACATTAGTGCCTAATTCTTTTTTTTTAAAGATTTTATTGGGGAATTGAGGGGGGGGGGTACAGACAAGTTGCTGTCGTTTCGTTCTTTCAGTCTAGTTGTGGAGGACGTTGCTTCATTGGCCCATGTTGGTATTATCTTTGGCACTCTTCCCGGGTGAGGCACTTTGGTCACCGGCCTCTGAACGGCCGCTCACAGCGGCTCTTGGCAGCTCACACTGGCTGCCAGCCACACACAGTAGCTTATGGCAACCCACTGCAGCAGGGGCTGCAACCTACGCTGTCGCTGTCGACTCACGGCAGCCCAGCTCCAGGCCGAGCTGTTGTTCAGCATCTTAGCTGTAGAGGGCAGTGTCACTGGCCCCATGTGGGATCCAAACCGGGGCCCCACTGCTCAGAGCTGGCGTCCCAAGCCAGCTCTTAACCTACGTGCCACTCGGCCAGCCCCCCATTAGTGCCTAATTCTTAATAATTAGAGTCCCAGCTCCTCTTAACTGTAGTGGACCAGTGTAACTGGCTTTCCTCCCCAGCTGTTTCTGGGACTCCCTGAAAGATTGCTTTCCTAAGTGCTGCTGTTCTCACTGGTGTCATTCTGGCTCCAGTTTGGGCCAGGTTCCCTAGGCTATTGCATTTAATAAGAACATAGTAAAGGCCCAGTGATTTAACAGGATGGAATTATAAGCAAGAGAATTTAAAGCTGCATATGAAAAATGGCTGCACTCAGTACCTTGGCCCAAGTTTTGTTTTTAGGGCTTGTCTCTTACTAGTCCTTGGCCTACTGCTATAGATGATGGGGTCAGCCTCTCTCTCCCCTCAGGGAATGCCCTTAAATGCAGCTGTTTCCGGAGTCAACCCCCAACTATTTTCATTTACTATTATTGGATCAAGTAAAAATTGATGCAACTTTTTAGGAGGCAGTTTTGCAACATTTCTCAAAATTGAAAAAGGCACATATCCTTGGAACCAGCAATTGCACTGTTAGAAATTTACCTTTTATGAATCTGTTTTCCAGTGCAGGCCAAACTATATGTACGCTTAAGAATACTCATCTTTATAATATCAAAACACTGAAGACAACCAAAATGTAAGACATGCTTTTAAAAATAAGAGATGGTTTATCACTAACAATGAAATACTAGGCTTTGTTGAAAAGAGTAACACCTAGGTCTATATGTGGTTAACTCTTTTCTTTGCCTGTGGCTGTCCAAAGGATTTGGTAAAACTGTAATATCAGAGTGTGATTTGTCCTGAGATTAATCTGTTGGAATGAGAGTCATAGCAACTACAATTGTTCCTAAGATGTGCCCTGTTCACCAGAACAGAACAAGGAACCTTTGAGATCTCTGCTTCAAAGGTATGTGTTAAGGCAGGTAATGCCTGAGTCAGCTCTTTCCCATTTACCCTGCTCCAGAGGTGGAATATGCTATGATGTACATGCTTTCTTTGCATTCGTGCCTCTCCATTTCTGGTTTGGTATAAGTCTCTTATTTTTCTGTCTTCTGACTCAGCTTATCCTAGGCACTCAGGTTTATTCACTCATCTCTCTTGAGCTCCTTTCTGGCTGATGACTTTTCACTCTGGGTCTGCTTTAGCTTCTTCTCATCTTCACTACCCTAAGTGCTTTCCTTACGGCATCTCCCCTGCCACGGTTCAGTGCTTGTCATCTCTCACCTGCTCTGTGGGGACAGATGTCTGACCACTCTCCCACCCCAAAGCCTATATGGCTATATTATGGGAGGCTTTTGGTGGACTTGGATTTGGGTGCACCTTTGCTGCCGCGTTCTGGTCTTTAGCAGCTATAGTTGGCAACTGCTGGCAATTAACCTTTCCATTCTGACAGGGTAACATGGGTGAAAGTGCTTATACTGCTTGTTTTGTATTAGATCAAGTCTTGTCTTGTGTGTAGATACTGCATAGCCTGAATAGTGCTAGGCCAGTACACATTTCCCATGTGCAGCTTCGTCTTATTAGGTCCTTTAGCTGGTTTTTGTATTAGGAGGGGAACTTTTAGGAAGGCAGGTGGACAGAGCTAGCTAGCTTCAGGAAATTTTGGGATTTATTTTTTATGTCCTTGTTCCTCTCTTTCACTACCTTTTCTGTTTCTGTGCCCCATTTCTCCCTGGGAATTTACCTATTGAGAAAAACATCAGAAATACCACTGCTGTGAAATATTTGCATATCAGTAATTGAACTATTTATTAAGCATTTGCCTGTGCTAGACTTGGCCGGAATCAGTAAGACTTAGTCCATAACTTCAAGGAGTTTAGAGTCTAATAAACAAAAGAGTCAAGTAAATATATATTTGCAAGGCAGGATGCTTGTTAGAACACAGAATAGAGGCCACTAACTTAGCAGTAGTGGATGGCGTTGAAGTGAGGTTACAGCCAGGAGACGTGGCAGTGGATATGATGGCAGCACAGCCCAATTTCTGATAGTGTCAACAGTGGGAAACTCTCCCCTTTATAGCAATTACAGACTTCTAACAGGGAGGCCATTCTTTACCCAGCACCTTCTTTGGTGGGGCCCAAAAGTGTGTAGTTTTTTTTCCTAATGCTTTCCCTCCATGTCCATGGTTCTTTGGCATCTGGACAAGTGATTCTTTATCTGCAGCTCTTCAATCTTGCCTTTCAACATATTAAAATGGAAGATGCCCCTCCTTCCTTTTTGTGTATTCTCAGTCAACCAACATTCTTCCAATATGTACATTAGTAATATGCAAACAAATGAGAAATTAGACCTGCCCTGGAGGGAGCTTATTACAGTTTAATAGGGGGAAACAGACATTTAATAAATACTGTAAGATGTTGTGATAGAAGTGTGTAGAGAGACAACAAAGCCTATAACCTCATAGTCACCTCTCTTGTATTAAGGTCCTTCAGATAATCATTATTTAGTTATTCTTTGATAGTCTAGAAATGCAAGTTTGAACACAAAACCAAATTTTATATTTACTTGTTGGCAGACTATTAACTATCACTTATGAAAAATTTATTTATGCTTATTGTTTATGCAGTGTACTTGAAAATATATTTCCAGCAGTAGAACCCTTCAAATTCACAAGATTGTGAGATAGTTTTCTAGAAGGAGATTGTGAGTTTCAGAGTGAGATCTTCCTTATATATTTCCTAAGATTATAGTTGGTTTTCCTTTGTTAGAAATAAGGAAAAGACAGAAAATCTAACAAATCCATAACTACTGAAGAAATTGAATTCCAAATTCAGTTGGCTAACCAGCAAATTCTACCAAATATTTAAAGAAAGTGTAATACCAATTGTACAGAAACTCTTCTAGAGAATAGAAAAAGTGTTTTTTTTCTATTTTCACTGATTTCATTTTCTGAGGCTGGCATAATCTTTGAAACAAACTTGACAAGGACATTACAAAAATGTAAAATAAAAAAGCAGCTAATCTTACTCAAGAACACAGATGTAAAAATCCTAAACAAAATATTAGCAAACCATATCCAACAATATATAAAAAAGATAATACATAAGACGTGGTTTTATTAGGTATGTAAATTTAGTTTAACATCTAAAACCAAAAACCAATAATGTAATTCACACATTAACAGAAGAAATCATGATTATCTCATAGATGCAAAAACATTTGATAAAATTAAACATCCATTAATCATAAACTTTTAACAAAGTAGAAATAAAATGCCCTTAATTTGCTAAAGGGATCTACAAAAAAAACCTGAAAACATCACACTTAACAGTGAAATGTTGAAAGTTTTCCAGTTTTGAAATAAGACAGAAATGCGTGTTCTCACCACATCTGTTTAACATTATACTAGAGGTCATAGCCAATGCAGTAAGACAAGACATAGAAAAGGAAAATGTGTTGAAAAGGAAAAGAATTGAACAGTTATTATTTAATGTCAACAGGATTGTATGTATAGAAAACTCAAAAGAATTAATATAAATTATTAGAATTAATAATTATATAACCTAGAATAAACCTAAGCACAAAATGTACAGTACCTCTACAGAAAACTGTTAAGCATACTGAAAAAAATTAACAACTCAAGCAATATAAGGATGCATTTGCTCATAGATTAGAGTCAATATTGTATTATAAAGATATCAATACCCCTTAATTTATCTCTAGATCCACTGCAGCCTAATCAAAATCTCAGCTGTTATTCCCACATATTAGAATGATAGACAGACAGTCCCAATGACCAGAGACACACTTCAAGGAACTTCAGTGTTTTCGTATTTGGTAAGCAATGTATTGGTATACAGGTTTCCCCTGCTATCTGAAAGTAGAGCATTCCTATGAAACCTTTTGTAAGCCAAAATGGCATAAAGTGAAGAAGCAATTACCTTAGGACACATCTTGCTAATGGATGCACAAAATAAATCGAGATAAGGCACAGATGCTCACAAGACAGCGTTCAGAGCTCTGGCAGCTTGATGCTGAGATGCTGAGCATAGTTGCAGGGGAAGGAGCTTGGCAGTCGCTGCTAGGGGTGCACGCTGCCTCTATAAGGTTGCTGCAAAACCAGTGCTGAATGCTCTTTTCACTTTTCGCCATTTTTTCCTAAAAGTGAAAATCATCTTTGGATTTCTTCCAGTTAGCGAAAACAGGTACTAATGTAGGTCTTTCATAAAAGTGAAGTGGTGTAAAACAGACTTTTGAAAAGCAGAAGGCACCTGTATTTTTATTTTAAAAGTGAGGGGGATTAAATGACTTGGCTATTTTAGGAAGAAGTTTTTAGTAGTCATCGATGGTTTCGCTTCTGTTCTGAAAACCAATTTGAAAGGGCAGTCTTTGAGTCAGAATTCTCAAGAAGTTCTTGTCACAAGCTATTATTCCTACAAATACTGTGCTGCCCCTAGCCACACGTGGCTATTTAAACTGATCCTGGTCAACTCATTAGTTGCACTAGCCCCATTTCAAGTGCTGAGTAGCCACATGTAGGTTGTGGCTACCTTTTGGATGGTGCAGATGTCAAACATTTCCATCATTGCCAAAAGTTTATTGGACATTTCTCTAACAAGGCTTCCCATTTTTTTGAATGAACACCAAATAAAATTATACGTGGACTGGAGTTGAGCAACTGGTATAATTGGCCCACCTTAAAGCTTATCCTTGGGTGTTTATTAGCTCTGCACCAGATTTTCTGGTTAAGACAGTCAATTATAGAAGAAATTTACAGTACAAATTTCAAACTAGCCAACCTTGAGGTGTGGGAGCATTGTTTACATCTTACCCATTTGAGAAGGGTTCTGAAGGAGTTTGCCTCACAAAGGATTGGCTGAAGCCCAGGGGCATTCATGTAAACTGAAGAGTTAGGAACCCTGGAGCACTGTAGATTTTTACTGCTGAGATTCAGCACTTGAGGAATCTAACTCTTATGACTGGACAACTCCCAACTGGTATTTTATCTTCCCTTTCTCAATCCTCCTCGCCCCTGGTATCCCCTCCCCCCCCCTTTTTTTTAACCCTCTGATCACAAACTCCATAGCCAAGTATACAAGTAAAGCAGTTTCAGGGGAGTCTGTATTATGTAGATGCTTGCGTAGCTGAGATTCTGCTGGAAGATCTGTAATGCTAGGTCAATCCACAGCACTAGAGGGAAAGTTGTGAGGGATTCAGAGATTAGAAATGGATAATATATATTGTATGCGTCTAAAGGTGTGGCTGGGGTTTATGACTCTACCATGAAATGAAAAAAGAAAACAAAAAACGTAAATATTTGGAGACTGGCAGAGAGTGCTTTGGGGGAAGAAGAGGTCAGCTATATAACTGGGCTACATAATGGTGGTGTGGGGCATAGGAGCCTGTTATGTCACTCTAGATTTTCTTTGTCCAGGAATTGTAAAAGCCTGTGATGTTTTTGCTGGAATTTTGATTCAACAGTTGCTAAGCACCTGCTGTTGTGTTTCAGGCTGTAGGTTTGGACTTTGGGGTTACACAGTCAAAACAGAGTCCCAGTGCTCAGTCTGATAATGGGAGACAAATTAATCACCATACAGTGTTAGTCATACATAGACATTCAGAGGGTCCTGAAACATGATTTTAGTCTGATTCCCTAATTTTCTACTGGAAGCAGCTGAGGCCTAGAACGGGAAGGAGACTAATGCCAAAAGAACTAGAACCTGGGATTTTTGCTGAATGGGACCACTGTAAAATCTGATCACCATCCTCGAAGACATAATCTAATTCCTATCTGCTTAAAGCCCACTCCTTCTATAATATATTCTTCCCTGACCTCCTTTCCTCCGATACTATTTAACTATCTTTTCCTTGTACTTCTTGTGCTTTTATGGAAGGTCTCACCTCCTCTTCTAGACCTTGAACGTGATCAGGCCACCAAGCAGGTTTCTGTCTTCGTTCCTATCTCATTTCCCATCCTCAGTATGGTCTGAAAAACTGTCACTTTTAATTAAGCCTGATAGTCGGACAAGTTGGGTTCGAACCTGCTTGCTCCATTGTGGGACTAATCACCTCCCTCTACCTCAATAAAAATTCCTCGGTCCACATGAATGAATACATGTTGTGAATTTGAGTGAGGTCAGTTACTGTTTGATTGCTGAGTTTTGGAAGTGGGAGGCACGGACCAACAGCAACAATTTAGGGAGAGAAGTGCACAAACTGGGAAACGCGGCCCCGCCCGCTGTCCGGTGTCTGGGTGCCAGACGTGGGCCGGGGCGGGGCTGCGCAGGGGCACGGCGTGAGGGCTCTGTTGCCGGAACTAGTCTGAGTCTCACGCTGGGACGCGCGCAACCCCGCCCCGCCCCGCCCCGCCCCCTGTCCGGCGGGGTGGAAACAAAGGGGGCTCGTTGCGGAGCCGAACCTAGAGAGAAAGAGGCGGAGCATCAGGCGATCTCACTTGCAGTGTTCTTTAGGTTTGTTCCGGCAAGGGGGCGGAGCGGGGGCAACCCTGAACCAAGAAGTGGGAGGGCCGCGTGCTCGCGCATCTTGGGCCTAGCAGCCAGGGGCGTCGCCTGCGTGCGCAGCGGAGGGTAGTGCGCCGGCGCGTGGCGAGCCAGGTCCGCGAGCACCGAGGTGCGGTGCGGCGGCGCCGGGTCCCGCGTGCAGCGTTGCGGGGCAGAGTAGCGACCTAGCGGTTAGAGCTCGGGTGCGGAAAGGATGGAGTCCCCGAGGCGTTAGCCGATTGTGTCAGCTCTGGGCTTGCAGCGGTCATTTCCTGGCGTGGCCCGTGTGATGGTGCCGGGAAGAAGGAAGCGCCGTGACAGCGCCTCGGTCGGAACCCGGGTTCCGCGGGTGAGGAGGCCTGGGTACGAGGCATCTGTCGAGCTGGCCGCTGGCTGGGAGAGCGGTCACAATAGGAGGCGGCGGCCCAGCGAGGAGCCGCGGGAGCAGCCCCGCAGGGCGGAACCTTCCCTTGCAGGTATTGCTGGCTAGGCTGTTGGTTCCCGCGCGAGGGCGGGACGGGCTGAGCCGAGCTGAGCCGAGCTGCAGGCCGTTGGGAGCCTCCCAGGCCGCGCCTGGCGACTGAGCAGAGGTGTTAGTTGTCCGGTGCTCGGTGGAGCGCGGCCCAGTCGCCCGCCGCTCTTTGTTCCTGGGGCTGTAGTAAGGAGGTGCGGGCGCAGCCAACGGGAGCGTCGGCCCGCTGCCGCCTAGCAGATGGCTTCCCTCTCTAGCTCCCTCCCTTTTTGCCGAGGCGCAGGTGAAGTGATGTCACCCAGGAATACGCGGAACCAGATCAGGAGAGTCCTCTCTTGTGTCCGCGAGTGTCTGGACAGGCCGCGTTTTGTTCTCAGGGCATGGAAGTTCTTCCTTTCAGGGCTAAAGAATGAGCGAGGATGGTTTTGAGCCGGGAGTTTTTCAAATTATTGAGGGCCGAAGAATAAAGTTTTCATTTCCATGTATAGGACTTGTAAGGGATCTTGCTTTTTCTTTGTGTTGCAAAAATGATGTATGCTATTCAGTAAAAGTTGGGTCTGCTAATTTTTCCGTCGTAAATAAAAACACGAATACTTACATATTTGTTGGCTTCATATGAGAATTGCCTTCTTTAAAAAAATTTTTTTTATTGGGGAATTGGGAGCGGGGAACAGACAAGTTGCTGCCCTTTTGTTCCTCAGTCTAGTTGTGGAGGATGTCGCTTCATTGGCCCTTGTTGGTATTATCATTGCGTTCTTCCCGGGTGAGGCAGTCGCTCGCCGGCCATTGGATGGCAGACCTGGCGGCCACAGCTTACGCATGCTGCCCGCCAGCCCCACTGCAGCCTACATCATGGCAGGGGACTCCCGGCAGCCCAGCTCCAGGTCGAGCTGTTTTGTTGTTCACCATCTTAGCTGTAGAGGGTGCAATGTCACTGGCCCTCATGTGGGATCCGATTCCCGATCCTACTGAGAACTGGCATCCCAAGCCAACTCCTAACCAATGCGCCACTTGGCCGGCCGGCCTCCTCATTTTTCTTAACGAGGTGAACTTAACGTTGGAAAATTGAAGTGTACAGTAACATACACACTCATTTGTTACCTTAGAATAGCAGGCATTTTTAGATTCTGTTTGGCCTTGATTGCAAAGACTATTATTAACACATTGGCCACAAAATTCCTCTAAATAACAAGCAGCCCTGGTAACTAGGCTTTAAAAAAAAATCGATTCATACAGTTTTTATGAAATCAATACAGTAAGGATCTAGGGATAGTTGGCATCAAACTAAAATTGTTCCTGTCTTTGGAGAACATGGTCTAATGGAAGAAACTGGATTTCTATTAAAGTAACAATACAAGACTAAATATAGATATCAGATCAGTTGCAGTGAAGCTGGAATGTACCTGAAATCAAAGGATGAAATTATTAACTGGATTTTCAAGTGAGAATTGTATCACTTCACGTACTTTTTTCTCTAGTTCTTGCTGGCTTATAAATTTATT
Organism: Hipposideros armiger; assembly: GCF_001890085.2. NCBI lineage: Eukaryota > Metazoa > Chordata > Mammalia > Chiroptera > Hipposideridae > Hipposideros > Hipposideros armiger. The sequence continues at coordinate 1,168,406 of NW_017731738.1, read as the reverse complement.
CACATAATATATTTCACTTTTTGAAAACCTATTAAGTCTTACAGGGGTTCAATTTTAAGTTGATTTCTATAATTTTCTGTAAGACTGACTTCTAAGAGAATTGGTGGCCTTTTAGAGGCCATACTTGAGTAAGTTTTGCCACAAACTAGCCATGTGGGCTTCAGGTCCTCATCTGTAAAATATGAGAGTTTAATTAATGATCCCTCTGGTTTCTCCTTCCTTTCTGTGATTTTAGAAGGTAGTTTGTGTTTCTGTACTTGTTGAAGTTTATATACCCATCCTGTTTTTATAGCTAAACTTTAAGTTGGCAATTATTAATCTGAGTAAGTTTTGGGAATTTACTAGAGCAGCCTGATTTTTTTTTTTTATGAAAGGTGGGCAGAGGATGACATTGTCAGACATAACTGAATTTGTTAGCATCATAATGTAGAGTGTAGATCTGTTGTCTCTGCCAGCAGCTTTGGATGAGACTTTTACTTAACACCGCCCGACTGTTTTTATTTGTGCTCATTTTTCACTTTTTCCCCAAGGCAGTGGGTGGAAAGCATGGGTATGAAATCCTTAAGATAAAAATCTCTGTATTGATTGATTAGTATGGAAAGATTATTAGTCAAGATTATCTTTGTCTTCTACTTCCAGTCTGTTCCACCTGTTTCTCGGTTTGTGCTGCCCTTGTTTTGTTTAGGCCACCACCATTTTGTAATTCATTTTGCTGGAAAGGTAGTTCTTGATTAGTCCTGTGATTGTTCTATACTGTCTGGGCCTACTTACTAGTTTTCTGGTTGTTTTCCTATTAATCACATACGTATATCAGACATTCGTTTTCACTTTTACTTTAGTTATCTCATGGCTTGCTTTATTTTTCTCTGGAGAGAACATACAGTTTGTAAACATTTGAACCCTATAGTTCATTCATTCAGTAAATGTTAAATTTGAATTCCTAATGTGACATTGTCTATCTGGAGGAGATTAAGCAAATATTTGAACTCTGTATTGTAAATTAATGAGTGAGGAATTTGAGCAAAAAGATGAAGAGGGGCCATGCACACAGTGCCATTTCCCCCCCCAAACTCCTATCTTTTCATATTCCTTTATTAAGGACTTGAACACCTTACCTTCTCCTCTCTGTTTGAACACCTTACCTCCAATCTCATCTGTGGCTGTATTGTCCTCATTTAGATTACTGTTGAATTGCCCCTCACTAGACTGAATCTCTTTGAGGGCAGGGACTATTTCTTTTTTTCCTGTTGTATTCACATCGTCTAGCACATGGTAGACATGCAATAAATATTTGAAGTAATTATGCTTTTTACTTAATAAGAATTATTAAGAGCTCAGTCACACTTGATCTTTTTTTTTTTTTTTTTTTTAAGCTGAGCCATCCTGCCACCTGTTGGCAGCTCAGCAGCTGCTCAGCTCAGGCCGGGACTCGAACCGCTGTTGCTCAGAGCTCAAACTGTTGAGTGAGCTCTTAACCAACTGAGCCACTCGGCCGGCCCCACACTTTATCTTTTCAAATACACACAGACACACACAATTTTTGTATTGATTTGGACTGGTCATGGTCTAGATAGTTTCCAAATCTATGTATTTCTTAGAGATAAATCCTGAAGAGATACTTTAGAGCAATCTACTAAGAGGTTTACCAGCCTAAGTAAAATGATTTTAGATACATTTCCTTGGGAAAATAATCGTCCTTGTGTAGGCAAATCTGGATTGGGGAAGAGAAGAAACAATTTATTAAAAGAATGTGTAACTCTTTTTCTAACCTTTATGCCCACCTTCTCAATACATGTAATAGTTGCATGGGCCTCTCTTCCCCCTTCTTATTAATTTATGGGATTGAGAAAAGATAGAGCCTTTCAGCAACTTACACCAACCCTGGCTCTGTGCTGCTCCTAAGAAGATATGGGCTCTTAAGAATGTGAATAATAGTTTTTTAAAATGATTGCCCCAGTGCTGGACAGTAATGATCTTCCCCCAGTAGGTAGTACCAGTCCTTGAATGGTTTAACAACTGAATAATAGTCCACGGAGCATGGATACCATAATCTTACTTAGCAAATACTTAGGTTGTTAAACATTCAGGTTACTTCTAGTTCCCTTTTAAATTGTTGTTATTAACGTGCTGTGATGAACATATTGGGGGTGTCAAAAAAAATGTATACACGTGGCTTGTATTCATCTTTTGTTATCAGTATATATCGAGTATTACAATTTTCATATAGTTTTTTCCTTAAAATGTGTATACATTTTTTTGGGTACCCTCTGTATTTGTACATGTGGCTTTTCCTATATTTTGGAGTATAACCTGAGAATTCATCAGAACAAAGGTTACTGATTCAGACTGTTTTAAATTGCTAATAAAATCTACCTGATTACTTTTAAAGTGATCAATGTTTGCCGTCATGGAAGCAGTGAGACTCATTGGATTTTTAGATAATTTGGATTTAACCTCTTCATTTTTAGGTACCCAGACTGGGACCTAGAGGAGTAAGGGGCTTGTTGGAGTCAACACTCAGCACCTGGCTCATCTTTTATTTCGTTTTTCCCTTATTCTGTTGGGGCTGTTGACCAATTGGCATTACTAGCAAGTAACAGTGAACAATTTTTTTTCTGGAGAATATTGTGGCTATTTTGGGGAATGCTATTTGGGCCTTTAAGCAACTTATTTTGTAGAAAGTACATTATTTAATACTGGCCTACAACTGCATGTCATACACCTGCACACACACTGCCTCACCTTTATGAGGAAAATGTACATGAATGAAGACGGAAGCTCATCAGAAACGATTTGGGAGGAAGCAAGTTCTGGCACAATGTCTGGACCTAAGTCCTATGTTATTTTTAGCACAATAACTGATAATTACTACACTCTCCAAAACAAAGCTTAAATTCTTGGTTATATTGTGGTTACCAAGACAGGAAAAGGCCACATTAAACAAAAGATGTCATAAAATAGTAATGTGTTGGTGCTTAAAAGGTTAAAACTGTTTTCTGTAACTTTAGGTTTGTGAAACAGTGCTTTTCTCAGTTATACTGGATGGATTAGTCATACAGTTATATGTAAATAAACATTAAAAATGAGAAATGTGTGAGTTGCAGATTTAATCCCATCTCAGGGATGTTTGCTTGGCATGACTTTTTAAATATAAATTGCATTCTGAGAAAAGGCTGGAGTTACCATGTGTTTGTAATGCTCAACAGTTTGCCAGGTTAGAGAAAAATAGAACTGCCATCAATTTTCAGATACAGTATAACCTCAGTAATTTTAACTGAGTGAGAGTTAGGGAAGTAGTTACTAATCCAGCTAAATTATAAAGAACAATGTTACTTTTAAATTTCTTAAACTACAAGGTGGTTTAAGTACGAACCTTACAGCCAGATAGACGGGCTTGAAATTATGGCTCTGGTATTTATGAGTTGTGTGGATTTAAGTTAACCCTGGCTTGCAGTGTGTAAGGTAAGAGAGCCTAGTTCATTTCCTGGCATGAAGTTAGCTATTGCCAGGTTGAGGTTTTAAAAACTGCTGAATTGCTTAGATTAAAATGTCTTAATTTCTTTCATAATCAAATTAATATAGCTAAAATTCTGGAGAAAAAATCTTTTCCTTTGAATGTGGTACAACAACTTTTTATTCTATTATATACGTATACATTGTGTTAGTTTTCTATTGTGTATAACAAATTACCACAAATTTTGATAGCTTAAAACACTAATCTGCTATCTTACAGTTTCCATGTGTCAGGAGTCCTGGTATGGGTTAGCTGTAGGGCTCTCTGTTCAAGGCCTTTCTTAACCTGACAGGAGCTGTGATTTCATCAGAGGCTTGACCTTTTCCAAGCTCACTGGATGTTGGTATAATACGGTTCTTAAGATTATAAGCATTTTCTTGCTAGGTCAACTGGTGACCACTGTCAGCTCCTAGAGAGTGCCATCAATCTCTCCCACATGACGTGGCTCCTTCATATGCCTTCTCACATAGCTTAGTCTGCAGAGTTGACAGGAGAATCTCTCTCCAGGAAGAGCTCGGTTCCTCCTGAGAGCTTTCTCTGATTAAGTCAAGCTCACCCTGGTAACCCTCCTTTGATTAACTTAAAACCAGCTGACTTGGAATTTTAACTAATCTGAAAACCCCTTCAATATAATTTAACCTAATCTTGAGAGTAAAATTTACAGCATTTACTAGAGTCCTACCCACACACCAGGAGGGATGGATTATACAGGACATGTACAGGAGATTCCCGAGATGGGAGTCTTGGAGGCCATCTTAGAATTCTCCACACACCCTCCACACACATGCACAATGATTGTGTATGATTTTATCTTATCCATGGGGGCATCTGGTTTTGATCAAACCCATTTATCATTTTGTCCCAGATCTGTATTAACTACAGGATTTAAATATAGCTTTTCTCCATTGTATTGTTTGTCCTCCTTTTTTATAGGCAACTGGAGTTTCTGACCCAAGGAAATTTGGGGTAGGAGAGGAATATGGTTCAAAATTAACTTGTGGACACAGGAGCCAGGGTTTGCCAGTTTTTTACTTATATATTACTGAAATCTTAAGTTTTCAAAGGAACGAAGAATTAAGGAGTGAAAACCTAACCCTCTGATTCTGTTTTCCCATCTAGCTACTCGTTACTAGCAGTTTGTAAGAGGGCTACTCATGCAGACTGTTTTAGGTATGATAGTTGAAGGCAGGTGGCCTTATTAAAACTCTTCAGAGGTATTTACTGTGCAAATTATAAGCTTAAGAAGATTGCAAAAAGAATATGAAACCTACATAAAGGAACAGACCATTTTGAGAGAGCAGAGCATTGCTTAAGTGGTAAAAGCACTCCTTAGTTGGATTGAGTAAGGAGTCAGGAATATATGAAATACACTTTTTCCTATGGAATTGTTTCTTACTCTTACCCTCGGATAAACCCAAGGCTCCTACCGCTACTCTTAATTTGTACCTATATTATGGCATTTAAAACATTATCCTACAGTTGGTTGCTTGCATCTTTTTTTTTTTTTTTAATTAAGTTTTTGTGGCTGGCCAAGTGGCTCAGTTGGTTAAGAGTGCGAGCTCTGAGCAATAGGTTCGCCGGTTCGATTCCCACATGGGCCAGCGAGCTGTGCCTGAACTGAGTTGCCAACTGGTGGCAGGATGGCTCAGCTTGTGCGAGCATGTGCTCCTAACAACAAGGTTGCCTGTTCGGCTCCCACATGGGATGGTGGGCTACACCTACCCGCAACTAAGATTGAACACGGGCACCTTGAGATGAGCCGGCCACAAGCTGCCAACGGCCTGCTGGATGGTGACTGGACTTGGAGCTGAGCTAGCTGCACCCTTCACAACTACGATTAAAGGATAACAACTTGGGCTTTTCCCCTTCCCCAATTCCCCAACACTGTTCCCCTTCTCCAATTTCCCAATAAAATCTTTAAAGAAAAATAAGCTTTTTGAGGACAGGATCCATATTTTCTCTTCTTTCCTGACGTAACTCTGCTTATAGGAGGGAGTCAGTAAATATTCCTTAATTCAGTAATTCATACTTCATCATAGTGGTAAAAAGGATATTAGCATGTTTGTGTTTGTAGTAGAGAGAGAAGCTTTAGTTCATGTCCAAAACATTTTGTATAGCAATACTAATGAATTCAAAAGTTATTGCCCTCAAGTGTTTTGCATTTACTCCTCCTAGGAAGATCTGTTGGAAGTAATTTTACTCTTACCAAGAAGCATGATTATCTGTTTACCAGGCTCATAAAGAGCCAGAAGTGAAAACTTATTAAAGGGGCTGAGGAAGTTTGTTATAGCAGGATTATTAGTTTAAACAGCATGCCGCTTCATGATCTGTTTCTGCCTTTCTCTCTACTTCCTTACTGACGAGCCACACTGAACATTTTGCAGTTTCCTGACTAGACTGCTGTCTCTTGCCAGTTACCTCTCCATAGCACCTAGTACCTACCATTATCATAGAAAGATAATGCCCTTTATATTGTACAGTGTTTGCTTTCATTTCTGTATATATGTAAATGGCATATACTTCTTGAAGGTAGGAAACTATGCCCATCTGTTTGGTTTAGTACCTGTCACAGAACACACAGTAATGAATGAGGCAATGAAACTCAAAAAAACAAGACAGCCTGAAAGAAAGCACATGGTCTTCAGTGTAGGGACAAGCAGGTTCACAAACCTTAACCCCCAAGGGCAGTTCACTCCACAGCACAGTGGAACAGGTGATGTCCATAATTTAAAATGCTACAGATTAAGTATATTTACTTACGAGTTTAAAGGGATTATCCCATAATCAAGGCCTGCATTTATGCAGTCATTTACTTTGGGTCTTGTGATCTTGTCTTGTGTTCCTTAGGAAGGTTGCTAGGTTTGTGTTGAATAGAGCTGAGATTTCCAGTCTTGTTTTTTTAGACCTATGATCTCTATAGAAGTTTTACCACAAATGTTCAGACATTTCTCGTCTTCCTTTGCACAATCATTTGGAAGGTTAACTTAAAAAAATATATATTAATCTTAGTCCAGGCAGACGCTTGATCTTTCAGTACTTGAGATATATATATTTCTACCTCAGGTTTTGTTAGCATGAAGTCTTGTCTATATCCTTTAGGATTTCAGAATTAATACCAACAGAAAAGATATACGAGCATTTGCTTTCTTGAATAGTGCTGTTTTTGCCTTAGAAGTTTTTGTAAGAGAGATCCATTGCCAGAGGCAACCTTTGCCATCCTTAGATTTGTTTTACGTTTAAGATTAATTTTTAATTTCTTTCCAGTCTCTGCTAACAAAATCAAATACCTAGAAAATCCAGACTGTCCTTCATAGGCATTATTCTCCACATTGGTGCGGCTAGCCATGAACTATCCTTTTCTTCTCCCTCTTTTTCCCAGATATCTCCCGGGGCCAATTCAGCACCTCTGCCTGGCCATCCTAACAAGGTGATTTGTGAAAGGGTGAAACTTCAGAGCCTGTTCCCTCTCCTCCCAAGTGATCAGAACACTACCGTTCAAGAGGATGCTCACTTCAAAGCTTTCTTCCAGGTTCTTATATATTTACCCTTTCCCTACACAGGGCAGAAAGTCACAAATACATTCTAGGAAGGCTTGAAACAAAATTCTCAGTATCATCATCTTATTTTCTGTTGTATGTGGGAATAAGTATTCTTCTTAGAGGACTTCTTTAATATAACTTTGTCAGCCAGCTTTTCTGAAGAATATTTGTCTTCTCTTGAGCTGCTGTTTATTATTTGACCACTTAATAGTCTTCTTTTTTGATCTGTACACTAAAAGGGTGAATTTTACTGTATGTTAATTTCACCTTAATAAATTTAAAAAAAAATTATAGGAGGCACTTTGATTCTGATTTTAAATATGGCTTATTTTTATAGATACAAATACTCCACTTTTGTAAGAAAACCCTGGGCAATAAATTCACGAAGCCATCGCTTTATAGAAGCATTAAAATATCAACTAAATGTACATCAGGAAACCTACAAAAATATTCATGGCAGAACTGCTTGTAATAATAGTAAAAAACTGGAAACTACTCAAATGTCCAGAGAGGGGATAAACTGCAGTATATTCATATAATGGAATACTAAAAGAAGGAAAATAAGCCATCTGCACAGCCCCATGTATCAGTATAGATAAATCTCAAAATGACAAAAATACAGAGTATGATACCATTTATATTAAATTCAGAAATGAAACAGTATAGTATTGAGGGATACTGTATGTGTTAACACCATATAGAAAAGCAAAGGAATACTAAACACAAAATTCAGTAGTTTTTCCCAAGGCACAGGTATGAGACAGCAGGTAGATGTAATATAGAAGGCCATTTTTTTATGGAGGCTTCAAAAAAATATCGGTAGTAGTTGATTCCTAAGCTGCTTGGTGGATTTCTAAAAAATTATACATGTGTCTGCCTTATAGTTTATAACTTGCATATATGAATTTCATAATTTAAAAAAACTTGCAAGATTTTGGCTAGGAGTAATACAATATAAAACAAGTAAAAGAAGTAAAGTGCAAAAATCTTTAATAAATAACAACAGTGACAAAATTGATAAATAGTGGAGATGAATGACAAAAAGATCAAAAACAGGATGAACTTTTTATTCACAGAAGACTTGTGTTTGAAAACATGGAACCAGAATATCAATACTTTTCCTTCTCTGACCATCTCATTTATTTCTAGATGTTTATATCAGGATTTTCACATTTAGATTTTGTCACAATACAAATCTTTTTTTTTTTTTTTAAACCTTTATTGGGGAACAATGTGTTTTTCCCAGGACCCATCAGCTCCAATTCAAGTTGTTGCCCTTCATTCTTAGTTGTGGAGGGCGCAGCTAGCTCAGCTCCAAGTCCAGTCGCCGTTTTCAATCTCTTGCGGGGGGGTGCAGCCCACCATCCTATGTGGGAATTGAACCAGCAACCCTGTTGCTCAGAGCTCATGCTGTAACCAACTGAGCCACCAGGCTGCCCCCACAATATAAATCTTTATAGTTACTTTGTATCAGAGGTTAGAATACTCATTCTGCTCTATAATTGCAGTAGTGATCTTTCATGCCTTGTCCTTAGTTGATTTTAATAATTAAAAACAAACATTCTTCATAATGTTAGGAATACCTGTATAGTTATTGCAAAACCAAGTAGCATGTTTGGCCTATGGAGTAGTAGATGTAATCTTCTGACTACCTTATTCAACTCAGTGCTTTAGATGACAAAATGATATGGATTTGTTTTCATCTTGGTTTTTCCTGGACTCTGTGATTGCCTTTTATATTTCTTAAGAGAGCCATGTGCTTAAATTTTATTAAGAACTTCCAAGCTCTCAGTCATGTTCTTGAATCCACATTATTTAGGGCATTTTTCTCAGAGGGCTCTGACTTCTTGTTCTAATTTGGAATGATTACTTTTCAGACCTGCTGTACTGCCATCCTGGGATTTCTTTTCATTGCACTTCTGGGAGTTCTTCTACTGTTTATTGGATTCTGTATTTATATACAGAGGGAGCCAAAAAAATGTATACACATTTTAAGAAAGGAAAAAACTATTAAAACTGTAATAATATATACTGATAACAAAAGAGGAATACAAGTCGTGTACTCAATATATACTGATAACAAAAGAGGAATACAAGTCGTGTGTACATTTTTTTGGCACCCCAGTGATATAATTCCTCAAGTGAAAGAGAAAAAGCATTCTCACACACATTATAAAATCAATCAAGTAACGTCCTCTGAATAGATATGTGAGAAGCAACTTTGAATCTTTATACATCTCTGGCAAAGTCTTTGTTTTTGCCCTCACACTAGATTAATAGTTTGATTGGAGTATAAAACTCTAGGTTCAATATTATTTTCCCTCAGAGCACTTTTAGCTTCTTTTGTTTTCTATGGGAAGTCTAATGGCTCCTCTTAATTCTTGTTTCTTTGTTGGTTACTCCCTCTTCCTTTTGTTGGAAACAGGATATTTTTTGGAGTTCAGTTAGGGTGCTAAAATTGATGAGAAATGTAGTGAAAATATGTTGCATATAGTAAAACTAACTTTAGTACTTCCCTGTCTTTAAGTGTCCATTGTAGTTGCTTATTTAAGTAAAAAAAGAAAGACTTATTACTATGCCTTAGTATTAAGGAAGAGTTCACTTTCCTTCACCTATCACCTCTCCTCTTATTCACTAATGTGAGCCTATAACAGCACATAGAGAAGATGGGGAACTTATTTGGTCACCTTTCCTTATCTCTACCTTAAAAGCAATGTGTTTGTTGTAAAAAAAAAAAATAACAATGTTAATCCGCAATTTGAACATCACTGAAAATATGTAGAAATTTATAGCCTAAGTGTTTTTTCAGGTCCTTTTTTGTGGATTTATAGCATTCCTCCTCCATTTTGGACAGTGAATTTTTAGAATTCAAAGTTCCATATTTTAGCTTGCATTAAGCTTTGCAGTATAGTACATTCATATGAAAGCTAATGATCACATTTGGTTACTAGCATTTTGTACTTTAAAAAAAAGACAGTGTTAGTAAAAATCTGTTTTACCAACTGTGGAGATTGCTTCTAGTGCTTTATGTGTAGTTTCATGTATGAGTTTGTCAAGTCATTCTGCCATTTTGTTTTGTTTTGTTTTAAATCAGAATATCTAAATTTCAATATTTTTTTCCCATTTTTAAGTTTTAGGATTATCAAAACATAACTGATTTTCTTAGTAAAATCAGGGTAAAAACAAGTATACTTTTAATTAACACCATTAAATCTAGGGAGAAAATAAGAGTGTGATAGAGTTACAAAAGCATTTGTATATGGTTCTGAAAATTATGTTCTGTTTTAGTTGTAATTACAAATTTGAATTATAATAATCTTAAATATAGAAGGAAAATAGCATGGTTTTTGTAATACTTCTTTTAAAATAAATAGGAATGATCTAAAGTCACCTTTTAGCAGTTTGCTTCTTTTCTTGTCCATTTAGTCAGTTCTGTTTTATGTTATTTCTTAAATCTAACGTTATATAGTATGTAGCTCAATATACTCTTCAGCTAATATTGTAACAATTTTGGTGCTAGCAGCAGGTACCAATTATTTTGCAATCAAAAGTGCTGTAATACCCAAATAATTAGAACTTGCCAGGGGTAGATTGGAGATAGGAGAGATTCTCTTAGAAAACACTTAGCCCTCATCAGACTGAGTTAATTTGTAATTTTGACAGTTTTGATGAGACTCCATTGAGGAATTAGGTTGTGTAGGGACTCCTGGAGAGTTAATAATTCAATTAAGTGATTCATACCAATTTTATTGCTAGTAAGCAATTTTGTGACCCTTGAAAACCTGAGACTATGTATGCCTCAGCATGTAACAGGTACAAGTTATGAACTATCCACCATTCCCATGATCTACCTGAAACTCCCGTGTCTTTCCCAAAATGCTGTGACACTCTACTTAAGAAGTTATGATCTAGATCAGTTGACTATTTTTATCTGTTTCATATAAATTTTATTTTATCCAGGTAACTTTTATTAAAGAATAAATGTAATGGCCTTAACAGGAATAGGATGTAGAGGAGTGTCATTTAGAATCAAGTCAAGGGCCTACTTAAATTATACCACCTTCTAAATTGATCTCAGCTCTGAATCGATGCCTAAGAGAGTTAACTGATGGGAGAGTACAGTGGAATTTCTCAGTTGAGTTGGAATTTTAAAGAGATGGTCAAGTGTCATAAAATTGCTTATTTCCGTATTGTGTACTTTGTACATTGTTGTTACCTGATGAATTTTATGATGATTTTTAAGAAACAACTTTTCATATGATATTATTAACTGTGCCCCTCACCTCTGCCCCCTCCAGCATCGTTTTCTTTAAAGGTGTTTAATTTGGGTTGATAGCATTTTTTTTCTTTCTCTTTTACACTTTAGGGTAAATATATCTAAACACCTATGCATAAACAGTAATGTAAAATCCTTAAAAGGTCTTACTCAGTTGATTGATTTTTGTTGCGTTGGCAGAGTGAAGATAGTCCAAGTCCCAAGAGACAGCGCCTCTCTCATTCAGTCTTTGATTATACATCAGCATCACCAGCTCCCTCACCACCAATGCGACCATGGGAGATGACATCAAATAGGCAGCCCCCTTCAGTTCGACCAAGCCAACATCACTTCTCAGGGGAACGATGCAACACACCCGCACGCAACAGAAGAAGGTTAGTTGATTACAGTTTATATCTTAAGTTTTCTTCCATTGGTAGATTTGTGAGGTGTTTTTTTTTAAACATCAGTATTTTTTCTGTAGGTATTTTATAAACACACCAACGCATGTGTATTCATACACTCACACACAAAAAACATTACAAGTTGTTTATATTTCTACACTCACTCAATCATGAGAATTCATTTAGCTTGTGATCAACAGATGAAGAAATTGAAAGAGGCTAAAATGATTTACCTAAAACCAATCCATACCATTATATATGAATTCAACTACCTTATGTATTAGGACTTTGTGGGCTAGCCTACAATCCTGATTCTGGAAAATTTTATTTTATAGTTCACAACAATAAGGAAATAAGGAGATCCTAGAAATGAGCTACCTATTCTCCACTCTATTCTTGTTCTTTATGTACCCTTTAAGTCAATTGGGAGCTTAATTAGGTTTCTTATAAAACTGTAAAGTCTGCAGTATAAATAGTGATTGAGGTTTAGTTCAACTCTCAGTCTTCTCTTCCATGGGACTTGGTCTTTGCCTTTTCTTCCCAAGGGAATACATTTCTTCCTGAGCTGCTTTGTCTTTGGTTATTGTCTGAGGTCATCGATTTCTTCCAGGGACATAGTGCATCTTTGAGCTGAGACAACTGTTTGCATGTGCAGGTTGTTGATAATCTAAGAAATATTGGTACTCTTCAGTTAGGAAGGTTTTATGGACTGAATGTTTGTGTCTCCTCAAAATCCATATCGTGAAGCCCTAGCCTCCAACATGGCTATATTTGGAGATGGGGCCTCTAAGGAAGTAATTAAGGTTGAATGAAGTCATAAGAATGGGTCTCTGATTGAAGAGGATTAGTATTTTTATAAGAAGAGACACCAGAGAGCTCACTCTCTGCCATGTGTTAACACAGCGAGAAGGTGGCCATTTGCAAGCCAGGAAGAGAGACCTCTTGCCACAAACCAACCATGCTGCTGCCTTAACCTTGGACTTTTAGTCTTTAGAACTGTGAGACAATGAATTTCTGTTGTTTAAGCCTCCCAGTATGTGGTATTTTGTTATGGTAGCCCTAGGAAACTTAATACTGAAGGTATCTTAAAGCTACCATTCCTTGTTCCAAACGAGACAAAATAAACTTGTTTCTGAGCTACGTTCTGTTGAGACACTAAGATTTTTCATTATCTGGTGCGTTGTTATTACCCAGTTGTGTTTAATAAAATAATGTTAAGTCAACTAGGTAAAATATTTTATAGCTGTTAAATATAAGTATGAATAAATACGGTTGGTTGTTTCAAGGTTATAGCCTGAGTACCTGCTGTAATCATTCCTTTTGTTCTTTAGTAAAATGTGTCATACGTTAAGAAGAACATGTAAAACAAGTGTACACTTAAAAGGCCCACACTCAAGTGTACCCAACACCTAGGTTAAAATGGAACATTGTTAATGCCTCAAAAAGCCCCCCCATCTTATTTTCTAAATAATAAACCCTGTCCTGTGATTTGCCATCATTCCCTTGTTATACTTTTTTAATACCTTTAAATGTATCCTTCTTCAACTTTGTTTACTAAATACTGTTTTTAATGTGGAGAGCAGTAGTTCATTTATTTTACTGTGATATAATCTTTTATATTAATGTACTATAATTTTGTACCCATCTGCTGTTGGGAAAAGCATCATGCTCTATGTTCATGGTAACACAAAGGAGGGATGAGGGAGCACTCACCTAGAAAACTAGCTACAGTCTTATTCTGCCTGGCAGTGTGAGTTATTCTCCTTACTCCATTCTCCCTTCAATACCTCATTATAGGCTAACTCTAAGCTTAGCTGCCAGATTTTCTTCCAGAAGCACGCTGTACAAGCAGGTGCAACATTCAATAACAGGCTAGCATAATTTCAAATACGAAGATGAGCACACAACCAGGAAATTACCAAACATTTGAGGAAAACCAACAAAGTGAAAGAAGGGCACTAAACTCAATAAAACAAAGAACTTGAAGAAACAGAACAAACACTAGAATTTTAGAATAAGTGTAACGTGAGAGAGATGCAAGAAGAAACTGATTATATAATAAAAATCAACTGGAAATCTTGGTGAAATTAAAAACTCAGTAAATGGGGGGGAAGGGTCTTTATTTCTGGAAGATCGAGTAGAGGAATTTTCTCAGAATGTAGTGTAAAAGGACTACATGGGAAAGAAAGTTTTAATATAGACACAGACCCATCACTTCTAAATATGTCTAGTAGTATCAGATGGAGACAGAAGGGAGAATTTTTTTTTTGAATAGTACAAAATCATCTTTCAGAACTGAAGAAAGACTGTGTGTTGAGCAAGATCTTGGTGAAATTTCAGAACATACACCAAGGATAAATAAAAATTCACAAATATCCCAAGACAGAAAACTTTGATTTCTACCAGCTGATTAATCATTTAAGTGTAAAGCCAAAATATTAAAGCATTTCAAACAGAGACAAGGTTGACCAGTAAGATCTTTCCTGAAAGAATTATTAAATACTGTATTCTGTCCAGGAAGCAGAAGAATAAATGCAAGAAGTAGGATTCAAGACCATTGTTTAAAAAAGGGAAAGAAAAATGGAAAAGATCTGAACACGAGATGGGGACAGAGCAGAGAGAAGTAAAAGTGTATTAAGTTTCATTTTTTCTCCCTACTAATGCTGAGTAAATCTAGATATTTTTAGAAAAGTGCAAGTATGTGTTTAAAAATTCAATGGTAATCACTAGAAGAACAGAACTAGAATGTGTAACTTCCACATAATAAAACAGATAAGCAACACATAGCAAATTTAATCCTACAAAAGGCAGGTTAAGTGAGGCCAGGAGGGAATACCTTTGTGCTATTTACAAGTGATACAACTAAAACAAAATGACAAAATACATATCTATTACTGGTGTAAAATCAACTGAAAGAAATATTTGTATATCTGTTATCACTATTGCTTATTTCTAAATGTTCTATCACAGAGGCACACATATCAGATTTGAGAGGCAGTACAGGAAAGATAATGACCAAAATTGTAAGGGAATGTACATGTCAGCACGAGGACTTGGATTTTCATTTATGTTTAGTTCAAAAGCTATTGAAATTATTTTTGAGTAGGAAAGTGAGAGCAATGGACAACAACAGAATAAAACAATTTTAAAAGGGGCCCTTAGAGGCAGCCAAGTGTCTCAGTTGGTTAAGAGTTCGCTCAAGAGTGTGAGCTCTGAGCAACAGGGTCACTGGTTCAATTCCTGGCCTGAGCTGAGCTGCCAACAGGTGGCAGGATGGCTCAGCTTAAAACAAAAACAAAACATGGGGCCCTTAAACTTTGTGAGCAGGTTGAGTACTTTTTCAGGACATGAGTAGTATGAACATGTATATTCTATTTTGATTTTAAGGTACACATATTTTTACATCTTAACAGTAAAGACTTAAAGTTGATGGTACATCATAATTTAATTGGCAACTTTTTTCCTCTTTCTAGTGATACATAAAACAGTCCTTTAAAATATTTGTACAGGGAGTGCCTTTCTAGTTGCTATATGGGATGCTGCCAGGTTCATGAATTGCTTAATTAAAGCCAATTAGATACTTTTAAAAAAACTAAAATAAAATACTTGTACAAATATAAAGATATGGTATGGTCAAATACATGAGTTAGTATACACAGATAAATTTTCTTATTCCATTCTCTTAGAGATTAGAAACAGTGACTCCCACGTAACAGTGGGCACACCTGGCTTCTCAATACCTTTCTACAGTTAAAGGATCCAGGGTTCTTTATAGAACTGAGTAATCCCAGAACTGTTGTAGGGAAAATACAAGATGAACTTATAGCATATTGTGGTATCAGATATTAATGAAATGCTCAAAAGGATAAGGACATAGTGAAAGGGCACAGGAGCCAAATTGAAAGTCCTGTTGGACAAAGTTGAAATAACTTGAACAAAGTAAAACAATAGTGTAGGTCATAACCCAAAGAATAAAATAAACATTCATGAATACTTACTGGTTATAAATAACTGAGTAAACAAATGGGAGGAGCGACAGCTCTTCCTTATAGAATTCCAATTAATACATGTAGAAGAAATCAGGGGAATAGGAAATCACCATTAGAGCACTATAATAGTGATTGCTGAAGATCCATTCATGCATGCTAAATTTATTGGCAAAACTTGAATAGAAGCAGAATATTTGCATGGTCTCGAAGTATCACCCCCCCAGATATTTGGTAATTACAAAGGGAAGAATGGTGGTTTTGTAGTTACTATAGGGTGTTGGCAGATATCAGTTTAGTCAAGTGATCAATGATACATAAATAATGTATCAGTGATGCATAATCAGTGTCCTGTGCCCCTTGGCGTGATGCATTGAAAGGGCATATCACCTCTATAGCCTTTGCTATAATGCATAATCTCACGCAGATCATGTGTAAACATTAGACAAACCCAGGTTGAAGGACATTTTGCAGAGTAAATGTCTATGTCTTCAGAGATTTCAAGGTCATGAAAAACAAGGAAGGATTGAGGAACTGTCACAGATTGGAGAAGATTAAGGAGACATGACAATTTGCAATTTGCAGTCATGGGATCTTGCATCGGATTCTGAGACAGGGAGGGAACATTGATGGAAAAACTGGTCAAGTCTTAATACATTCTGTTTAATTGATAGTATGATACCAAGGTTTATTTCTTAATTTTGATCATTTTTCTATGCTAATAGAAGATAGTAGCCTAAAGGAAAGCTGGGTGAGGGGTATGCAAAAAGTATACTAAAATTATCTCAAAAACATTTAAAAAGTGACTTCAAGGTGGATGACATCTTAAATTCAATGAATGTGTAGATTTTGAAGCAAAAATGCAAAAAGAGATACACTAAAAATAAAGGTAGAGGAAGCAATTAATGAAGCAAGAACCTGGGGTATGGTATGAAGAGCACTGTTGAAGAGTTAATTCACAAAGGAATGTCCCTTGTTCTCTTTAGCAGTTGGTAGTGAGAAGAAACAGATTTAGAGGTGCAAAATGGGACCATTGACCTCAGTAAAGATTGCTAAGGTGGCTGTGTGCAGCTGTGATCTGAAAGGGGGCTGTTTAGCCTCTTTTGCCCAATGTAGAGTACATTTTAATGAGACCTGCTGCTTTTTGAATTGCATTGGTGCTGAGCCATGGCAAAAAGGCAGTGGAAATGAATTGTGGAATTGTAGGAAAGTAGAAAATGGAAGTCTACTAAAAATAACAACTTACTAAAATTTGTGTTAAACTACATAGATGACTAGTACACAGAGAGTAAAAGTCTCCATCAATAATCATATTCTAACTAAAAATTCTGTGTATTAATGAAATATTTTTGCTAACACTACCTCTCAATCATTTCCATTCTCAGCATTTACTTAGTTACTATTAGTATATTTGCAGTTGTCAACAAATTAAATGTTTAGTTATTTCATGTATTTTCTACAAATTTTTAAAAATTGTCATTTTGGGCATATAGGAACTATGTCTTTCTGTATGTTTTAGCCAACTAGATAAACATAATACCTATTAGGCATATGTGGAATATATGCAGATATATGCAGCTTAAATTTTATTATATAATGTTTATAAAATAAAGGGAGAAAAATACGTTAAGCCATATGAAATTGCTGATATTTGACTATTTTTTGCCTGTACAAAGGGCAATTTCATACAATTAAACCAAAAAAGACAGTAGTTGACTACTGATTTCTGAATACTTTCAGAGCTGAATACCAATTCTGTTTTGTTTTTTAAAAAACATATACATTCTAATGTATATGTAATATAACAAACTGATGGTTGCCAGAGGGGAAGGGAATAGGATGAAGGGTGGAAAAGGTGAAGAGGGGGGAATAAGAGGTACAGATTTCCAGTTATAAATCAGTAAGTCATGGGGATATAATGTACTTTTGTACAGCAATAGGGAACAGTATCATAAGAACCTTGTATAGTGTTACATGGTTACTAGACTTAATCGTGGTAATCACTTCATTATGTATTTAAATGTTGAGTAACTGTTGTACACCTGAAACTAATATAGTAGTATATATTAACTATACTTTAATTAAAAAACTTTCTATTTAAATATGTGAGCTTTTAGAGCTGATGGGGAATTACAGCAGTTAGTACTCAAGCTTACCTTAGCATAAACTACTGATGGATTGCAAAGAGAGACAATACAGAATCCTGATACATCATGACAGTAAACATTATAATGACCTTTTTGATATTTGCTATGTTACAGTCCTCCTGTAAGGCGCCAGAGAGGAAGAAGGGATCGTCTGTCTCGACATAATTCCATTAGTCAAGATGAAAACTATCACCATCTCCCTTATGCACAGCAGCAAGCAATAGAGGAACCTCGAGCCTTCCACCCTCCGAATGTATCTCCCCGTCTGTTACACCCTGCTGCTCATCCAACCCAGCAGAATGCAGTAATGGTTGACATACACGATCAGGTATAGTAACAGAATGTCCAAGAAATACAGATCCTAAAAGTTGGTGACAGTTTATTCTGGTTGTTTTTCATTGTGAATTACTTTTTATTTTACCTAAAAGGAAACAATTTTACCTAATATGAAGCAATTTTAGATAAGTCATTCTTCATAAGGATTGAAATGTAAATTCTGCACAGAAAGTTAGTTGAAATTTAAAAAATTAGGATAACATTATGAAAGCTCAGAATGACTTCATGTAGTAGTTGGTTTGAAATGACTGGTGTGGGATTAACAGGACATATTTAGCTGGTAATTTAAATATATACCCTTATTTCCTTCTCTCTTCCAGTTTCTTCTGGAATAATTCAGTAGGTAAGACAGTTTGGGTACATCTTTGCTTACAAGTCCATAGTTCTCCAAGGAGGTGACAGATACAAGGCTTCTTTTCAGCCAGGGCCTGAGGGACTGACTAGCTGAGGAAAGGGCCTGCCAGTCTTCAGAACCTGAGGGCAAAGACCAAATTGTATGGTTTTCTTTCTGTGGAGTTTCTGAAGTCAAAAAAGACACAGATGTAGACATATCTTACAAAGTTGTTGAATTTTAAGGACCAGGAAAAAATTTTGCAAGTTTATAGACAGGAGAAATTATAAAGGAAGAAGACAGACTAGCATCCAAATTTTCATTTGCACTGGATGATAAAAGCAATGAAAATACTGTATACTGACAATTGAAAGAAAATATCTCTCCCAGACGCCATTTTTCTGTCAGATACGTTCTCCCGTTATGTTCACAAACACTTTTAAAAATTGGTTTTCCAAACCGCATTCTTTATGGTCATAGTCATAATGTGATAAAACTATAAATTTAAAAAATTGATTTAAAAAATGACACTGAAATATTTGAAGCAAAAGTATAATTAAAGGGGAAAATCTTCATAGCAAAATTAGTAAGACAAGCCTAAAGCTGTTCTCTGCGAAATTTTCATAAATCTTCATTATTTATTTTTAAAATAGAAAAATTTAAATTTCAACTAATTGCTTGAGAGTAATTAGGGGAAAAAATAGAATAAGCAAAAAAGAAAGAATAAATTACTAGGAAAACAACCAAAATTAATGATATGGAAATCCTTTTTTTTTTTAAGATTTTTTTTTTTTAATTGGGGGATGGGAACAGTGCTGGGGAATTGGGGGAAGGGGAACAGACAAGTTGCCGTGGTTTTGTTCTTCAGTCCAGTTGCGGAGGATGTCGCTTCACTGGCCCAAGTTGGCACCATCATTGCACTCTTCCCGGGCAAGGCAGACCAGTCGCCGGCTTCTGGACGGCCGCTGGCCGCTCACGCTGGCTGCTGGCTGCTGGCTACATACGGTAGCCCATGGCAACACACTGCCACAGGGGCCGCAGCCCATGCCATCACCAGCGACTCACAGCAGCCCAGCTCCAGGTTGAGCTGTTGTTCAGCATCTCAGCTGTGGAGGGCAGCGTCACTGGCCCTCACATGTGGGATCCGAACCGGGGCCCCCTGGCGTCCCAAGCCAGCTCTTAACCAACGCGCCACTTGGCCAGCCCTGGAAATCCATTTTTAAGAGGAGTAGTTCAAAAAAACCCTGATGCTTTTAAAAATTGATAAGAATGGCACACCTCTTGTGACCTTGGTTACAGGAGAAAAGGACAAATATAAAGAAGAATAGAAATGATAAAAGAGACATATCCACACACAGGAAGCATTCAAAGAATTTTCTTCAGTTGTAAAATGAAAATAGCACTTGTTTCATAGGGATTTTGGGAGAATTGATTTAATCCATTTTGAGCACTTAAACTAGTACAAATGGTACCTGCTCAAGTAAATTACTTCATTATTAACTATTATAATGAAATTCTGTATATAATCCTAGGGAGACAAAAAGAAAACTTAAAGGAAGTTCAAAAATTGACCCAAGAATAATAGAAAATTTTGAATTACCACAGTGTGAAAGCTAATTAGAGATTTACCATTGAAAGGGCACAATGACCAGATGGCTTCACAACTGTTTTTTCTAACCTTCAAGGAATGCTCATTTTTATAATATACAAATGATTCCAGGCTTTTTTTTTTTCTTGGTAAATTTTCTAGTTATTTTATGAAACCAGCATACTTTTAAGCAAATAAAGATGGTAATCCCCAAAAAACTGTAGGAAAAAAAATCCTCAAATACATAGAATTTCTAAATAGATGTTTTGAAGATACAATCTAGCAATGTATCAAAAGAATAATAACCTATGACCAAATAAGATTTATTCCAAGTAAGAGGATATTTTAATATGAAAGTACTCATTTCAACAACAAATAGTAGAAGGAAAACCATATATGATTATATCAAACGATGTTGAAAAGGCGGTTAAAATTTAATACAACAAGAAGGAAATTATTTATAATAAGTAAAACTAACAGCAAGTATCCTAATTGGTAAGAGACAAATCAGCAACTAGAGAGATGCTTAACTTACTCTGTGCATTATTAAGTGAGCAGTTCTACCAAATGCAATAAGATAATGTAATGGATATTAAAAAATTGAAGGGAATAATTGTATTTTCTCCCCCTTCTTATATAATTGTAGTAGAAGAAAACAGATTCTGGTTTAAAAGAACTTGATATGGTGCCTAAATGCAAATTAAATGTATAGAAAGCAATAACTTACATTAATCAACTGATGGATAGCTACAATATAGTATATCATGCAATAGAATATTACCCAAAAAGTAATGAAGTACTGATTCATGCTACGTCATGTATTAACCTTGAAAACATGCTAAGTAAAAGAAGACAATTTCTAAAGGCCACAGATTATATGATTCCATGTATATGAAATGTCTAGAATAAGCAAATTTATAGAAACAAAGCAGAAATAAATAGTGATTGCTTATCATTAGTAGAATAGTAGAATAAATTATACATTTATACCTTGGAATGTAACTACTACAAAGAATTAGAATTATGTGAGGAATGTGAGCAATATCTGCAAGATGTTGAGCAAGAAAAGCAAAATTGAGGAAAGTGTTATGTCCTATTTTGTAAAATATGACAAATATATGTGTATACATTGAACTATTAATATATGAACATGAGAAAATACAGAGAAATATATACTAGTCTTGGGGGTTGTATGCGAAGGGAAGGAGAAGGTGGTTAAGGATGGAACCAAAAAAGGAAAGGGAAAGACTACATTTCAGAAAAGGTGAGATCTCATCAAAATAAAATTATGTGTTGGGTCTACATATTGAGAAATGAAACAATTACATATGTAAATTTCAGGACAACCCAAGATGTAGAAAACCTGAACAGACCAATAGCCACGGCAGAAATTGAAGGCATGATATAAAACCTGTGTTTAGAAATTACATCTGAATTGTCTCATCTCTAAAGAACTGATAATTCCAATTTAAAGTATTCCACAGTATGGTAAAAGAAAGCCTCCAAGCATATTTTATGAAGCTTGCATAACCTTAATAATGAAATTTCAGACAATTAAACAAAATTATCAACTAGTTTCCCTTTTGAATACAGATGCAGATGTTTTAAATAATAAATCATAGGTAATGATGCAGTCAAAGGATCTATTAGAATTGTTGAAAGAATTATTGTTAAGAGTTGATTCTGGAAATGCAGGATAAGTTCAAAATTAGGAACTTTCAAGATAATTAATTCCAATATAGAGCAGGGGAAAGCAAACTTCTGCTGGCTGTTTTTGTAGACGTTGTTTTTGGAATACAACCATGTTTGTTTTTTGTTTTTTTTTTTTATCTATAGTCTGTGGCTGCTTTATGCAGAGACTAGGATGGCCTATAAGCCTAAAAGAATTTCTGTCTCTGTGAAACAGTTGGCTACCTGATACTCACTCTGTCTAGAGTCTCTAAGACCAAGTGGTTCTCAGAGTATGCCTTGATCATCATCAGCGTCACCTAGAATTTTGTTAGAAATGCAGATTCTCGGACTGTACACTAGACTTACTGAATCAGGAACTCTGGGTGTGGGACCCAGCAATCTGTTTTAACTTGGGTGATTCTAATGCACGCTGCAATTCACAGAACCACTGGTCTACAACCCTGAAGAACAATAAGGTGGGCAGGAGTGGCTCTTCCAATTATTAGGACTTCTTTTTTTTTTTAAGATTTTATTTTGGGGGAGGGGAACAGCCAAGTTGTTCTTCAGTCTTAGTTGTTGAGGGCACAGCTAGCTCAGCTCCAAGTCCAGTCGCCATCTGGCCACCTGTCAGCAGCTTGCGGCTGCTCAGCTCAAGATGCCGTGTTCAGTCTTAGTTGTGGGTGGGCATAGCCCACCATCCCATGTGGGAGTCAACCCAGAAACCTTGCTGTTAGGAGCACGTGCTCTCACAAGCTGAGCCATCCTGCCACCTGTTGGCAGCTCAGCTCGGGCGCAGCTCACTGGCCCATGTGGGAATCGAACCAGCGACCGTGTTGCTCAGAGCTCACGCTCTTAACCAACTGAGCCACTTGGCTGGCCGCAGGACTTCTTATATAACACTATAGAAATGAAGGCATTTATGCCAGAATAATTAAATAGGCTAATCAAATACAATATAAATCCCAGAAATAAACCAACACATTTATAAAAACTTTATATATGATATATGACTGTAGATGAGTTGGGAGAAGACAGAATTTCTTTCTAATAAATGACTCTGGGACCATTGGCCATCAAAACGAAAACATGAAATGGGATCTTTTGTCTCATTCTGTTAACAAAGGTCAATCCAGGTGGATTAAAGATGAAAATATTGATGGCAAAACAATAAACTTTTAAGGAAGTGACATAGGAAGAGCTTCAAGACTGTAAGTAGGGAAAGCTTTCTTAAATATGACAGAAAAAGCACTAACTATACAGAGAATTGTTGATAAACTCAACTGTGTTGTCAGAAATAAGAGTTAAACATATATTGGTCACAATTTTTGGCAAAGACGCCAAGGAATTCAAGGAGGGAAAGGAAGGTCTTTTTTAGTAGTAGTATGGAAACAACTGGATATCTGTGTGGATAAATTTGAACCTTGACTCCTACTTTATGTCATACATGAAAATAAAGTTGAGCACTAACTAGATCAGAATGTAAAAGGTACAAGATAAAAAATAAAGGAGAGGGCCAGCCAAGTGGCGCGTTGGTAAAGAGTTGGCTTGGGACGCCAGCTCTGAGTAGCAGGGCCCTGGTTCGGATCCCACATGAGGGCCAGTGATGCTACGCCCTCTACAGCTAAGATGGTGAACAACAGCTGGACCTAGAGCTGGGCTGCTGTGAGTTGCCTGCGAGGTGTAGGCTGCAGTGGGGCTTGCCAGCAGCGGGCGTGAGCTTTCATGAGCCTCCGTGAGTCTCCATAATCAGCCTTCCAATGGCTGGCAAGTGACTGCCTCACCCGGGAAGAGCGCAATAATAATACCAACATGGGCCAGTGAAGCGACGTCCTCCACAACTAGACTGAAGAACAAAAAGACAGCAACTTGTCTGTTCTCCTTCCCCAATTCCCAACGCTGTTCTCCTCCCTCAATTCCCCAATAAAATCTTTTAAAAAAAATAAAAATAAATACAGGAGATTGTATTCATAAGGTAAGCAGAGATTTCTTAAACAGGATATATAAAGTACTAGCCACTTAATAAAATAGTATATTGGATTTCACTAAAATAAAAAAAAATTCTGCTAATCCAAAGACAGTATTTAAAAATGAAAAAGTAAACCACTAACTGGAAGAAAATATTCACAATATTTCTGAGAAAGAACTAAGATCCAGAACATAAAATGAAATTCAGTATGCATTTCCATTAAAATCAGTTATAAGATAAATACCTATGAGCATCATTTTTTAAGTTTATCACTAAAGTAACAAGACAAGTAATAATTGCATTGAATCTTAGCAGATATAGTTGTATGCATAGGAAAGATTCGATTTTTTTTTTCTTTTTTCAAGATTTTTATTGGGGAATTGGGGGGATGGGAACAGTGCTGGGGAATTGGGGGAAGGGGAACAGACAAGTTGCTGTCCTTTTGTTCTTCAGTCTGGTTGTGGAGGACATTGCTTCACTGGCCCAAGTTGGCACCATCATTGCGCTCTTTCCAGGCAAGGCACATCAGTCGCCGGCTTCTGGATGGCCGCTCACGGCAGCTGCTGGCCGCTCACGCTGGCTGCTGGCTACACACGGTAGCCCATGGCAATCCACTGCAGCAGGAGCTGCAGCCTACGCCGTCGCCAGGCGACTCACGGCAGCCCAGCTCCAGGTTGAGCTGTTGTTCAGCATTTTAGCTTAGAGGGCAGTGTCACTGGCCCTCATATATGGGATCCGAACCGGGGCCCTCCGGCGTCCCAAGCCAGCTCTTAACCATCACGTCACTCGGCCGGCCCAAGATTCGAATTTTTTTAAATGCTGGAATTAAGTTAGATAAGGTTGTTAGATTCAAGATGTAATAAAAATTAATCACTTTTCTCATTACTAGCACTAACCGGTTTGACATGGAAAGAGAAAAAATAACCCAATATAACAAATATAACAAAACCTACAAACTTAGAAAAGAACTTTGAGGAATAAATTAATAAGAATAATATATCTTTATGAAGAAAACTAATTTTTTGAAGGATATTTACCGTAGTATTGAACATGTGGTGGCATAATAGTCCAATGAAAAGCACTAGTATATAATTATGTGTTTTTTGTAAAATAACTTAACCTTTAACATAATTAAATTAATACAAATCAGGATACCAGTGAATTTTGAAACTGGACAAAATTATTTTAGTTTTTTTTTTTAGACTATTTTTTTAACACGTATTTTTAATTTTTCACTTACAGTTGATACTCAATATTAGTTTCAGATTTCAGCATAGTTAGACATTTATATAATTTACAAAGCTCCCATGTGATACCATACAGTTATTACAGTATTATTGACTGTATTCTCTGTGTGTACTTTACATCCCTCTGACTGTTTTGTAACTGCCAGTTTGTACTTCGTAATCCCTTCGCCTTTTCCACCCAGCCCTCAACTCCTCTCCCATCTAGCAACTATCAGTTTGTTCTCTGTACTATTTTAGTTTATTTACATAAGAATAAATGTGTGAAGATGGCAAAAAAATAAAATTAAAAGAAAGTATGATGGAAAGAAATATTTGTCTTACTAGATATTAACTTTTCTAGTAAAACACTGTACTTGAAAACACTAGTAATTGAAATAGTAAAACTGTAATTGAAATAGCATGAAATAGCATGAATTTGGCACAAAAGAGATACAGATGTATGCGGGACATTGAACTGAATAAAGATGATATTTCAGTTTAGAGGAAAAAGGAAGTTTTAATAAATGGAACAAGTATAATCTCAAGAAAAAATTAGAGCCCTACAAGACCCAAAGATTTTAGTTTAGTATAGATTAAATACAAAAATTAAAAAGTACTAGAAAGTTTAGGAGCATATTTGTATACTTCATAAAAGAAATGACAAAAGCTCCACTTTTGACTACATTCAACAAATGGAAGATAGTGAAAGAAATTTTTCCATTAAAGCGTTTATCAAAAGATAAAACAGACTGGGAAAATATTTTTATTAAACGTGACAAGCAATATGTGCTTTTTTTCTAATTAAAAAACAAAACTATACATAAACATGACAGACAACTTATTAGGCAGTGAGCAAAGGATATAGATTATTTGCAGAAAAAGTAATCTAAATGGTCAATAAACATATTAAAAAATGTTCAACCTCTCTCATTAGAGAAATGCAAGTTGAAAGCAAGCCTGTTGATACTGTTGTTTTCCTCCTTTAGGGAGGTAAGCATGCTTATGACCCAAGCATAGCTACCTTGAGTGGAGGTGCTGGGAAATGAGCCCTGTTGTTACCATTGGGATTGTGACTTAACTCCAGTCAGCCTTTTGCAGAAGTGAAAAATACATTTATCCTTTTATCCAGTAATACCTCTAAAATAAATGAAACTATTAATAAGTAAGGATATATGTTCAATGATATTTTTTACAGTTGTATATGTATTGGCAAAAAACTGACAACAACTTGAATGTCCATTAGTATATAAATGAAAGTGAGTGTGTTAAGTGAGTGTACTTGAAATATCTGGCTAGTATCAAAAAGAATAATTACCTTTAACTCGCTTGAAGAGATGTCTATGATATTAATTGAAAAAAGTAAGTTGCAGGGTAATATCTCATTTCTGTTAAAACAAAAACAAACAAACATGACAATTTGAGGGTAATCATGCTTACATATGTTTGTATACTCATGAAAAAGGTGTGGAAGGATATGTTACTAACATTGTCTCAGGATATGGAGGATGGGAATAAGAGTGTCCAAAAGAGAAGGCAATTATTTAACTTTTTAAAATACTGCTTTACATTGTTTTACTAGTGGTAATTAAAGGATTTTTTTTCCTGTTGGATGTGGCCAGGTAGTAGAAGGTACAAGCTGTCACTTACCCAAGTTTTCTCATTAGAAAAGTTGTATAAAGCAGACTAGAAGAGTTTAATGTAGCAATTCATTATTTCCC
This sequence comes from Hipposideros armiger, assembly GCF_001890085.2. Taxonomy (NCBI): domain Eukaryota; kingdom Metazoa; phylum Chordata; class Mammalia; order Chiroptera; family Hipposideridae; genus Hipposideros; species Hipposideros armiger. The sequence continues at coordinate 1,141,725 of NW_017731738.1, read as the reverse complement.
TGGACTTTTCAGGAAGTCTTTTTGGGGGACGAGTTTAGTGCTGGTTCTGTAGGCATCATATACTACTTTAGAAACAGCTTTCCTTTACAATGACAAAGAATATTCTGATTGAAACTATTGGAGAAGGGGCTGGCCAAGTGGCTCAATTGGTTAAGAGCATGAGCTCTGAGCAACAGGGTCGCCGGTTCAATTCCCATATGGGCCAGTGAGCTGTGCCTGAGCTGAGCTGCCAACAGATGGCAGGATGGTTCAGCTGGTGAGTGCATGTGCTCCTAAGAACAAGGTTTCCAGTTCAACTCCCACAAGGGATGGTGGGCTGTGCCCACCCACAACTAAGATTGAACACAGCACCTTGATCTGAGCTGCCCACAGGCAGCCCGATGGCTTAGTGGTTAGAGCGTGAGCTCTTAACAAGGTTTCCGGTTCGACTCCCACATGGGGATGGTGGGCTACGCCCACCCACAACTAAGATTGAACACGGCACCTTGAGCTGAGCTGCCTGCACCCTCCACAACTAAGACTGAAGGACAACAACTTGGCTGTTCCCCTTCCTCAATTCCCCAATAAAATATTTAAAAAGAAAAGAAAGAAAGAAAGAAACTACTGGAGAAGTACATTGTGAACATCTATGTAGCTGAGAGGGGAATCAATAAATGCCAGATTTTCATTTTTAATAGTTGATGTTTCATCCAAACAGCTAAAGTTCTAATGTTCTGTTTTCCTTTCCTAATAGCTCCATCAGGGCACTGTCCCTGTTTCTTACACAGTAACAACAGTGGCACCACATGGGATTCCACTCTGCACAGGCCAGCACATCCCTGCTTGCAGTACACAACAGGTCCCGGGATGCTCTGTGGTTTTCAGTGGACAGCACCTCCCTGTCTGTAGTGTGCCTCCTCCAGTAAGTCTGCACTCCCTCTTCAGAACAGCTAAGTGTTATGTAAGCAAACCAAATTCAAGAGACTGCCTTCTGCAGCTTTTCACTCACTTCCAAGTAAAAAGGTCGGTTTTATTTCAGTGGAGGTCTCAACGGCTTCCTTATAGCAACAATTTAATAAAATTTGCTTTTAAACTTGATAGATTTTAACATTAATTAAATTATACATATTTGAACATCCTGAAGGTTTAAAGCATGTTCCCTTCTATATCAGCACAGTTTATGATTAAGTTTTGATAAAGGTTGGTCTTGGAGTATTAATATAGGATATTGGACTAGTTAGTAATCTTACTAACTTTAGTGATCAACAGTAATAGTCTGAGCACTTACTGAGTTTTAAAAGGCACTTTGAGTGCTTGGTCTGTTTATTCCTCACTATAGGAAGCCTGTGATGAAAGTGGCATGCCCCATTTTCTAGATGATGAAATTGAAAATTACTTGCTTAGTGTTACAGAGACAATTAGTATGAGATTCAAAACCACTTTTTTCTGCCTCTTAAACTTAGGCTTTATCCTTTAACCTACCAACCCCCAGTCCAGCCTCTTTATTTCACAAATAAGGTTGCTGAAATTCAGAGGATTTAAATGACTTGTAATTATGTCTTCAAAGTTAAGCACTTCACTAAATCTAAATATAATCTGAATGTGAGATTAAAAGGAGCACACACATATAAATTCCAACCCAATTTAACAGATGAATTTACCTGAGCTTGGTTTCTCAGGAATAGATTATAGAACCCATGTGCTAAATCAGTGGACTTAAAGTATTGAGAGACCACTAGGTACTTAGTTGTGAGTTGGACTCCTATAAATACAAAAATCCTAGAAATAAAATTTTTTTACAAGATTGAAAAAGAGCTTTGGAAAGCAGTATACCTGCTACATCTGAAACCAAGTAGAGAGAGATTCCTCTTCTTGCAGCACTTTCCTCCCATTTCATAGGTGTAAGAGTAGGTGTTTTGACTGGTTTGTAAGAACTATATAAGCTACAGAATAATTACTAGTTACCAGTATTTACTAACAGATGCAGACATACACTAGTATTTCATTGTTAATATAGGTTATTGAAACATTTTGGTATGTCTTTCAGGAGATAACGCAATGACATTTCAATCTTACTGTATAGTTTTTAAAAAATTAATTATGTATTCTTTTAACAAAAAATAATTTCTCTTACAGATGCTGCAAGCATGTTCAGTTCAGCACTTACCAGTACCATATGCTGCATTCCCGCCTCTTATTTCTAGTGATCCATTCCTTTTACATCCTCCTCACCTCTCTCCCCATCATCCTCCTCATTTGCCACCACCAGGCCAGTTTGTCCCTTTCCAAACACAGCAGTCACGATCAGTAAGTATCTCTACCCTTATGTCTAATTTTCACAGAATGTTTAGACCTAAAAGGCAGATTAATTTAGTAGGTGTAAGTTGTTACCATTTAAAAACTATAACTTAAGCATTCATCTTGTTCTTCAAACAATTAAGGAATCCGCAGACATACAAATTAATATAGACAAATTTACCTAGAAATTATCTTGGTTTGTTAAATATTTTTAGTTATTTTATATGTCACTTACCTAATTTAAATTTGTTCCTTTGTATCTGCAATCCTTCAGGAAGTAAGTGGAGAAAAATTCAGCTTTTCTGGTTTTTCATTTTATGTATTTCTAAAATGGAAAATGAAAATATCATAAAATTGTTTACACTTACTAGATTAATATTTATATTAATTTAGGCAAGTGAAGTAACCCTCTGGGCTACAATTGGGGATTTTTGTTGTTCTTTGAAGGTCTGTTTTTCTACTATGTTCTCATGAAAGTAGATGAGATAGTCCATTAACATAGTTAATTCTGTCCTGGGACTAGAATATAGCTGAGTCATATTATTCTGGGAGGCTGGAGGAGGTAAGTGCTGTACAGTTGGAAGGAAGGGCACAGGAAGAAGGTGCAGTTGTTTATTGGACAGGCTAAGTTGAACATCTGAACCATCAGGCATTAAAAGAGAAGAACAGGAGAGAGAACATATGGAAAAGGTTTGAGTGGAAGATTTCATCCCTGTCAGAGGAACTTGACAGTCTATTCTAGCAGAGCCTAACCATCCTTTACTAAGGATTTATTCGCCATGCTGGATCACAGGCAGCGGTGAGCTTACATGGCTGCTCTCCTGAAACTGTAGAAGCCAATTATAACAGAAGTTGAGCTAGTCCAAAAAATTCCAGTTACTCCTACAAGAAAATCTTTTATTAGAATCAGGACAGCATTCATGCCAGGATGTTCCCTAGCTTCCAGTGCCTGGGAATTCAAAGTTAAAACAAAATTGGCCATTATGTAGATCCGAATTTGGAATTCTTTAAAAGATCCAGTCATGTAGCCAAATCAGAACTTAGGTTCTCTTGTGTTGTTTTAGGGTCAGCACTTGTGCTTTCTCTCAAGCATTCATAAGGTTCCAAATTAAAGTGTTAGTAATTACCTATATTTGAATAATGTGTTGCTACTCATAACTGCAGAATGTAGTCACACTAACATTTAAGAATATGTTGAAAACATCATCATCATAGTGGCATTATTTCTAATAGCCAAAAAGTGGAAACAGTCCAAATGTTTATCAACTGATGAATGGATAAACAAAGTGTGGTATATCTATACAGTGGATAATTATTTAACCATAAAAAGGAGTGAAGTATTGATACACAAACTACAAGATGGATGAACCTTGAAAACATTATGCTAAGTGAAAGAAGCCAGATATAAGGACCACAATATTATGGAATTCTCTCTCTCTATATATATATGTATATACATATACATATACATATATATGAAATGTCCAGAATTGGCAAATCTATAGAAACGGAATGTAGATTAGTGGTTGTCCAGGGCTTAGGGTGTACTGAGGGTAAATTGGTACATTGGTAGTGGACTAATGGGCATGGGGTTGGAGGGGAAAGGGAGGTGAAAATGTTTTGGAATTAGATGGTGGTAGTGGTTGCACAGCTCTTGTGAATATACTAAAATCCACTGAATTGTACTCCTTACTTAGCAGGGTAAATTTTATAGTATGTGAATTATATCTCAATAAAGCTATTTTCATAAAAAAGTCCACATGCTATGTGCTTTGCATACCACTATGTGCTGTTTGTACATTGTCTCAGTGTTCATAACACTTTTGAAATAGGCTATGAACATGTCAATTTTTAGATGACAATATTAGGGTTCAGATTAATTTATATAAAAGTCACATAGCTGATTAGTGATAGCACTAAGAGCCTATCTAATGCCAAAGCCCATAAGCTTTCCACTGCAGCATATAATGCCCGTTGTATCTTATCCCATTTAGTCTTGGTTCTGATTTATAAAGAAATATTCACCATGTTTGATTTCATATGTTATGGGTTAAGTGTCTGAAAATCCTGAGTAGGTCAGTGTACCATGATTAGAAAGTAATTTTAGCCACATAATTGGCTTACTACATGACTTTTGTCTTTTCCTGAAAAGAAGGTTCAAATAGTAAAAGAAATGTATCCTTTAATGGATAGTGAAAATGTTTAATAACATGTTTCAGAGACTTCCTTATTCAAATTCAGTTAAAGGCAGGAAGATTTTACTATAGTCTATGTGTCCACAAGTATGAATTTAAATTGATGTGAACATCAAGAAGTGCATGACCTTAAAGATATTGTGGGTGGTGGGGGGGGGGTTGTTATTACAGCATAACCTGTCTAAGCACTGGAAGTACCTTAATTGCTTTTCCTCCCCTTCAGCCTCTGCAAAGGATAGAAAACGAAGTGGAACTCTTAGGCGAGCATCTTCCCGTGGGAGGTTTTACTTACCCTCCATCAGCGCATCCCCCAACGTTACCTCCCTCAGCTCCTTTGCAGTTCTTAACACATGATCCTTTGCATCAGGAGGTGTCCTTTGGAGTAGTGAGTTTTCATTCATTGTTATTAATTATTTGCTTTGAGTTCTGTTTCAGTATAACTCTGCATGTTTAGAATTTTAAATGTGTTGTTGAAGTCATTTGGTCGGAAAACTTGTACATATTTAGAAATATACCTAAGTGTATGTTTTAAACTAGTTGTTGCATCCATGTTAACATTTAAGAAATATTAAATACCACTTGAACAGGAAAGAACTTTCTAGGTTTAAAAAAAAAAAGGACTTTATTTGACAGATTAAAAAGTTGTAAAGGTAGAATGATCTTAAACCTTTTCAACATTTCCCCTACAGCCTTATCCTCCATTTATGCCTCGGAGGCTCACAGGACGTAGCAGATACCGAACCCAGCAGCCAATACCACCTCCCCCTTATCATCCCAGCTTACTACCATATGTGTTGTAAGTGCGTTTCTTATTTTAATAAGTTCTGAATTTTGACATCCTTGAGATTGTCTTTCCTTTTATCTTCTGTGTGATATATAATTTATTGTATTAGATATTTGTTTGTATTTCATGTTAAGGGGTCGGGGTGGAGGACTATTTAAGGGTGAAAGAAAGAGAAGAACAAGGACAAGGGAGAAGTGGGGAAAGAAGAAATTTGTGGCTAGAAAATAGGCTTACCAAATCAAAAGGTTAGAAAAGTTTAAAAGTTTGCTACTTTTACAACTAGCATTACTTGCCACCTTCTTTGATTATCCAGCTTTTGACACTGCTGCTGCTTTCAGGGGAAGAGGGGAAGAGAAGTTATTTCTGTGTCTTAGAAATACTGTTAGGATTAAGTTTGTAACAGAAACACCCATGGGTTAAACATGATAGTTCTTTATTTCTCTCTCATATAGTGAAGTCCAGAAGTAGGCAATTCGAGGATGGTTTGTTAGCCCCATAACTCTGAGGAATGATTCTACCACCCTCAAAATGTTATGATTTTCTCTGCATGATCTAAGATGGCTCCTCATGCTCTAGCCATCACGTCCACATTCCAGATAGCAAAAATGAAAATGGTTGTCTGTTTCCTACTTGCCTTCTCTCAGGCACACTTCCTAGGAGTTGTGTGTATTGCTCCTATCTACATTCCATTGGCCAGAATTTAGTCTTATGTCTTTAACTACCTTCTAGGAAAGGGTAGAGATCGGGTCATGTTGTCTTTATACCAGAGGGCCATGCGCCTATATCACTATTTTGATCATGGTAGCTTTATTGTAAGTTAAAATCAGTTAGGATAAGTCTCACAACTTTGTTTTTAAAATTATTTTATTTCAATTCTTTTGTGTGAGTCATATAAATTTTTAAATCAGCAAATCAGTTTCTACTTAAAAGCTTGCTGAGATTTTGGTAGGGATTGCATGAAATCTGTAGATAAGTTTTGAAAGAGAATTGACATCTTAATATTGAGTCTCTAGTCTATTTATACGGTATATTTCTCTATTCATCTTTTTAACTTTATCCTAAAAGTATTTTTACAATTTTTATTATGCAGGTCTTGCGTATGTTTTGTTAAATTCATTCCTAATGTTTCATGTAATTTTATGCTATTGTGAATGGTATTCTTTTTTTTTTTAGCTGAGCCATCCTGCTATCTGTTGGCAGCTTAGCGGCAGCTCAGCTCAGCTCGGGCCGGGCATCGAACCGCTGTTGCTCAGAGCTCAAACTCTTGAGCGAGCTCTTAACCAACTGAGCCATTCGGCCGGCCCTGTGAATGGTATTTTTTTATGTCAGTTTTTAATTGTTTATTGTTTGTGAAGGCAGTTTTTTAAAGGGTTGCCACTGTTAACCCTGACCATTCTCTGTCCCTGTAGCACTGGCCTTGTTCTTCCCGTCCTGTTCATTGAAGTAATGTAATAATGTATCAATGCTGTGTTGGTTATTTTCACTGCAGATCAATGCTTCCAGTGCCACCTGCAGTCGGCCCAACTTTCAGCTTTGAATTGGATGTGGAAGATGGAGAAGTAGAAAATTACGAGGTTAGTAGGTGAACTTGGAATTAATTTGGGAAGTATTGTGTGATGATTTACTCAGTCATCATCTAATTAAACATTAGGTGAATCCTTTGTACATTTCAACATACAAATATGTCAAAAAAGTGTTCAGCATCCTTAAAGATATTTTGTCATGTACCACACAGCTCTAACAAGACAGATTTTGGTGCTGTTAGAATTGCATACAATTCTTTTGAGAGAATGTAAATGAGAAAACAGTGAATTATGAATGAGTATTTTCAAAAGATTGGGGGAAGTAAAAATGCTTGAGTCAGTTCTTGAAGGATGGCAAAAGGTTTTCGTGCCATAAAATTGAGGAAAAGAAGTGCCGGGTATTCTTGAGGAGCTAGCTGCATGCAGCCTGTGGCTAAAGTGAAAGGAAGAAAATTGAGATTTGATTGAAAAGTTCAACTGGTTGTCTTTGAGGATCCTGCTGAAGAATGACCATAATTTTGAATATTGTGGTAGGAAGAAGCCACTAAATTTTTTGGTGCTGATGGCATCAGATCTCTAACTTTAAGAGTCAAAACTTGGCTAATAGCATGAAGGAATTAGGTGGAAGTGGTTAAGAAGTTGGTGGGGAAACCTATTTAATAGGTCAGACAATAAATTATAAAACCATGCAAGTTCTGAACTGTGGGAACTGCAAATAGAAAAGAGTACATCTTCATAGACATTTTAACCCTGGAATCAACAGTATTTAATCACGGAACGGTTTATGCTAGTGTCGGGTGTGAGTGAGAGGGTTGCAAAAGAAGATGCTCTACAAAAGGGACTGCAGTAGCCCACAAAGAAGGCCAAAGATGATAGTAGGTCAAGTAGATGACATTCTCTAACTTAGATCATGCTGACATATTGTTTGAGGTTCAGAATAGGAGGTGCAGTTTAGGGGTTGGAAGGCAAATTTGGATTTGGATATGTTGAATGTGAGTGACTGTATGACTTTGTTTTTGATACTGCCAGCTGTCTTTCTCACCCCAGCCTCACTCAGTCTCTATTTATACAGTATGAATACAGATGCTCCTTGACTTATGATGGGGTTACATCCCGATAAACCTATCGTAAGTTGAAAATATCGTTAAGTCGAAATGCATTTAACCTACCAAACATCATAGCTTAGCCTACCTAGCTGGTTTCTACTTAATGCATATCACTTTTGCACCATGGTAAAGTAGAAAAATCCCGAGTCAGACAGACAGTCGTTAAGTCGAGATGTCTATGTTGGAACAATTTTGTTTTTGTTTGTTTGTTTGTTTTAGGAGAATTGAACCTGAGGACAGGGAGCAGAGACCCACACACACAAATACAACCTTAAAGCGCCTTTGATTTTTTTTAAATGCATGTGGAAGAGATCAGGCCAAATGCTACAGATTCTTCTATAGTTTTAAAATGCTGTTATGTCACTTTCTTCATGTATAATCACACTGCAGTGTCCTTTGGATTCCATTCCCAGATTTCTTGAGAGAGAAAGGGCTGTAATAATTTCCTGGTTTTGTTTCTGTACTTTGTTAGTTGTGTATAGAGCAATAAGAAAAGGAGTAGGTTATCCTTTAGGCATTCTGTACTAAAAGTAAGTCATAAGTCATGTTGCTAAAAAGGACAACTCTTTGTTAAACACACAAATTATAGACATACCAGTAGAAAAAACAGTGATACCATCCCACTGTAAGAAAAATATTTTGTATTGGGCATTGGAATCCCTTTTTAAACTGTATTTTGGGTTGAATATGTTTGATCACCTGCAAAGCTGTACTTGAATCCAATCGTGGAAGTCTTGTTTGCTTTTCTGGTTTTATCTCATAGTGTGCACACCTACAACACTCCTTAGTGCAGGGTGCTCACCATTTTCTGAGTCTGCCCTTATAGGTCTTGCCTTAAGTGCTTTTCTCCCCCCCCCCCCCCATCCTTCTGCCTAAGAACTTTTCCCTCTTCCTCCACATTTTGAAACATGGCTATCAAACTACCTCTGTGGAAGGCATTTATTTCTAGTCTCTCTCTCCCCTCCTTTTCTTATAAAACCGTACATACTAATCATGTCCTGCCCTCAGTTGTCTTGCCTGCTACATCATATAAATGTGTTGAGCACTTGATTATCATTACATTTTTCATCCAGTAAGTGCTTACTAAACATTTTATTGTATGTAATTGCCATACTCAGGTTAGCTGACCTAAGTGTCCTATAGTATATACACTAGAGGTATAAAAGATACATATCAGCTATATCATAAATTTTATATGCTAACTATAATCAACACCAGTTAAATTTAAGAATTTACTATCCTAGCATTTAGAAGGACTCAGGGTCATACATGTTCACTAAGGGGGAGCAATCTATTTAGGTGACCCAATTCTCTAACTAAATCTACCAAAAGCAATGTTGTGGCATCATCATATTAAAACACACAGCTACCACAGCATTAGTTATTGAGATGTTGAGAAATTAATTCTACACCTGTCATTGTCTGTCATCATTTCTTTGTTACCAATTTTCCTAACCCTGCGACAGCCTATAAAGAAGGGAAAGCAGCACGCAGAAAGCTGCCTGATTATAGGCTAAAGTAATTAGAGCCTTTGAAAACTGGGAGAAAGGAGGTACTGGTGTGAACTGAGGAAGCAGAATAGCTGCAGTATAATAAAAGAAAAAATGAACTCTGGTCTTATTTGTCCTGTACTTTATATGTGAATTATGCTTCTGAGTACACTTTGGTATGAGGAAGTTGCTCGGTATAGAAGTATTTCATCTAATAAATGAAGAAAGAATGATAGACTTAGAATATTACCATTTGCCATCTTTAATGAATCAGTTGCTGATATTACAACTAGACATGATGAGCCTTATGATGGAAATGGTCAAATCCACCAATTTATAGGAAGTACAGGGGACAAGGAAACTCACGTCAGGGTGGGGAGCTTCAGTCAGCAAAATTCAGATGGAAAATTCTATAAGCCATTGACCTGGTATCTTCAACAAAGTAAAAGAAAAAAAAAAGATAAGACATATCAAGCAGTGGTAATGTATGGATTTATTTGGATCCTGATTTTAATAAACTATTTTAATTGAAACAGACATTTGACATTAAGGAATTTTTTATTTTTTTTGGTGTGATGATATTGTGATTATATTGTTTCAAAAAGTCTTTTATTTTTTAGAGTGGTGGTTCTCAACCTGGGAACAGTATTATCCCCCAGAGGATATTTAGCAACATCTGGAGGCATTTGCGGGGGAAGGGGGCCGAGTGCTGGCCAAGGATGCTGCTGAGCACCCTGCACTGCATAGAACAGCCCCCACAACAGAATTCTATCCAGCCCAAGATACCAAAAGTGCTGTAGTTGACAGACTTTTAAATACACACACCACTATTTTACCAATGAAATACCATGTTTTAGTTTTGTTTGAAAATAATCTGGGGTTTAGGAGTGGACAGCAATAAATGAAATAAAATTAGCCATGAATTGTTGAGCCCAGGTAATGAGCATATGGAAGTTCATATACTATATCTCTACTTTTGTATGTATTTAAGATTTCCCACAATAAAGGTAGTTTAAAAAAATATATTGTAATAGAAATTTTAAAGAAAGATTAAAATATGTCTCCTTTTCCATTAACAGGCCCTTTTAAACCTGGCAGAACGACTGGGAGAGGCTAAGCCTCGAGGACTGACTAAAGCAGATATTGAACAACTCCCTTCTTATCGGTTCAATCCTAACAACCACCAGTCAGAACAGACTTTGTAAGTACATTTTTCTGACGTTATTCCATGTTAAATTTCCTGTTCTACCATTATGAAATAAAAACTCTAGTCAAAGATAACTTGATAAAGATACCTAACCTCTATTTCATACTGTAGGCCTATGCTGTCCAGTTAGGTAACCACTAGTCACATGGGGCTATTTAAATTAAAAGTTAAATTTATCTTAGTTGTACTAGCTAGTGATGCTGTATTGGAAGATGTAGAGTAGAACATACCTATCACTTCAGAAAATTCTATTACACAGTGCTGTTCTGGATTTTTAGGTTGCCTATAAATTTTGTGGTTTCTAATTCAAACATATTTTATATATGATTAAAAAGTCTCATACATGTAAAATTTGAGTTTTTTACCTAAAGAGTCTGTTTATTATAGTATCTTTATAGCAACTCTACTAAGATATAATTCAAATATATGGTGTGCAACTTTGATGGGTTTTAGTATATTCAGTGTTTTGCAACCATCATCACAATGAAATTTATACCGTTTTCATCACCCCTCAAAGAAACTCTCCTTACCCACTCACTAGCAGCCACTCCCATTTCTTCCCAACCCTTCCCCCAGCACATACCCCCACTAATTTCCTTTTATCTCTATAGATTTGCCTGTTCTGGACATTTCACAGAAATAGGATCATACAATATATGGTCTTTTGAGTCTGGCTTCTTTCACTTTAGCTCATTTTCAAGGTTCATGTCATAATTTGTATCAGTACTTCATTCCTTTTTTATGGCCAAATAATATTTGGTTGTATAGATATACCAAATATTGTTTATCCTTTCCTCAGTTGATGGGCATTTGGGTTGTTTCCATGTTTGGGCTAGTATTAACAATACTGTGTGAACGTGTACAGACTCCCCCCACTATTCAAAGGTAGAGCATTCCTATGAAAGCTTTCATAAGCCAAAAAGGCATAAAGTGAAAAGGCAATTACCATTAATTTATAATGGAAAATTCTTTGAGCATTCCCACACCCCAAAAAATAACCTACCAAATCATACCAAAAAACACATAAAACCTAAAATAGCACTAACATACAGTAAAAGCAAGAATGATATGATAAATACACAACCTATATAAGTAGAAATAATGTATGCACAGTGTAGTTTTAATTTACAGGAATTGGAAAGGCTGAGAGGTGGTGATCATAGTGTTTTGGGCTGTGTGGTCAGAGGGTGGGGAGGTGGGAGATACAGGAGACTGGGGTGTAGTATAGGAGAGAGAAGAGGGTCATTTATTAACTTGTCATTGTTGTCTGATTCCATCAGAGCAGGCAGGTTACTAACATCTACACCTTCTTACTGCCTCAATGTGTCTGCCTGCCTCAATGTCGAGATCAGTCATCTGCTTTGGCTGATGTGTGGAAGGCTTGAAATACAACAATATGTTTGACTGCTTAGCCTCATGGATTTTTCTATCATACAATTCTTCGTAGGCATTCAAAACATCCTGCAAACCTGCCCTAAACCTATCAAAATTAGGTGCCCTTTCAAAATTAAAGTCATACTTTTCTGCAGTCATTGCAGCACTGTCAGTCGTATCGAAAATCTCACACAGGGGGTCCAGCCGAGTGGCTCAGTTGATGAAGAGCTCGCTTAAGGGTGCGAATTTTGAGCAACAGGGTCGCCTGTTCAGTTCACAGCTGGAGCTGAGCTGCCAAAAGGTGGCAGGGTGGGGAAAAAATTAAAAAAGAAAATCTCACACAGGTGCATTACAGTTCACTGCCTGGATGACTTCACATTTGGGCCTTTAACTGTTGGTTCAGTTTCAGTTCGTATTCTTTCCTCTTGCAATTGCCTCTTCAGAACCAACAATAGTAACTTAGGCAGCTTTCAGGATTCTTTCTCTCTCCGTGTAAATATGTATGAATGGTGGATGCAGGCAAGTTCAACATGAACAACATATTTTGTTCACCCTGATCAGAGCACTTAATTACGTCCAGTTTTACACTAAGCATCCTTACGGGCTCTCTCAGGCTTTTGTGATACCATAGGACATATCTTGTGAATGGTTGCACAAGATAAATTGAGTTAAAGCACTGATATTCACAGTTCAAAACTATGGCGGCTTGATGCTGAGATGCTGAGTGTAGTTCTCAGGGAAGGAGCTTCATTCACAGTGCCACTGTTGCTGTTTGGGATGCTTACTGCAAAACAAACACTGGACACTATTTTTGTTTACCTGCCTTTTTTCGTAAAAGCAAAAATCCTCTTCAGATTTCATTCAGTTAGCAAAAACAGGTACTAAAATAGGTCTTTAATAAAAGCGAAGTAGCGTAATGCGAACTTTCGAAAAGGGGATACCTATGCAGGTTTTCCATGGATAATGTTTTGATTTCTCTTGGGTGCATTAGGTGTATTGGGTCCTGTGGTAACTCTGTTCAACCTTTTGAGAACGTCCTGTTTTTCTAAAGTGGCTGCACCATTTTACATTCCCACCAGCAGTTTACAAACTTAATATATCCACGCCCTCGCCAATGCTTATTATTGTCTGTCCTTTGATTCTAGCCAGCGTAGTGGGGGTGAAGTGGTATCTCATTGATGTTTTCATTTCCATTTCCCAGATGGCTAATGATTTTGAGTTCTTTATTCTATTTTATTGGCTATTTTCATATCTTCTTTGGAGAAATGTCTGTTCACACCCTTTTTCCATTTTTTAGTTTTTTTACTGTTGAGTTGTAGAAGTTATTTATATATTATACATACAAGACCCTTATTGATTTTCAAAAATATCTCTCATTCCGTGAGTTGTTTTTTCCCCCTTTTTTTTTTTAAGATTTTATTGGCGAATTGGGGAAGGGAACAGCGTTAGGGAATCAGGGAAGGGGAACAGACAAGTTGCTGTCCTTTTGTTCTTCAGTCTAGTTGTGGAGGACGTCCCTTCACTGGCCCATGTTGGTATAATCATTGCGCTCTTCCCGGGTGAGGCAGATCAGTCATCGGCCATTGGATGGCAGCTCACGAAAGCTCATGCCCACTGCCGGCCAGCCTCACGGCAGCCCAGCTCCAAGTCAAGCTGTTGTTCACCATCTTAGCTGTAGATGGCGCAGCGTCACTGGCCCTCTAGTGGGATCTGAACCGGGACCCTGCTGCTCCAAGCTGGCATCCCAAGCCAACTAACCAAGAAGCCACTCGGCTGGCCCTGTCTTTTCCCTTTCTGATGGTGTCTTTTGAAGCACAATTTTTTTTTTAAGTTTTGATGAAATTCATTTTATCTACTTTTTTTTTGTTGTGTCTTGTGTTTTTGGTATCATCTCTAAGAAACCATTGCCTATTTTGAGGTCATAAAGATTTACTCATATGCTTTCTTCTAAGAGTTTAATAGTTTTTAGCTCTCACATTTAGGTTTTTGCTCCATTTTTTAGTTAATTTTTATATATTGTGTGAGGTAGGGGTCCAGCTTCATTTTTTTGCATATGGATATCCAGTTGTACTAGCACCATCTGTCAAATATTATAGTATCTTCAGTATTAAAACTGCTTTGGATTTTAAACCAGAGATTTTATTGATCTCTCAGTAAAGAAAACTACTTTCACTAAATGTATTAACATCATGGTTTTTCATCATTTATTTTGTCTTAAACTTTAAATGACATTTTGATAAATGATATTTTGTAGGCCTCAGTAGTTGTAACAAAATAGAAAACCACTTGGTTTTATGGTTAAATGATCTTTTTGCTTTTTTTAGGTGTGTAGTATGCATGTGTGATTTTGAATCAAGGCAGCTACTTAGAGTTTTACCCTGTAACCACGAGTTCCATGCCAAGTGTGTCGACAAATGGCTTAAGGTAAAGTGATGGCATCTCTGAAGTGAATAACATTGAATTTTCTCTTTTACTGACCATAGCTTCGTGTAGAGAAGTCCGTCGTTGGCAGAGGGTGGGTAAGGAGATAAAATTGAAACACAGCTTTCAGTATGATTTATGCAAATAAAGAAAAGGCAAGTAAGAATTAACTATGGTCATTAACATGAGAGTGATTTTGCAAAACCTGAGAATTGGTTATCTATCATTGATAATCAGTATGTCCTAACTTTCTCGTGGTATACAGGGGCAAGGCCTGAACTTGTTAGGCCGATTTCCTCTAAAACCAAGGGGACCTCACTGGAGCTCCTTTGTCAGAGATTCGCAAGGGAAATAAACCTCTAATGCTTTTATTTAATTCTGACCATTTTCTTTTTTTTTGTAGATGTGGGGTGGCGGGGAGCCCAGAGGACACAAATTCTAATGGTTGTTATACCAGGATGAAATTAGTTCAGGGGCTTATTTTCCGTTTTTTATAATAGAACAAAAATGTGATGCAGCGAAGTAATTTAAATAGTCAACTTTAGGTTGTGTGTGGAGTTTTTTTAAGAGTATTCTGATTAGGAAATAACACTGGGTTAGATAACTTCACAGTTTGGTAAGGAAGACAGATAAGCCACGATTGAGGGTACCTAGTTGAGCTCAAACTCAATCCTGAAGGCAAAGTCTTAACTTTTTAGAAAAGGAAAGCATTATATATAAATACACACAGCCCTGACATGTGAGAATAGAGAGTAGTCTGAAAACCACAGGTTCTGTGTGGCTGATAAGAGTATGAGAGGGAGAGTGGCAAACGAAGAGATGTTCAGAGATGTTATGGCCAGTGCCCAGGTTACTGTGAAGTCACTGAAGCGGGAGCGAGTTCGGACTTGATCCTGAAAGCAGTCTGGAAGGATATGACTGAGATGGTGTTTTAGCAAGGTCACTGGCTACTCTTTGGAGAGTGGACTTAGAAGTGATCATTTCTGAGACAGAGAGATGGAATAAGGATGTTCTGAGCCAGACGGAGAACGAATAGTGGCAATTAAATGAAGAGGGCTGATTTCAGAGCTATCATAATATAGAAATGAGAGTATTTGATGAACGGGTTGTATTAGGTTGGTGCAAAAGTAATTGTGGTGGTTAAAAAGAATTGCAAAAACCGCGATTACTTTTGCACCAACCTAATAAAAAGTAAGAGCGCACGATCCCTATTTATGTTGCTGGCTTTAGCAGCTCAGCAAATGGTGCCATTTATTGAGATGGAGTTTTAAGCCAATTATTAAATTTGTCTGAACTGGTGATGGATAATCTTGTCTATATAGGTGAAACTAACCTATTAAACAATCATTCATAGGCTATTAAGTTTTTGAGGTTTGTGGGGTATTTTTTAAAAGACATGTTAAATCATTGCTTTGTACCTCCTTAAAGGAACAAAGAATGTAAAAACTATATGGGTGGTAAAAATAGTTCCACTGCGTTTAATGTTTCATTGTGTCATTCACAATTCAGACAAGTTTTCTCTTTTTGTGTTTTAGGCAAATCGCACTTGCCCAATTTGCCGAGCTGATGCTTCAGAAGTGCATCGGGATTCAGAATGACCAACCTAAGAGCACAAATTTAGTTTGGGTGTTCCTCATCACATGTATATACGGACTATCCATTGAACTTAATCTGTGTGGCTTCCAGCCCTCCCTTTACCAAAAGGGTCAATGGACCTTTCTTTGCACTGTGTGACTTAATCAACTATAAAAGCTTACAATTAGTCTTCATAATTATGGGATTGTTATACTAACCGTGTGATTGGAACTCCAAAGACTTTTTCTTTAGCTTAATTTCGTGTGTGCACTAACATTCCCTGGTTTTTGTGTGATCATTCCGAGTGTTGCTGCAAGATTACAGTGGACGTGATCTTTTAGCATGTGCTTTTATAAAAAGTGGTAGCTCCAGGTGATATAGCAATCTACCTTATTAGAGCCTTCAGAAACTGTGAGTGGAAATGAATGCAGCGTATGACTGTTGGTGATAAATACCTGTGTGCGTGAGAGAGTATGCGCAACCACTGTGTGAGGGCATGGTAGCTAATGTGTGTATGAGATCCTATATACCAGCATGTACCAAGAATGTGTGTGTAGTTTTAATTATGCTGCAATGTATAACCTGGTGTGTTATTTAAACAGCACTAGTACTGTACACTGGTTTTTTTTCCCCTTGTGTTTGCTGTTGCACACTGATTGCTAAGGGTGCATCAATTATCAGCATTGAATACTCCATCCCCTTCCCTCCCAGTGAATGGAATGAGAAAAGCCTTCTTCCTTTGCTTCAGGCAGCTGTCACCTTCTCTTCATTGGTGGTCCCAGATGGGTCACTATAGAAAAAAAGTGTAACAGATTCTCACTCCATGAACCTGATTTTTTTATTCTATTGTGAAAAAATTTTAAATCTCCAACTTGCTGTTTCCAAAAAGAAGGTGCAATATCTATACATCATCAGTTAGCAATATTAGCATTTCAATCAATGATTTGAATGTTGATACTTTCTTGGTTTTCCTTTACGTTTCCAGTAAGCTTCTTACAGGAAGTACTTGTGTGTTGTTTTTTTTTAATGTTTAGATTTGTAGTCTATTCTGAAGATATTTGAGTAATATATTTCTAAGAATACCACTGGTCCCATGAAGTCTCACCTCCTTGACTTCCAACCAGAACAAAAGCCTGTTAACTAACTCAGCTTGATAATGTGTTCTTTGTTTAAGCTCCGCTGGGCAACTAAATTGTTTTAAGAAAACTATATTTCTGTTTGTATTAATTCACCTGCCAAGCTCCAGTTCTGAAAGTTGTCTAGTTTTTCTTCCCTCAGTAAATGTGCTTCTCATCAAAACCTGTATTTCCTGGATGGATCAAGTGCTGTGACAGCTCAAGTTGCTTAGACCTGGTGTGCTTTGATGTTTTATTGCTTTTCTTTTTATTTTGTTTGAATGAGAAAAATTAATATAATAGGTGTCCAGAATACTTGCAGTATAAATGAAAATTTGATTTTTGTATAAAAAATAATGCTGTAAAACAGGAATTGACCTTCCTTTAGTTGATCTGAAATATTTCAATTACATAGCTGTGTGGGTTTTGTTTTATAGGTTCATTGAGCATAATTCAGATTGGTTAAAGTCAGAGTCAGTTTTCCAGCAGTCTTTAGATCCCTCTCTCATCCTTTGTGTTTTCAACACTCTGCCTCTTCCTGCAGTTGGCATCATTGCTTTGTTTGCAGTAGCACAAGCTGCGTAATCCCAGTCAGGACTGGGATGACTTGCTGCCAGCCTCACTCTCAGTTGGCTCTGTGTCAATTTTCTACTCAGACAGTGTTAACTACTTGTTACTGCCATGCTACTTGCCTTCCCTTTTGAAGTCTCTATAAGCTCATCACTGCTTAGAGTTCAGTAAAAGTCAATTTACACAGAAGCACAATTTAGCCCTTTTCCAGACACTGTTGCCTCCAACTAGTCATACAGATAGGATTTTGCATACTTTCTGTTTGCCCCTATATTTGTCAGTGCATCACAAATACGTGTAAACAGTGGTAAAATGCACATGTTACTTTTAAATCATTAGAGTATCACCCACCTATTCCTGATGAATAAAAAGTTTGTTAATGACCTAAATTATTGGCATAATAATCAGCTACATTACAAATCACGTATAGTTTAATCTTTATTTTTTTTAATTAAAAAATCATGTTTAAAATGGCAAAAGCCCATCTTATACATAGACTCTTTTATATAGCTGCAAAAAATTTATATCTGTACAGATCTAACATAACACTACTACACTCAGTATTCATTTTATTGAAGCATGCAAGTAAAGCACTTTTTCTAATTTATATAGATACCTAATTAACAAGGCACATTGTACTAATGATAGGAAAAGTAGCTCTTCTCCCCCCCCCCCAAGAATTCTTGTCATCCCTTTTTCCAATAAATTTTTGAGGCAGTTGGCAATTTAGTAGGCAGCAGGGTCTATTTTGGTAAAATCCTGATTTGTTGCACTCTTGTGACTGATCTCTCTTTGGGAATGTCTTTTCTTTGCATGGGGCTCTTTGAGATGTGTGCAGACTTGCTTATTAAGTGGTTAGTGCGATTAGGAGCATACATGCATGTGTTCTGAACCAGCTCGGACTAGCTACAGTGAGCAGCGTTGGGGCTAGCAAAAGAGAAAGAGCATTTGATCCGTGCCCAGCTGTTGCCACCTCAGGTGGCGCACCAGAGAGCAGGCAGATTTTGGTTTGTTGCCGTCTTCCTCTTTCTTCCTCCTACAACAATATTGGCTTTACCACCTTAACTCTGCTGTGGGGTTTTGGGTTTTTTGCATGAATTAATCATTTTTGACTTTTTTTTTTCCTAGCCACCCCCACACCACCCCCCAAAGAAAACAAAATAAAAAATAGTCAAGGCCTCCAGGTTTCAAGATCTCATTAGGATTTTCTGTCCTGAATTTTTTTGAGCAAAATCTGGAAAATATGAAAGCATATTTCGATTTTATACACTCTCTCGAATGTGATTTGTTAAGATTCTTAAATTTGGGCCTCCTAAATATTTTGAATGAGATCTGCAACTCATTTATGAGAATATTTTCACAGGTATCTTTCAGCTTTCATTAGGAAGCTATTTTCCCCTTGTTGGTACATTGGGTTGCCTCA
Organism: Hipposideros armiger; assembly: GCF_001890085.2. Taxonomy (NCBI): domain Eukaryota; kingdom Metazoa; phylum Chordata; class Mammalia; order Chiroptera; family Hipposideridae; genus Hipposideros; species Hipposideros armiger. Next base: position 1,122,665 of record NW_017731738.1, on the reverse strand, counting down.
TTTTGCTGTTTGTTTCAGATTATGAAAGCTTACAGGGGTATTTTTTTTTAATCATTTGCTGAGTCATTTCCTCAAATCATATTCCATTATATCAGTTAACATATAGTTTTAAATGTACGTATTATAAATATCTGTAACCAAATCATTTGAAGGCTTGATAAATTTTTAACAAAGTTTGTACATTTTTTATGAAAGTTACTAGTAATGCTTTACTAAGTAGTGCAATGAATTTTTATTTTTAATCCCTGTGCCCAATTTTGGAGTTGAGAGGGTTGTTGGTAATAAATGTATGATGTACACTTAAAACATTTTGTTGTGTTTCATGTTACTGTGTTAGGGAATAGGGGTTGTGTGTGTTTGGAGGGAGGGGTGTTGGGGGATTCCAGCAGGAAGATAGGGTTATTGAGCTATACCAAGCTGCCAGACTTAATTTTTAGACCATAATTCATATTTTGTTTCTGCATTTGTGTAAACATGTTAGTAACACAAAAGCAACTAGCATTATAATGTGGTACATATTTATATCATTTAAAAGGCCAAAAAGATAGCTGAGTATAGCCACACATTGTGGCATAAGCTTCTTGAGCGGTAGAAATACATATGTAGACAACAGCTTCTTTTGTATATATTAACCATAAGATGCAGGAAATAGGATTATAGTAGACAGTTGGGAGATTTGAGCATATTAACTATAGCTAATGTCCAGCTTACTGTCAACATAATATGAAAAGAAGAGCCTCTGCTTGTCATTTTCCATACATGTTTGTGTAATTTCTTTCCTTGGACTAAAAAAGGAAGAAAAAGCAATCTGTTTACATATATGTTGACTGTATTACTTGAGAAGGAAAGTAGACACAAAATACAAAAATTGAAGCTAAGTAATACATTCCAATCCCTTCTCATCTTTCAGGAAGCATTCATTCTTTGGCTTAAGGGAAGGTAATGCCCTCTGACTGGCTCCAGTACCCAACTGACAGAAGAATTCAGAAAAGTGACATTCTTCCAGCATATTTGAAAGAGTGTGTGTGTTGGATTTTGACTATCTTAAGAAATCCAAAACTTCTGCTGTCTTATGGCAGATGCATTTGCTCAGTAAATAAATATCCATGCACTACCCCACATCTCCCTACTTATGGTAAGGCAGGGAGGCTCGTGCAGCTGATTCTTAACCAAAGACCTTTAAGTGTAGGCCATGTGGAAGCATTTAAAAGCCAGCTCTTGGGCGGCCGAGTGGCTCAGTTGGTTAAGAGCTCGCTCAAGAGTTCTGTGGGCCGGCCGAGTGGCGCGATGGTTGGGAACTCGCTTGGGATGCCAGAGGGCCCTGGTTCGGATCCCACATATGAGGGCCAGTGACACTGCCCTCCGCAGCTAAGATGCTGAACAACAGCTCAACCTGGAGCTGGGCTGCCATGAGTTGGCGGCGGTGGCGTAGGCTGCAGCCCCTGTGGCAGTGGGTTGCCATGGGCTACCATATGTAGCCAGCAGCCAGCATGAGCGGCCAGCAGCCACAGTGAGCGGCCATCCAGAAGCTGGTGACTGATCTGCCTCGCCCGGGAAGAGCACAATGATGGTGCCAACTTGGGCCAGTGAAGCAACATTCTCCACAACTAGACTGAAGAACAAAAGGACAGCAACTTGTCTGTTCCCCTTCCCCCAATTCCCCAGCACTGTTCCCATCCCCCCAATTCCCCAATAGAAATCTTTTTTAAAAAAAAAAAAGCCAGCTCTTTATTTTTGCCATGGTGATGGCAGTCCTGGGTCAGGAGTCACTTACCTGGAAAACAGCTGTCCTAGAAAACCACTGGACTCAGCAGATTTTCTGTGAATGATAGAGGTCCTTAAATGAGATATGAAAGGTGGACTCTCTCAGGGTTTATCTTTACCAACTTATTTCCCCCTTTTACAAGTCTTCCATCTTATTCTTACTATGCTTTGATTATACTAAACCTCAAGCCGACCAAATATGCCAGTTAAATATCACTGGCTACATTATTTCTAGATAGATCACAAGACCTGAATTGGCCCAGAGGATAAAATTCTTGTGAATGTTTGGTCAGATCACTACCAAGTGTTTCAGATCTCTGTGGTGCTTTAGACTAATGAACTATTAGTAAATAGACATTGCTGTCCAATAGAAGTATAATTAGCCACATGTAATTTAAAATTTTCCAGTACTATTAAAAAGTAAAAGGAAACAGTTGAAATATTTTTTTAAAGATTTTTATTGGGGAATTGGGGGGATGGGAACAGTGCTGGGGAATTGGGGGAAGGGGAACAGAGAAGTTGCTGTCATCTTGCTCCTCAGTCTAGTTGTGGAGAACGTTGCTTCACTGGCCCAAGTTGGCACCATCATTGCGCTCTTCTCTGGCGAGGCAGATCAGTCGCCGGCTTCTGGACGTCCGCTCACTGCGGCTGCTGGCCGCTCACGCTGGCTGCTGGCTACATACGGTAGCCCATGGCAACCCACTGCCACAGGGAGTGCAGCCGAAATATTTTTAATATATTCAACCTAACATACCCCAAATATTTCAATATATGATCAGTGTAAAAAGTTATTGAGGTGTTTTCTATTTTCTAATACCAAGTTTTTGAAATCCAGTGTATGAATTACAGTCCATTTCCATTTGGACGAGCCACATGTCAAATGCTCATAGTGGCCACCATGTTGGATGGCACAGGTCTAGATTGAGCCTCTGCCAGGTTACCTAGTTTCCAAAGAATTGAATGATACTCTTGATTCCCCAAGGCAATTTTGTCATTGCATACCTTAATAAACTACAGTATGATTAGAATTATTTTACTCTTTGTATAGTTGAATGTAACTTGTTGCTATATTCAATATGCAAATAATACATAAAAAGCAGACTTAGTTGCTGTGAACATCTTATATAGCTGCCCTTGTTTGTTAGAAAACTCCCTAACACATTTGCTTAGCACCTTCAGGATTCATAGCTAGTTCCATGATTAACTTACCAATCAGAAAATTGGACATTCTGAAGAATTGAGAACCAGAAACTCAACCCGCACTGAGATGATGGGGTACATTGCTATTGAGTTGCACGTGCCCTGAACCTTATTCGTGTGGCTCTGTCTCCCAAGCTGGCAGGCAGGAAATGTGGGAATAAGAAAGACTGGATTTTAGGTCCAGCCAAGTGGCTCAGTTGGTTAGAGCTCACTCAAGAGTGCGAGCTCTGTGCAACAGCGGTTCGATGTCCGGCCCAAGCTGAGCTGCCGATAGCGCAGCTAAAAAAAGAAAGACAGACTGGATTTTAACCAGTGACAGCCAGGCCTACTGAGTGTCACCTCACAGCCTGAAAATGTGCTGCAGAATCAGTATGCATGTTTCCCACTAGAGACAGGAAGTGAACTGCTCAGAAAGAAGAAACTCACATTCCCCGCAATCCTGTCCTTGGTCTATACATGGAAACAAAACATAGTGTAATATTTCTGTAGTCAGTACAGTGTGGTATCCACATGTAGTTGGTCATTTTTCTCCCCTTTAGACATGTTAATACTGACTTCAGCTACATCAGAGGAAAATACAGTAATACCTTTGTGAGCATAATTCCTTCCGGAAACAAACTACTGTATTGCAAGATCCCTTGTTTACCAAGTTAAAATGTATTAGAAATGTTTGCTCGTCTTGCGGAACACTCACAAACCAAGTTACAATCTAAGGTTTTACTGTAACCTTGACTTAACCAAAATAAGGCCACCCTTGCCAAGAAAAAAAATGCATCACAATCTTTGGCAATTCAGACTCAGAATGTCCCGGTTTGGGTAAATGCAATGGGAAAATTGCATTTACTCTTAATTATAGAATATCTAAAAAAAAACTTGGACCAACTATCTAATCCAAGCTAATAGATTTTAGTTTGGAAAACAAGCCAGAACAGAGGAAGTGTGTTCCAAGTCAATTAATTGAAAATAAGAGATTCAAGTCCTCCCTCAGGAGTGCTCATTGCACAGACTGCTCCACAAGCTTTTCCTGAGCACCAGCTCGTGCCAGGCAGCTTCAGAATCAGTTCAGGTATCTAGTGTATCACTTTCCAAGGGCTGCCGTAACAAACGACCACAAATTTGGTGAGTTAAATTTATTCTCATAATTCTGGAGGCCAGAAGTCCAAAGTCAATGTGTTGGTTTTCTCTGGAGCCTCCGAGGGAGAATCAGTTCCATGCCTCTCTCTTTTTGGGGTTCTTTGACTTGCAGACACAACCCCAGTCTCTGCCACTGTCTGCACATCGGTCTTCTCATCTCTCCGTGTCTGTGTGTCTTCTTCAACTGAATGGAACTGATTGACCTATATAGAGGTCAGCTGTACAGGTGCCTTAGGAAAAGCCAGTTTTGTCCCATCTCAGTAAATCATTTGAATCTGTTCCAACAAGTGAACTCAAAATTCCAAAATATCTTACCTTAAAGCATGACCAAAATAATTTTGACCTGAAAAATGTTAAAGGGACTCATTCCTTTATCTTTGGCTCATTCCTGCAGCCAAGGATAAACCTCAGTTGTGCTCTCACAAATTGACTCAGTGTAGCACAGCTTTCTAGTATACTTATAAAAATAACTACAAAGGTTAACTGTGAAATGTTCCATCAGGTAAGTGAGCAATTAGCAATGCTTTTAAAGGGGGTGAGTCAATAGGAACAAGCTTGCAACCCATGTCTCAGATGTACAGTTTGACCCATGATGGTTCCTTTGTTGAATCAAAATCTGATGAACCTTGGAAAAAAACCCAAAACATGATAAGTGGAAGAAGCCAGACAAAAAGCCACATAGTGTGTGATTCCATGTATGCCAAATGTCTAAAGCAAATCCATAGAGACAAAGTAGATGAGTGGTTGCCTAGGGCTGAGGGGATAGGATGGCTGGTGATGACAGCTAAGGGGTGTGGAGTTTCTGAAATTGTGACGGATGCATGATTTTGTGAGTATATTGAAAGCCACTGAATATACTGGCTTTGAATATAGTGGTGAATTGTATGGTATGTGAATTAAAAAAATTTTTAAAGCGTTTTTTTAAAAACACGACATACCTTCCAGAATGTCTGTAATTAAAGAGATTAACCATATAATGTGTTGGTGAGGATATGAAGCAACTGGGATTCCCGTATGCTGCTGCTGAGAATATAAATTGGAACGACCAATTTAGAAAATTGCTTGACGTTATCTACTAAAGCTAAGCACACCCTATCACACAGTGATTCCTCTCCTGGGTATATACCCAACAGAAACACATGCACCAAAAGACATGTACAAAAATGTTCATAGCAAACTATCATAGCCCCGATTGGAAACAACCCAAATTTCTATCAACTCTTGAATTGATAAATTATGGTTAAATTTTACAGTGGCATTTTATACAGTGAAGAGCAACGTGAACAAATCTCAACAAATGTATTGAATCAGACACAAAAGAGTACATACTGATTAGTCCAATTATAGAAAGTTCCAAAACAGCAAAGCGGATCTATGCTGTATGAGATGGCATGAGAGGTGATTCTTGGCAGGAGCAAAAGGCACAAGAGGGGACACAGGGTCCTCAAACACACACTTCTCCCACTCCAAGACGTGTGTGTTGAATTTGCTTTTTAAAAGTGAGAGAGCAGCGATAATTTTTCTAGAATATTGCCTCCATGCTAATAAAAGGTAAGTGTTTATGCATGACACCTACACCAGGGGGCACTGTTGTACAAAATCAAGTTCCAAATAAAAGCCTTTTAAGGTACAGGTGGATTGATGTGGTTATAAACGCCCAAAATGTGTTTTAATGTTGCTTTCATCTACAGAAAACATGCATAAGGAATCTGTTTCCCAGAGTAGTACAGGATTGTAGAGCTCAGACTCCTTCCTTGCTAAGCAATGTTTTTATGCCACACCCAGTAGGACTTCTCACAAAATGGTTTTTGAATGTTGAACTGTTTTTCCATCCTCCCTCCCTCCCCTCCTTTCTTTTAGTTGTATTCTAAAACTCAACTTTGTTTAGCTTTAAAATCACGCTCCCTATGTATTGATCAAGACCAGCTCTTGCATATGAACTCAACCCCCGTGTTCCTTCCACATAGACTGGAGCTACTATAGCTGCCAAGACCTGCCCCTACCGATCAAGTTTACCGGTGGCTTCGTAACTGTCAAGTCAAATGAACTCTTTCCAGTCTGTCTTGCTGGACTTCTCTGTGGTCTATAACCCTGCTCATTTCTCTTCATTTCTGAAAGCTGTGTGCCTTTGGCTTTCATGATACCCTTCTCAGCCCATCCTCCTTGCTCGCTCTGAGTTTCTTCTCTTTCCTGTCTTTGTTCTGCCCCTTTAATATCAGGGCTCCCTGGCACATGCTCCTCAGCCTCTGCTTTTCCCATGCTGTATACTCCCTGGAGTGACAGCATCCTCTCCAGATTCAACTTTTTGATCAGTTCTCATGAGTCACAGATTCTTATCTCCAGTCTCAACTTCCCTGAGCTTCTGCCTGTGTTTCCAGCTTCCTGCTGAACATTTCCTCCTGAACTTCCCCTCCTGGACATCCCATAGGCACTGGAACTCAATATATCTAAATAGGAACTCCTCAAAATTCCCCCAAACTTGTTACTCCTTCTGTATTCTCTCTTTCCATTACTGGCCCCACCACGCACCCAAACTCCCCAGCCACAAACAGGGAAGTCGTCCGTGACTCATCCATCTTCTGCCTCCTCTGCCTCTAACCAATCGTTCCTTTGTCTCCCCTTCCTCCACAGCCCAAGTTCAGGTTCCATCACCTCCCTTTTCAGGATCATGCTTCCAGCTTTGCAACACCCCCCACCCCATCCTCATATTCAAACCTCTCCACAGCCTCCAAAGTAAGTCTTTCAAAAAACAAATCTGACTGGCTTCCTTCACTGCCCATAGCCCCAAACCCTTAAATGGCTTTCCGTTACCCACAGGACAAAGTACAATCTTACTAGCATGTTCCCTCTCCAACAAAAGCCCCCCTTAGTCTGCCCCTGACTGTGGTTCCAGCCTCAGCGCTCAAGGCTCCTTTGCCTTGTATTTTACCCTCTAGCAACCAATCTGCTTACAGCTCCCCAGATACTGTGCTCTTTCTTTCTCCATAGTTTTTCTCCCACAGACGCCTCTGCTCAGAAGGCTTCTGCCTCAACTGCGCTCTCTCCTCTCATGACTCAACTCAGGTATCACATCTTCTAGGAAATCTGTCCTGATCCCTGCAAGCGGGTCAGACACTCCACCCCTCCGCCGGTGACAACCTGGGCTGATGAGCCATTTCCCTTCCCCTGTGTGTTATCCGCACTTGTTCCAGCGGGCTTTGCACTGGCTTGAGAGCATCGGACCTGCACTGGCACACATCTTTACCTTTAGGGCCTAGCACAGAGTTCAAGAAATGTTTCTCAAGTGAAGGAATGGAGAATGACTCCCTGGCTAGAATGGTTAGGTGGTTGCTGGGGACTATCAGCCAAGGAATGAATCTTGCAGGGGGAGCAGGTTTTGACAAAAGTAAGGATGAGAGAGGAGCGTACGTGGGAAAGATGAGGACCTGGCCTTGGGAGGTGCACACGCAAAGGCAGATGTCCGGCAGGCAATTCCGGCAGGCAGATCTGCAACTCCGGCCAGAAGCCTGGGCTACTGGCTGTTAGAAGCATTAACTGTGGGCTAAGACAAAGCTCACTTCAGGAGGCCTCAGAAGGAAGTCGGCAGGGCTGGCTGGGGGCCCAACTCCACCTTCTACCAGGAAGTGCAGCATGTTGACCTGGGCCAGGTTCCACATGGCTCTGAATAGTGGAGAATAAACAGACACTCCTTTGCTGAGATGTGCCAGAGAGAGGCTGCCCCAGCTGCCCACTCCCAGTTCTGAGTGAACTGCCCTTTCCGATTTGGGTATCGAATGAGTTAGGTTCAGGTCACCATTAACCTGTAAGAACTGTGCCCCACATACCACTCACACAACGAGACCACAGTCAGGAACAAGCCCTGGCCTGTCCACAGAACACAAATACCCTGAGCTCCTTGACCACCCAGAGGCCAGCAGGGCCGATCGTCCAGAGAGGGCCTTGCTGGTCCTCCAGGAGCTAGCTAGCTCGTCATGACGCTTCCTAGGAATCCACCACCCAAACCCCGCCTAGAATCAAAGGCTATGCTGGAGGAAATGCCTCAGAATGTCATCACACAACGAGATGCCAGGAAACTCTGAGGTCCCAAGCAACTATTTCATTAAGCGTGAATTGCACAAAAAACAGCTGCAGGCTGCTTAGACAAAGTGCTCACGGAGAGACAAAAAATAGGTGACCAGGAGAAGTTGTACCTCCTTTCAGCACCCCACCTGCTGAAAGTCCCTGACTGAGCACGCAGAGGTTTGCTCCCTGTTGCTGATCTGCAAAGAAAACACTGCTTCTGGGTTATCCACTCGGCTCATCTGGCCTTATTTAGCTGACAGATATCACAATAGGGCCAGGGAGCAGCCATTTAGTATAATGTCACTCCCTCCCTCCCCCCACCTCCCTCCCCATACCAGTGGGTGTGCCTTCTCCCAGATTTTGGAACAGAAGGAGAGAGAAAAGGACAGCGATTTAAGTGGCCACTTTTTCTGCCTCAAGTTCTGGAGAAGCAGAGAAACTCTGTTTACAAGAAAAGAGAAGAATAAAGCAGAAACGCAGACATAAGTGGAGATGAAAGAAAAGAATCTTGACTCTTCAGTCCCTGGTTCTTGTCCCACCTACATCTCAGCTGTCAGGCTCCATGAGACACCGTGGGTCCTGAAAACAAAATTCTCAAGTTTCAACTCAGCTAACTCAACTCCAATTTATTGAGAACCCTAATTTATGCTGGGAATGTGCCCATGGGTGATTTGCTTAACCTCTTTGGGCATAATTCCCTCATCTGTCAACCAAGGATAATAAGATGCTTCACAGGATCAAAGGAACTAAATTAAATAATTTTGTGCAAGTGAAAAGTGCTAACGAAAGTACAACCCACATGGCAGGCTCTTATCTGATGCCTTTCCCATTTATTCCTTCCCTGAGAGACCAAAGGTATCTCCTAAAGGCCTGGAGAGAGGATTCTGGAATCATTCACATATTGTTGATGGGTAGTTGAAACCCAGCATTGAATGAAAAGTCATTTTACCTGCTAAAAAAGGACTAGACCGTTCAGTGTCTTGTCAACCTGAAGATTCAGCATCTTTCTCTGGACTAGGTAGGCTCTTGGGTTTGCAGACCTTGACATTTTGTCTAGGTAAACATTTTTCACTGCCTATCAGGTACCCATCTCCTCATCCCTTCTTCCTAAGAGTCCCTAGCCACCGTTTACCCCTCTACCACATGTTTTTAGGTGGGAGTCGACCTCAGTCCTAGCTTTGCGGTGGGCCTCAAGGGGTTAAAGCCAGTGAGTGAGTGCGTTCCATTGCTCTGGGTACAGTCAGGGCTCTGAGGAGGCTACATGGCGTAAGTAATGCACATTAAGGTGAACCTCCAGATTCTTACTTGGAATGTTGGCTCAGAAATACTCTCTGCTCCCCTGGATGTAAACATGGAAGTATATACCCCTATGGCTACTGGCAGTCATCCTATAGGCATGAGGGGAATTAGCCTCAGGATGAAGTCAACCCCCTGAAGGCAAAAAAGAATTGGAAAGAAACGGTCCCTGATGTGAACGGCTGCACTGAGCCATCCCAGAGTCCGCAACCCTCTGACTTCTGGCAATGTGAGCCAGCAAAGCCCCTGTTCAATTTGGCTTTCCTGTAACCAGCAAAATAGTGTCCTAACTGATAAAACCACGCAAATGTCTTCCGGGTTCATGATTTTGTAATAGAGCCATTTGTTTGAACAGTGCCAGTGTTTAAACGCAAGCATCACTAGTAGTTGAGATGACGACTATTTATTCAAATCTTTCCCTAAACACTGGAGTTCTCAACCAACGTTTTCATCCCAAGACAACTCCAATTATTTGGTTTTAGCTGTCACCGAACAGTTACCTGAGCCTCTCAGGCACCTCAGAACTCAACACGTCCAGACCCGCACTTGTCCTCCTCCCCAAACTTTTGAGCCTCTGGTGTTCTCAGGTTTTGTCAGTGGTTCCATCATCACCCAAACCACCCAAGCTGACTGAGTCAAACAACTTCTCTGATGCCCTCCACTTCTCAGACCTATCCCCCATGAGTCACCAAGTCACAGTTTTACCTCCTAAACATTTCTTTGCTCCGCCCCTTTTTCTCTACCATTATTTTTTTCATTACCCTGGTTTAGGCTCTCTTCCTTTCACTCCTAACTACTAATCTATTGAATCATACTAATTGCTTTTTCTGATAGTTTGTTTTTATAACAGAAAATTGAGATCTTGCTGCATACCCAGCATGTTAGATGAAAAGGAGTGGACAAAACTGTCCCACTCATCATTAAATAGTCTTTACAAAAGTGATTTTTAATAGTGGCATAATAATTCGTTGTATGGGCTATCAAAATTCCTTTAAACATTCCTCTACTATTGGTCATTTAGATTGCTTCATTCTGGGCTATGAAAATCCTTGACGATCCAATTATTTTTCCCTTTGAATCCACCCTCCATATGGCAAGTCTTGACATGTCATTCCTTTGCTGGAGCCCCATTCATGGCTCCCCATCATCTAGAGTCCAAGGTCCTTGACATAGCCTTAAGGACCCTCTGGACCTCCCTAGGTTTCTAACCTTATTTCTTGCTGCTCTCAATTTTGCATTTTACTCTCTAAAAATGGAAACCATTTGTGATTCCCCTACAAACACTCCATGCTGCTTCATGCTCCAAGTTTTTTCCTCTTGCATCCCTCTCCCTGGACCATCCTTTCCACCCTTCTTTGCCTGGAAAACTGCTACTGAGACTCAGCTCAGGGGCTGTTCCTCCCAGGAAGCCCTCCACTCTCACCTCCGACGTGGCACATTCCACATAAAAATGCTACTACCTCTGATTATATATATTTTTCCACCACTGACCATAAGTTGATTTTTATTATTAAGGTCAAGGATGATGACGTATTCATCTTTGAGTCTCCAGCACCTAGCATACAGTCTATATTTAATAAAGTTATTGTTTTCAAAACCAAACTGAATATAGCAGCTTAAAATAACAAACATCTATTATTTCACACAGTTTCTTAGGGTCAGGAATCTAGGCGTGGCTTAGCTGTGTAGTTCTGGCTGGAGGTCTCTTATGAGATTATGATCAAGCTGTCGCCTATGGCTGCAGTCTTTGCAGATTTGACCGGGGCTGAAGGATCTGTTTCTTAACTCAGTCATGTGGTTGTTGGAAGCCCTCAGTTTCCTTACCCATGGTCCTCTCCATAGCGCTGCTTAACATGGTAACATACATTTCCCAAAGCAAATGATCCGAGGAAGAAAGAGCTCAAGTCTTTTATAACCTAGCAACCTTATAACTCATTGGCCACATAGACCATTCCTGGCACAACGGGCAAAGGGATTACTCAAGGGTGTGGATACCGGGAGGCAGGGATCATTGAGGGCCATCTTGGAGGAACTGTACCACAGCGGTGCATTTCAAGACATTCCCAGGGGCAGAGGAGAATAGCTGCACATCTCCTGGAGGTCTGGCACCAAGGTCCTGAACAGCTAGCTCACTTACTGCAAAGGACATGTGTTCTTGATGTCTCTCAGTTTATCCCTCTTATATTAAGTATTGAATAATTATGTTACATCGACCTTTTTCACCTCAATTTTTAAGTAAATATGGTGCACTCACAACCCCATGGCATATATTGGGTGTGTCCAGTGGTAAGCTTCTCCCAGTTTGAGAAGCAGGGCAGGGAGACCTCTTCCATGGCTGGTTAGATGAGCTGGGGAGGCCAAATGACAATTGTTTATAAGAATCAGCAGCTAACTTAAAAGCTTGCCTGAGGTAGTTCATGAGCATGCGTGGACACACACACACACACACACACACACACACACACACACACACACACACACTGGAAATAACCCATTGTTCGTCAATGAAAGCTGGTTAATTAAATGA